>NC_031799.1:64631721-64666608 GCF_001522545.3 Parus major | reverse complement strand
AAAAAAAAAAAAAGAACAAAGAAACTAGCAACATTATAAACAATCAAAAAGATAAATAATAGAAAAATACAATACTCCATACAATCAGAAGGCTGTAATTTCAGGCTGATATCTCACCCTTTCATTATTACAAAACAAACAAAAAACCAGAAAAACAACAGAAACCCCAAAATAAATGAAACAAATGTCCAACATCAACACCTGCTTGTGGATGGCTCCCAATTTGGTCACGGAGGCAGAATCCATGGCCAAATTGAAAGGTGCCTGGGAAAACTTATGAAATGCTATGACAGCAGTCTGTAATTCTATCAATTGGGCTGATCCAGCCTCATGACTCTCTAAAAAAAGCCTAAAACCAAAACAGCGACATCAATGGAAAGATTAACGTAATGAACTTGAGGAGCAGAAACCTCACAGAACCTCCTCCAGCATCCACTGTGCTTGTGGGGTCAGTGTCAGAGGTGACTTTAAATCAGAGTCCCCCTTTAATAGCCCAAACAAGGGAGACAGTTCTGTCATGGTCAGTCCCATATAGGGACACAACCATGTGAAAGTCCATTAATATCTGGACACCATTCATGCAGTGTCTGCACTGAATGCAAAAAAAATAATTGCACCTCCAAATACGGAACTGTTTGTCCCAAAATTATTTTGACCCTCAAATAATTTCAAGGAGGTTGATTCCGGAGTCACTTGCAGCTCCATATCATCAGCAAATGCCAGCAAATTTTGCATGCCTTATGGCAAAATCTCCATTGATATCTCTGTGTGGGCTCAGCATTAATGCTAGCTGGCACCAAAAAGACAAATTTCGGTCTGTCATCGGGATGCAAATGAATTGCAAAGAACAATCCTTCAGATCCACAATGAGGACTAGCCAATCAACAGGAAACATGGCAGGTGAAGGCATGCTAGCCTGCATCATCCCCATGCTTTTTCATCATAGCATGAACTTTCTGGAGGTTTTGCAATAACCTCCATTTCCCAGACTTCTTGATACAGAAAACAGGAATGTCCCAGGGGCTGGTTGAAACTCCAGATCACTGTGATCCAACTGTTCTTGCATCCAGTCATGGATGGTGACTAGTCTATCATGAGAGAAGACAACAGAAAATGCTGAACAAAGAGGCATTCTCAAGTTTGTCGCTCTATTAGGAATGGTGAGGAGAGACAACACAGACTCTCATGGAGTCAGAACAGGAGAATTTCTCTAGTTTATTGCTTCAGGTCTCTTTATAGACCGATATGTGGAAAGTACAGAAAGGAAACTCTTATTGGTTAGTAAACCACTACATTACCATCATTGGTCAGTAGGGCTCACCACCCCCCGGACTTTCTCCTGCAAAGAGAACAAGGGATAGAAAACAACACCTGCAAGGCTGTTTTCTGTCCCTGAGGATTTTTTTAATTCTTTCTCATGTTTTTCCCAGACTACTTTCTCAGGCAAGACTGAGGAGCTATGCAGCCTGTAATTTCTACAGGCACTCTGGTTCAGATTTAGTATCCATACAAGTTCTTCTTTGCGTAGAATGTGTCAGCATCGGGTCCAAGGGTCACTCCGGGGCCTGTCAGCAAACCAGACAATCGTGATGTCCATGTCAGTGTCAAAGCCTGCGGAAGCTAATCTCTGACAGCATCTCACCAAGGGTGGAGAGGGTGCAGACCTGTTCAGGATGATCCCTGGCTGTCAGAACAGCACTCCGTGAACCGAGGGAGGTCCAGGGAACCCGAAGCCACCATCTCCCCGCAGCTGGTTCTCAGCTCTGCGAACACAAGACTCAAAAGGCACAAGGTGAGCAAATCCAGGTCCCGCAGGGATAGGAACAGGAGGGGTGAGTGTGGAACCCATGGCAGAAATGCACCCCAGGAATTCCGAATCAATGTCCCCTAGGTGAACAATGATGCCTTGGGCAGTGATATTCAACCACGCCATAAGAAGAGCACTCATGCCCTCACCCACCTGACCAAAGCATTTGGAAGCACATGGAATGCCTGATACACTCAGCTGCACAGTCATTTTACAGGAGGACAAAGTCCACAGGCCAGCCGAAGAGGCTCCAGCAGCCTGGGACCCCTGGCCCGTCAAGGCCACCGGCTCCATCCCTGCAGCATCACCACCCGAACCAGTGGTAAACACCTCAGGACCTTGGTCTGCCACAGCCACAGGAGGTGACGGTGGGGGGCTGCCTCCAGCCACAGGCTCAGGTGATACCGGAGAATGCGAGGCGAGGCGAAGCTGGCGCAGCGAGGCCCGCCTCCTGCGAGGTGGAGGGGAACGCGATGCCGGTCAGGGCAAAGCCCGCGGAGACCTGGCACCGTCCTGCTCTGCTGCCAGGGAACAACCCGGGCTTGCAGGAGAGAAAACCAGCAGCATGGGGCCAGCAGAACCCGGCCCGGCGTCCGCAGCACCCGCAGCACCCATCTCCACGCCCCACGAATCCGGCGCAGAGGGTGCAGCGCTCGGAACCACCCCTAACAGCGTTTCTTCAGGGGTGAAAGGTCCAAGAAGTGGCGCCGGCCGCTCCTGCACTGGACCAGCGTGCATGGCTGCCGGTGCAGGGCCCGGGCCTGGGCCTGGGCTGTCCCCCACCGTGGGGTAGGGGACGGCCCAGCTGCAGCAGGGACATGGGACAGACCCTGAGGCATCCCCCAGGGCCGACGCAGCCCCCCGTTCAAGCACCCCCCCCATCGGTCTGTGTCAGGAGGAGGCGAGCCCGCCCCGGGCTTCCACCGTCGGGGCGCTGGCCGAGGCGGGGTCACGCCCACCGGTCCCGTGGCGGCCCCGTCCAACCCGCCGGGGGCCCCGGCGATCCCGGGGGAGCCGATCTCGAGACCCGACCTCAGAACGCCGCCGCACCTTCACCAGATCCTGAGCAGCCAGAGCAGCCGGGGCTGATAACCGACCAGCAGAGACTCGATCAGGGAATCACCTAAAGCGTCCCAAGCCGACTGCGAAAAAATCACTTCAACCACAGGGAAAAACCCCTCAATTCTCCCATACTCACACAATTGCTGAAAGTCAGCATCAATCCCTCTCTGATCAGACACCGCATGCCATATTTCCATAACCAGGCCCTCTGTAAGAGAAAGCCCAAAACCATCCATAGCCACAGGCTAGGCAGTACTCTGTAACACACGTGCAAGACACGGCGGGGTTCACCAGATGTTACCGCTGAAGATGAATAGATCACGCGGACACAGCTCGAGGTGTGGTGAAAGAAAGAGCAGAGTTTATTTTTCCTCCCAGGATTTATAGGCTTCTTACCACGGCCAGGGATTGGATGGTCAGGATAACACTTTCTCACTGCACTGGCCATGAGAGATGCCCATCACAAGACGTGTAACAGAAAGAATGTACACATATCTATGTTTACAGTTACTGTCCTGGGAAAGTCTTTAGAAAACTATGTTAGCAAGCTGAGAAGCTGAGTTTTCAGGGTGACAATATGGCAATACCAAAAATTTATTTCTTTGTCTTTTAATATAATAATATTCCTTATTTTCCCTTGTCCCCCAGTATAACATTATTCTGCCACATCAGCCACACCCTCCTCAGAGTTGCTTTCCTCTTTCCTGTCCCCTCTCAAATTAGTATCTTGTTTTTCATCCTGAACGTGGTTCTGGATTTCCAGCAAAAATCAGATTTTCAAAATAATGGTGACATTTCTTCCAAAGGGAAAAGAAAGTGCATATTTAATAAAAATGTTTGTCTCATTAGGCTTTGGAATTACATCCATGTGAGCCAAACACAATGAGTAAATATTCTGTAAATTGCTTAGCTTTCAGCTGTTTAATTTAGTAACTGCAGTAATGCTCAAAACATCACAGAAGTTTCTGTTGCAGTGTGTTTCTTTTTAATGGTATGTTCTGTTATTGCCCAAGTTGATGGTTTGGTCCAAATGAGACCCTCCCACCCCACATTGTCGGTCTACCCTGAGTCTCCTGTCAATCTGTCTTAGGCCCACCACATGCCTGGAATTCCACTTCAGAAATCTCCTAAACTTTGACGCTTGATTAGTCCATGTGACCCAACTTCCCCCGCTACCTCTCTCATTGGATGATGACCTTGTGAACCCTGCCTTTTACCCTCCTCAGGATATCTCTGATTAGCTGGTGCTTTGTACCCTCCCTTTGAACCGCCTCCCTATTTCAGCTGTTGCACGCTTGCATTTTCTTTTGCCCCCAAGATTCTCCAGAACAATAAATCCTCTATTATCCCATGCAAAAGACCTCCCTGTCATTGTTGTCTCCTCAGAGTGCAGACTGACAGCCAAAAAGCTGTAGAGCAAGTGCTCTAGTCACACCTCAGGTCATCCTGATCCTGGGGTGTGACCCACTCCTGGAGCAGGCCAAACTGATAGAGACAGATAAACTCCAGCCCAATGCAGTAAGTTTCCAATGTGCAAACATGTAATACAGGAATAGCAAGAAAAATAAGTCTTTTGATAAAGGCACTCTAAGGATAATAAATCAGGAACAGCTTGATGAGAAGAATAGAAATTGAGCTGTTTTCTATGTTTTTACCTTTTACATTGTGTTTACTTAAAAATTGTCTTGTATTGTCATTCTAATTCACTGTCACTGATGTGGTAAGCTACTGATGAGCACAGACATTTTAAGATATTAGTATTTCATATTCTGGCCAGGATGATGCAGAGAAAATGTCTTGGAATGGTTTCCTTCCCTCTGTGTTGCAGTAGGACCAAAAAGTGTTAATCAGATCTTATGTGGGAAAACAAAGCCCAAGTTTTCTAAAGTATCTTCCATTTTCCATTACATTTTCCATGTAAATCTTGGATGCCTTGATAAACATTGCAAAAAAAAAAGCAATGAAATACAGTAGTTTATCTTGGTAAAATCTTAACAGCGTGATAACATTGAAGATGCAAAATTTTGACAAATGCGGGGATTTAGGAAGCTATAGGTTTGTTATAAATGCATATCATATTATTGGCTTTTTGCAAATATTATAATGAACATTATATGTATAAGATTAGAAAATTTAGCTGTATTAATATAATTTCCTTTATTTCTGTTATTGATGAAACTTAGAAATAGTGGTATAATATATATATGTTAGGCTATGGCATAGTATTAAAACAAAAACTACTTTTGTTTGTATAACCCAAAGACTGAAAAAGATAGCTAGAGACGCCCTGCATTTGTAAACTCTCTTATCCAGACGAAGACCGCTGTAACCAGAGTTCTGGGGGAGGAATTTATTGCATTTCTGTTATCAGGGAATGTAAATCTCAATGGCACCAAGATCAATCTATTGGAAAGGGGGCAAGAGAAAACTAAACAGAAGAACACCAAAAATCGTAAGGAGAATGTATGAATATGTATGAGAATTTATGGATATGTAGTAGGGTTCTGTTTTTAAGGGACAATCCTTTGTTAGTAGGGGTGTTCTCTTGGCTGAATGCAGAGACACCCGGCTGTATCTGTATACTTTATTTTATTTTTATCTCCTAATTGTCTTTTTTATTAAACTTTTAAATTCTATAAAAAAATATGTGAACCTCATTTTTCACAGGTTCATTTTCAAATATTTGGTATGAAATTTGTATACTAGCTTTAGCAGAAATTTTCAGGATCTGCCCTTCTTTCAGTGCCTAGGAATTTAAAAGTTAATTCTCTTAGTGTGATAAATGTTAATAATTTTTACAGCTAATTAAATACTAAAATATTTGGAGAGAGGAGGGAAACACATGATGGGACATTAGCAGTCCTGCTGTTATAAATGAAATTAGAATTTTGACAACTAGGTCCCTTGAGCTAATAACAGTTTCATTAAAAATTAATACAATTTAGTAAATTGAATAGTAATTCAGTATAAAATAATAAAGTAAAATAATACAATTTAGTGAAAAATTACAATTTATATATATAATTTGCCAGTAATTAAGTATGATTAAAGCATAAGCAAAACCAACTGGGGTATGGAGGCTTCCCACCCTGCCTCATGTACAAAACAAAGCCCTTCAAGTTAAACTTGTATATTGTATGCTTATATATATTCATTAATGTTTCTGATATGTTTCCTCCTATTTCCGATTTTTCTGACTTTATATCACTTTTCTTCACAGCACATGCCTCACTTGTTGTTAGGGGGTCTTCAGTCTTCTTTTGGTGGTCTTTTGCCAAAGGCTTCTCCTCTTCCATGTTATCCCCTGGATAACCTTTCAGGTTTGTGCATGCGTACTAAGCGTCATTATGTAAGTCTACTCGTTAGTCTGATATTTACTGATTTTTAGGCCCAATGCCTAAAGTCGTTCTAATTTTGTCCATCTCAAGGCCATTTTTGTCTTGGGACATCACTTATCTTCCAAACTACATCCTGTACCTCAATTTTAACATGTAACATCTGTAAAGGGGTGCATCTGTCTTGTGACACTGATTCTTTTGATTGCTCCTAATAATAGCTTTCCAAATAGTTACAATTTAGTTAGCACGAATCAATTCCATTTATTACACTGCTAATCTAGAAAACGTTTTCTTTTAAAGAGTTATTTAGCCAGAACACATTATAAGCACCTGCTGTCTCCTAAAGTCAATCACTACTGCTGCCTACCATCTCCTCCTTGAAATTTAATTTCAGAGTCTTACTGAAAACTCAGTTGACAGCGAGAGCATGAAGTTGTTGGGAGGAAGTGTGTTGGGAGAAAGCTGTGACATAGTAGCTGACAAGATCTTACAGCCTCATTTATACTTTGGGACAACACAGGATGTCCCACTCAGGCCAGTATTGCAGGTGTCAACATGAGCCAAAGGAGGTTGTGTAGTTAAGGAACATGGAGCTTCATAATGCCCATGGAGTTACACTCCAGGTTCCTTTTCTTAGACTGCTGCTTGATAAGATACATTCCCCGTGTTCTGTGATAAACTTACTCATTTAGTTCTTAGAGCTTTTTTTGTGATCTTGCAAACCCTATGACTCTTAAGGACTTGCAGAGCTTGTAATCAAAATGCCTTATAAAAACCATGAGTTTTATTTCTCTGTTGTTTGTTCTGAGAATTTCCAAGAAACACAAATTCCAGGAGCATTTGGGTGCACAGTGGTTAGTCGGGGTGCATATGGAATGGAAGGCTGACAGCCTTCAGTGCAAGTCAAGACCAGACCACCTGCTACTTCTTGGCAGGACCATTAGGACTAGAGGGAGAGCAGAATATGGCTTTTTTATGTGGGTCATTCATGCCTTCTCAATCACAGTAATGCTGTGATTTTCAGCTGTGTGTTTGAGTATTTAAAGACGCAGTTTCAGAAACGAAACCTAGCCTAAATCCATCCTTAGGGGTTTAATAGCTGTGTGGTAGAACTCTTATTAAAGGGGAAAAACAGGACTATGACATGACACTTTTTCTTCCCCCTCCAATTTACTTGAAAAAGCCAAGTTAAGCAATTGTTTGCAAGGTTTGCTGCAGTAATAGCAGCAAAATACAATAGGGAAATTATCTAATTGGTTGTCAGAAAAACCCATTAATAAAGGTTTGTTGTCTAGTCAGCTTTCAAACTTTGTAGGCTGCATGGAAATACTACAGAAATGGGCAGTATTCCTGCGATGAGAAAGTCACCAAGAGACGGGTACTTCATACATTTCTACAGCTGTATACGACAGAAAACGGCACAGACGACAAACGTTTATTAAAACCAGACTCAGGACAGGTGGAAGATACAGAGGCTCAGGCTGGGGAGGGAGGCGGAGCTCGGAACGGCCTGCATGCTCCGTACGAAGCCGCCGCGCGCTCCGCCCTCAGCCCGGCGCCGGGCGGGCCCGGGGAACAGGAGCGACCCGCACGCCGCCCCTGACAGCAGCTGCCTACCGGGCCCCGCCGCGCTGGGCCGCAGGTAAGAGAGGGCGGGAATTGAGCCCCGGCCCCGTGGCCTCTGGCCCTGCCCTGGGCTCCCGGAGCTGGGTGGGCCGAGGGAGGAGCCGTAGGGCGGGAGCTCTGCGGGTGGGCGGTGGAGCCCGCCGTAGGCGCGGTGTTGCCGCCGTCGGGGAGGCCTGGGGGGCTGTACAGTGCGAACCGGGTCCCCAGAGGGCGGCAGGGCCCGCGGACTGAGGGGCCGGGTGCGCCGTGGCCGGGCACCGCCAGGTCGTGTGGTGCTAGTGGCGGCCCCGCGTTCTTGCAGGCCCCGCAGCCCGCCCTGTGGCCCCGCGTGCGGCGGGGCTGAGCCGGTAGGGAGGAACATGGCAGACGCTGCCCGGCAACCCTAGAGGGAGACCAGGACGCTGGTGATGATCCCCGTGTGTGCAGGGAGGCCGGGGAGCCGCCATGTGGGGCCTGCAGCCTCCGCTGACGCTGCTCCTGGTGCGCTGTCCGTGCCACCCGATGGGTATCAGTGCTAGCGGTGGAAAAGCCCAGAACTAGCTGTGTGCAGCTATATCTAGCATTAGTGTATGTATTTATTTAGTGTGCATAGCTGTCACCTCAGTTGCAGTTTAAAGCCACTGCCAGCCCTATCACTCAGGCAAGTGCTAAACTTGGATACGACCTGTTGATTCTGATAGTAACAATGTGTGCATAGTTAACCTTCTGTGGTTTTTATATTTCTTTGTAATAAATTTTGCTTAGTGAAGAGTAGACAGAGACTCAGAGTTTTGTCTTAATATTTACTGTATGGCCTGTGAAGCTCACTGACTGCCCTTGTGCACTCAAGGTGCATTCAAGTGTTAGAGTATGAAACTTGCTAAGCTGCTTTGATTCATTAGCAGGCATGTTTTTCCAGTCCTGTCTCTGCACATTTACTGGAAGAATGTCTTTGAGCAGCTGTGGTGCTGTTTTGAGTGGTCTGCAGAAGGTAGGAAAGCAATCTCAGATCTTAGCTCTCTGTATATATTATTTATATGCAGTTTTCTATAGGGATTTTGCCTAGCAAAAATGTATTCTCTATTACAAAGAAAATAGGAAATTATGAACTCTAATAGGTGTTTCTTAGGAGCATGTGTTTGTTACTGTGTTCTCTGGAGCAGGCCAGGATTTCATACATTTTGCTTGCATAGCTGCATGCAGAAATGAACCAATGTCAGAAAGCTGCTTCTCCCACCACCCTCCTGCTGTTGATATATTTTGAACCATATTCCAGATAACCAGATGTACTTGCTTCAGCTTTTATTTTCCCCCCTGAGGAAGAGCATTTGTTAGGATAATGAAGATAGAGGAGGATGGTTCTCACAGTGTCTTTGAAGCAGAGGGAAATGAGGCTATGGCAATGCAATCACAGAAATTAGGCTCTTGTGTCAGAGTACGGGCATTATAGTGTGGCTTTCTGTGCAGTCTCTTCTTTGATCAGCCTTATGCTGCTGGCTTGGCCATTGGGCATGTATAATCATATGCAAATGTGGTATTGGTATGGCAAAGTCAGATGAGTCAGAACTGAATATTCTGGGAAGAAGATTTCTGTTCACACTAGTTGTAAGTCTGAAATAGAAATTTACTGTAACTGCATGTACTGTTGGGCTTTTACTAATTGTTACTCCACACTTGCATTACACTGTTTTTTAAGCAGCATTTAAGTAAGGGAAGGAGCATTTGAGAATCAGGCAAACAACAAAACTTTAAAACCTTTATGTACATTACTCTACTGAGCTTGAGAGAGTGCTTAAAGTACTTCCACTAAAAAAATGAAAAACTAAATTGCATTGATTAAACATTTTTTTAAAATAATATCTGTGAGTAGGTGCATTTTTAAAGTTCATTTCTTTGATATAGCTGTTCCTAGTCAAAGGCTGAATATTGTATTGTTTAGTCTGGTCATTTCAAAATAATGTCACCAGAGCTGCACTGACTTGTAAGTATAGAACATTACCCAACCTGAATTTCTTCTTTAACACAGTAACAGTGGAGACCCATAGTCCCATTAGAACTTTGGTTTTTAAATTAAAGAAGTCAATATTTATTTGGTAAAAACTGGAATGATGTCTTTTGTTTGTTTGTTTCTGTCTCATTTTTAAAAGGCAGTTCAGTTTTTTGTTGACAAGTCAGGTTGTGTGGTGTTTTCCCAAGTGAGCTAACATGAAAGTAAGAAGAACTTCGAAGGTGAAACTTAGATTTTAGTTGATGAAAAGATAGAAGATCAAAAATACAGAGAAGAAGAAATTAAATGATAAGGAAAACATTATTTTACTTACTAATCCAATAAAGAATAAAAATTATTTTTGTTACAATATGTATCAGCTTTTTTGCATGTATCTCACTGTTTTACTTTTTGAAGAGTCAGCGTAGTAAACAACCACCTTTATGCTGGCCAGGAGCATCATTTTACAGACCAAGTGGAGGGGAAGTGTTTGTCTGTGATTCAGTCCAGCAAGGGAGTTGCATTGTCCATGTAGAAAACTAAATATGTCAGAGAAGTTACTGTCTGTTAAACACTTCCATCTAGTATCACTTGGCAGAGAGATGTTAAATGGCCTTCTTTCCCACCATTTTCTTTCAGTTCTGCTTGCTAAGTCTCTTCATACAAAATTCATTAGTCTGGTCAGACTCTGAACATTCCATCTGTCTCTTTTCTTTGTAAACTGTATGCTCTGTCATGCTGATTTGGTCTGAGGTAGTCAGTTGTGTTGCTAGTTGTAGTTTATCAGTAGTGCACTTTTGACCATCTTCAATTTTAAAAGGTAGTTTTCTGAATCATAATAGTTTTAAACACTGTTTAAAACTGTGTTAATAACAAGAATTGAAAAACTGGTCACTGCTACTTGGAGTAGGAGCATATTGGTAGAAATTCTTTTCAAAAAGAACATTTTGTAAATCCTAGTTTTATATAAGCCATGTGGTATTTATTGCTTGGTATACTGGGTAGCTGAATGGCTTAATATTTTACCCGTTGACAAGAGCCCCCACTTTTCTCCACCAAAACACACACTTTACTAGTTGTTTTGTAGGCTGTTGTTTTACATTGCATTCTGAAGTTACTGCGCTAGCTTTATTAATTCAGTAATATCAGTTCATGTTTTCTTAAGGTCTGTAGGATTATAGTGTATGTCTTAAGCATAATTTCATTTTCTTGCATGTAATTTTGAGGAAGTAAATCTGTACTACACTTAGTTGTTACT
This sequence comes from Parus major, assembly GCF_001522545.3. Lineage (NCBI taxonomy): Eukaryota > Metazoa > Chordata > Aves > Passeriformes > Paridae > Parus > Parus major. The sequence goes on along the minus strand of NC_031799.1, from coordinate 64,655,551 downwards.
CCATCTGAGTGTTGTCTTATGTGGTACAGCAATTTAATATTGCCCCCATTCTTGTTAGCTTAGAGGGGTATGGAATTTCTCGTAAGAAACAACAAACTTTTTTTTCCCTTCAGACTGCAAGGGGAATGATGTAGACCTTATTTTATACTCTTATCAAAAAGACAGTTGAAATAATTGAAAGTGTCCCAGCTTCAAACATGCTGGGTGGTTTCACTTACTCCTGTGTTTAACAGACAAACATTTTGTCTTCTAAGTGCATTGTATATATCGAGTAATGGCAGCACAGAGAAGGGAAGGTGTCAAAACTGGCTAGATATCTCTATTCATTATGTTTGACTCTTACAGTTGGTATCACCTCTGCCATCTCCATTCTCCTTTTTCTTGTTGCAATTGCTATCATTTTATCAATGTGACATATCTTAGTGATTCTTAGCTAATAGTATTGCCTACAGGCTTGGCATCTAGGAGGAAGAATAAGTGCTTAAGAAGAAAACATTTACTGAATGGACAGAAATTTAATGCTTATCTAAAAGAAAAATAAAAGACATGTTTTAAAATCAATTCAGATTCTATCTGGGGAGATAAGTAACAATAGAAATGTGAAATTACAGAGAACCAGTTATTTTGTTAAAAGTAACTTACAGTGGCTACAAAATAATATAGACTTTCTACAAAGCGTAAGAGTATCAAGGAAAATCCTCTTCATCTTTTTTTGTCTTTAAAAATTGGGTAATTAATGGTTGTATTTTGTAAGTCACATTTCTTTCCTCAAAAAGATAGTAAGTAATGCATGTAACAGAAGAGGTAACATTTTATTGGGGGAAAAAAACAAACAAACAAGATTTTGAGTGCAGTGAGGCACATGGCAAGAAATAATTTCAACAACAAATTATTTACAGTGCATATATTGTGATAATAGGCCCTAGTGGGTCATGCATGACTGTTTCTCATATGTCCTGTGTTATGAGAAGGTTATGAACGGTATCTAACAACTTTGTGAAAGATTCTGTAACTAGAAATTCTTTACATTTGCAAAATGTGGAAATTTTGATGGTTTTACACTGAAAAAACTATCCCAATAATATAAATGTATTCTTGAGGTCATACAGTGATGTTTAGTAGTTAATCTAGTATTTATCTTCATTATTTCCCTGCCCTGTGTTTTAGACAATTTTCTCAGTCTTTATCTGGATTAGGTCTGGTTACTTTATATGCAGAGTATATTTGTAAATATACAAAGAGAATTAATAAAATCTTGTAAAATCTCATTGAGTTTTGTTCTGGAGGCCATTCTGGTAGGTATTGGTCAAGTTAATTATTTTGGTAACTGCTATTTTCAGTTATTTTGTATATTTTTTTTTAATATGTGGACCAGCAGCAAAGGATATGCCATATTGTTTTTAGTCTCCTTGCTTAGATTCAATAATAATCTTTAATTACAAATTGTCTTGAATTGGCATCACTCTATTGTCATTCTGTTTGAGAGGCAAGAAGACAAGCCAGCTGTCATCAGGGGCAGCCATCTTTTTAAACAGGCATACTGCTTTATCCAGTGTTATAACTGATGCTGGGAATTAGTGATGAGCTTATACTTGTAAACAGCAGTGAACATAACAGAAGTTATCAAATACTTTATAACCATAGAAATGTTCTAAAATACTGTAAAAATTTTTAAAATATCTATTTATAGGTGATGGTACCTATACTCATTGTGAATCTCAAATTATTTTCTGTTTTCTTTCATAGGAGTCTTCTAAATAATGTCTTTATATCTTTTCTGTTGTTTTTTGTTGTTGTTTTTTTGTTTTCCTTTTTGGTTGTTTTTCTTTTCCTAGATAAGGATACTAATAATTTTGAGGCCATAGGGCAGTTTGAATAACTGGCATTAAAAGTCTCGGGAAAGAGGAGCTGAGCACATACATACTGAGTTTTGGTCCTTTGCTTATGCAGATGGCCAGTCATTGATATCACCAGCTAGCAGTGCTGTTCCCCTGAGTTTCTGATGCTTGTGGCACCAGCTTCTAATGCTGCTGTTGCTTTCAGATGTCCGACAGGATTGCTTGGGTTTAGTATTTTCCTTCACACTGCAGCAGAGAATGAGAGCTCTGCAGTTGCAGAACCTTTAGTACTAGACTGGACCTTGCTGGCTGGAAGACTTTCTGCTCTGATTTTCCTTTGTACGGGTTTACAGTGAGGGTAATTACTGTGCAGTGAACTGCTGACTCCTTCCCTTCTGCTGGGTTGCTTTTCCAAGTTGATTGCTTTTGGTGACCAGAGCACACTCCCATGTTTCAAACAAAAGGAAATCAATTTTAAAAGTTGTGCTATGGGAAGAGCCTTTGTGTTACTTTAAACTCCCAAAGTGCATGAAGATATCTCTTCCTCTTTCCTCTTCTTTAGGGCACATACTGCTATTGCAAATGATTTGTTTGTTCTGGGCTTGTTGTTTGTTTTGGGGTTTTATTGTTTGGGATTTTTTTTGCGGGGGCGTGGGTTTATTTGTTTTCTGTGGTTTTTTTTGTAGCATAATTTCAGTTTCTTTTAACAGAACAAATTGAGTCTTTCTGGAAGTTTTCAGGAGAGATTTCCAAACTGCAGGGTGGAACTTTGGAATTAAGAGGAAGAACAGATATTTATGTTTCTTGCATAGAATCCCAGGGTAGTTGAAAATTGTAATGCAGAATTTCTGTGTGCTGTGCCTGGTGGTACATAATTTCAATTTAACAAATTGTCATTAATATCTTTTCTTCAGTAGCTGAAGCCTTACCAGATTTACTGTTTCACTGCTTGATACGGTGTTAAAGTAGGAAGCAACTGCTTCTGCTATTCTAAAGCTGCTAACTGAATCCATAAATATATATTGAATTCAATTAAATATAATAGGAAGCATTATTGAGTTGTGTGGACCTTCTGCAGTGAAAAATTTCGGTGTCTGGTTTGCTTCAGTATTTCAATTCTTTATTTAACTGTTTTACCAGTATTGTTCTATTCACAGAATTGTTAGAGTTGGAAGGGATTTCTGAAGATCATTTATTCCAACCCCAGACCATCTAGTCCAACCCCAAAATGCTTAAAAACTCATTGGGTGAAGTATATTTGCAAAAGTTATGGTATGCAAAACTGGTAATGAAGGATCCTAAATACACCATGACTGAGAATTAAAAGAGACCATTTAAGACTAAAGGAACATTAGAAATAGTCTCTCCATAATATAAGTCTGTTAAGGGCAAATAAAATCCTCTTTAGCAGAACAGTGGGCATTTTGTTTACTCCTTGTTTATTAGAATAATAAAATAGCAGGGACAAGCAGGATGACTGGGGGCTAAGCAGGGAAGAAACATCACACCCCAGTCATTTAAATCCAGGGTTAAACTGACATTCTTTTGGTCCGGGTAGATGCAAAAGAGAAATACCAACCAGATATCCTCAAGAGGTAAAAATTCACAGAAAAGTTTACTAGCAAACTATAGAAGATGAGGAACTTTGTCAAATGATTTAGTAAAACATGAAACACCACAGCAGAGATACAGCCCACTGAACATAGAAAACCTTTAAATCCATTTGGCATGATCTTCTGTGAAAAGAAAGTTAGAAGAAGAAAGGGAGAAAGTCAGGAAAGATGTAGAAAAACAAAAGTAGCTACCAGCTGCTGGGTTCCAGTGATGTAAAGCTCCAAGATGAAGGTGGGGTTAAAGAACAATATGCTTGTCTCATGGACAGCCTTCTTAAAAGACCCTTCCTCCCAGGTGGGACTTTTAGTATCTTGGCCACTCAGGGGCTGGGTTAGTCACCACTGGGGTGCTGCCTCCATTGTGCCATAACTGATGGACACTGTGAGGCTGGGGAATGTGGGGGGCAGGGCAACACCAGAGCAAGGTCCCTGCCAGACCCACACCCCATTTGAAGCCCCCAAGATGTCTCAGACAGATTTTCAGTCTCTGACAACACTATTTGAGCTGCTCTTTCCCAGTCCCTTAAAAGAAACAAGGTAATCTTATATTTTGCATGAGGCTAGTATTTTCTTCTGCAAGGGATACTTTCACACTTCCCTCTTTTATTTTAAAACAAACTAATGGAAATTGGTCTTAATGGGATTTTGTGGGGTATCTAAATGAAAAAGATGTATTTTCTACAGAAAATTAACAAAATTTTTTCTACAGAAATAAAGTATTTCATTGTTAGTTGTGTCATTGCTACTTGGCCCGTGATGTTCTAAGCCTCAAAGTGGCAGCAAGTGCCTAAGTTTGCAAACTCTTGGACGTGTCTTTTAAGTTGGTCTTATTTGCGAAATATTGAGCTTTTGAATGTAGTTTATGGTCACACATAACAAATTTCAGAATTGTTTCTGCTTAACATTTAGATGCTAACTTTCATTCCTTTGAGTCTTGTTGCCCTTAAACATGACATAGCTATGCTGAATTTTTTTGTGAAATATATTGACTACAGAGCCACTAGTTACAGTTTAGAGCAAAAGTGAGTCTGACAGTGAAGAAAGCATGGATTTTGAAACAAATGTGACCTTTCTGTTTTGTGAAGTAGCTGTGTCACTGAAATGCTTCAGATGACTCTGAAAATAGAAATGAAAAGAATGCTTTCCAGTGTTCTGGCATCTACTGATGTATACTTGCTGTGATGGTGACCATATATTTCCATGTTAGCGATGGTAATAGCTTGCAGTGAGCACTTGTGTTTGTAAAGGAACCAAATAATATATTTGGAATAGTTGTGAGGGAGGGGTAAGATAGTCTATTTCCAAGAGAGATAGGAAAACAATAAATTATGTTTATTCTTAAGATACTTATAAGAATCAAATACAATCTTCATTAAATACAGTATACTTTGTTTGAAATACATTAGGATCCTATTAGAATAAAAGACTGTGTGTTTGATTAATTTTGAGTAAGATGCTAGGTGAATTTTCTTGGGGAGTGAGTGAGGATTGCTGATGACCTAGTCAGACAGGTGTGGAACAGCTAGGTTACCATTCTTTGAATTTAAAGAAAGCTGTCTGCACGTCTGGAAGATGGAAGTATTGCAGTGCACTCAGATCAGGTCTGGTCCATGGTCATGTCTGAATGAGGTGGTATCTTTTAGGCATGTTTTTTGAAAGCTTTGCTTAATAAAAATATTGTCAGTAGACAAATTACGCAGTAAAGATGGGGGAAGGTGCTATGGATCTGCTAATGGATGCACCAAGATGAGAGGGACTGCAAGGAATCAAATGCACCAAAAGGCTGAAAAAATGATCCAGAGAGGTGCTCCATTTTTGACTATGATAGTATTAAAGTATATTTTTAGCTGTTTATAATTATCAGTATCTTTATGGTATCTTTTAATAAAAAACCCACGCAAGATAATTTTGAAAGAATGATGTTAGTGATGATTCTGTTATATGACACTCTGCAGAGGTAAGACCAGGCTGGCTAGGTAAGTACTGGTTATGACTTCTGGGTGGTACAAAATTGCAGTTCTGTGGTCCTTTCTCAGCACCTTGTGTTGCATTTTCTGAACAAGCTCTGCTTTATTTTTAGGAGCGAAGCTTTGTGTTTAAAATGGAAGTTGATGTGAATGGAGAGTCCAGAACTGCCCTCTCCACCCTCCCTGTGCCTCTTGCAGAGGTGAGTTCTGCAGCCAGGATGGAAGCAGAAAGGCCACGCTGTTCCAGCACCCCCTGCTCACCATTACGGCAGACAGTTGCAGGATATCAGATCCTTCACATGGATTCTAACTACCTGGTTGGCTTTGCAACTGGAGAGGAGCTGCTAAAACTAGCTCATAAGTGTACAGGAAGTGAGGAGAATAAAGGAGAATCTGGTCCTAACTTGGGCTCCAAACATATTGATTCAGGACTTCCACGTTCCTCGCGTTTGTACAAAACTAGAAGTAGGTACTCCCAGCCATATGAGATCCCAGCAGTAAATGGAAGGAGGAGGAGACGGATGCCCAGCTCAGGGGATAAATACAGTAAAGCTTTACCATATGAACCTTACAAGGCACTTCATGGTCCCCTGCCTCTCCGCCTTTTGAAAGGTAAAAGGTCTCATTCAAAATCACTGGACTACCTCAATTTAGACAAAATGAACATTAAGGAACCTCCTGACACAGAAGTGCTACAATACCAGCTCCAACACCTTACTCTTAGAGGGGATCGTATGTTTGCAAGGAATAGCACATGAGCTATCAACTCAAATTTAGAAATGGTTTCTGATCTTTTCTCTGTTGCTGCAAAAATCCACTGTTGTACTGTGTACATAACTTTCCACAATATAAGTGGTTTTATCAGGTCAGTGTTACCAGAAAGTAATTTATTTGAATACAGTCTTGACAGATGCAAATACTTGGAGAGAGAAATCTGCTGATAAAGCAACTTCTGATGCAGATTTGACTGCAACTAGTGGATATTTCTTTGGACACATTTTAACAAAAAAAAAGCTTTTGATTTTTTGGGATTTTTTTTTTCTGTACTGCTTCATCTAGTATTTACAGTAATTCAACACTGAAAAATCGGTGATGTCTGCCTGGTTGTTGCTAATTTTGGCTTGATGTTAGAAACTGCTTTTGGATAAGTACTCAAGGAGTATTTTTGGGTTTTCTTTTTGTTTCTGTAGTAAAATGTATGGGTTTTACTTAAAACATGAACAGGAAAGTTAGCTTGACTGGATGAATCACTTGCTATTTAAACAATCCAATTCATTTTGAGACTGCGCTTGTGTTGGTGATGTGGGTGAGATTCATTTGTAATAGAAAACTTTGCTACTTGAATCTTATTAAATTATTTTTTTAGTTTCTGCATGAAAGTAATTGCTTTATCCTTTTTATTCTATAAAACATGTTCAGAATAATTATTTCACTTATTTAAAGCAAATCTTTTAGGAAGTGCAGGTTGTTTTTTGTTTTTTTTGTTTTGTTGGGGGTTTTTTTACATTGTCTTGAGACAAACTGGAATGTGTGTACTGGTATGTTGGTAATGTTTTTGATTTTGTGATTTTCATTTCATCTATAGTAGCAGAAGGTGTCAACTTCAACATATCTTTGGAAATTTGGAAATTTGACTTGAAGCACTGAACATGAGCTCTGGAGGGCAAATTGTTTCTTGACAAGAGTGCAAGTAAAACACTTCTTGTCAGCATTGAAGAGACGATCTTGAATTTTTCAGCAGAATAATACACTGGGTTACTTTTGTTGTGTAATGAATTTTTTTATCTAAACGTGACATTAAATGCAGTTTTCACAGCTGTATTCTTAGATGTGTTTAAAAGATTTTGGTAACTTTAGTTTAAAAACGAAAAATAGTTTTCATTCTTTTTTTTTAGGTGCAGTCTTTTGCTGAAGAAGTGCAAAATTTGATTTTACCTGATTACCTCTGCAGAAGTTAAAAATAATTTCATATTGCTTTGAAACATGAATTATTTGATCAATTGTTTCTGATACAGTTAAGATTTTTATTTGTTTCTTTGTTCATTTCTCAGAATAACTAGAAAGCACTAGTTAGTGCATGTGCTCTGGAAAATGAAGAGTTCTTAGTCTATCACTCAACACTTTAAATTAAGGCAGTCAACTAGTAAGCATTTTGTGGTTTGGTTATTTTTTTTTAGGTTTATTAGAAAATACCAAAAAAAAAAAAGTGTCTTTTTCAAAGTTAACTACACTAATTTAAAGTGTAAATTTAATGTATTGAACAATGATCTTGAAAGTAAAGTCTTCCTGTATAGTTTGAGAAACAGAATACGGTTGATGCCAAAGAGATAGGGGATTTGTTTAAGGAATAAACACCACTGTTTATTGAAATACCAACTTAAATTGTATTTCTGGCTGAAAAATAAAAAAGGTATTATAAACAACTGTTGTTTTGGATTCATTTGGTGTGTAGGAGAAAAACAGGGCATTTAAAAAAATTTAGACTAGGGAACATTTAAAAACGACTTGAAAGTTGGGGTCCTGGATTTCTGTGAAATAGATGCTTAGCTCTGTTCCTTTGTTTCAGGAAAAGTGCCATGCATTTACCTTGTGTGCATGTTTCTGATGTTGTACAGTCCTGTAACTTTATGGCTATATTAAGAGACTGGTGGATGGCTAGCTAGCTGAGTTCAGGCATAAAAAATGTAATGTATGTAAAATGGTATTTTATCTTTGGTGATTTGTTTGTCAATGTGCTCAGATATGGTCATGGTGTTTGGTTACCTCACCCCTCATAAAGTAGGAATTACTATTTACACTACCTGTGGCACAGACTAAGCAAGGAGTTGTTAACAGATAACAGGTTTTTCTAAGTTTCAATGGTAGTGAAGAATCAGAAACAAATTTTCCAACATAATCAATTTTTAAAAGTTCTATAGTGTGTTGTGGTTGAAGCCAGTTACTAAGTTTCACCTTAAAGGCATTAGGTACTAAAAGGACACAACTGGAAGAGCTCATCCTTAGAGAGAATATAGGCAGCAAAAACAAGAAAAAATGCTTTTTTTAAATTTTAAAATTAATTTTAAATTAATTTTAAAATAAAAATTTTAGAATGGAGCTGCAGTACAGAAGTGTAAATAAGTTTTTAAGCTGTTGTAGGAAAAATGTAGGATTAAAATTGAGAAATTATTTATTACAGTGCTAATGTCTTTAAAGACAATGTCAAGCTTGGCAGCTATTGCATCGGGCTGGAACTCTATCTGGTGGCTATCTGTCTCTGTCAGTTTGGCCTGCTCCAGGAGGATCAGGATGACCCGAGGTGTGACTAGAGCACTTGCTCTATGGCTTTTTGGCTGTCAGTCTGCACTCTGAGGAGACAACAATGACAGGGAGGTCTTTTGCATGGGATAACAGAGGATTTATTGTTCTGGAGAATCTTGGGGGCAAAAGAAAATGCAAGAGGGCAACAGCTGAAACAAGGAGGCAGTTCAAAGAGAGGGTACAAAGCACCAGCTAATCAGAGATATCCTGAGGAGGGTAAAAGGCAGGGTTCACAAGGTCATCATCCAATGAGAGAGGTAGGGGGGAAAGTTGGGTCACATGGACTAATCAAGCGTCAAAGTTTAGGAGATTTCTGAAGTGGAATTCCAGGCATGTGGCAGGCCTAGGACGGGATTGACAGGAGACTCAGGGTAGACCGACAATGTGGGGTGGGAGGGTCTCATTTGGACCAAACCATCAACTTGGGCAATAACAGAACATACCATTAACAAGAAACACACTGCAACAGCAGCCAGCAGTAAAATGCGTATATGTTTGCATGTTGTTGCAGCTGGCAAGTGCAGGTTTATTGATGATTCTGAGGATAAATTTTTGCATTAATAGTTTGCTGTAATCTCTTGGTTGGGACACCAGTTTCCATGATGAGTGATTACACTGAACACTGTAATAGTGGCATGAACATGTGCCAGATAGACAGATCCTTGAAAGAGTACAATAATGTTTGAATTATGGAATTTTTCTTTTCTGTATCTCAGAGTACATTTTTTTAGCTAGAACATAATGCCAACTTTGAAAACTTTCTGACAGATTATATGGGGATTTTTTGTTTCCCCAGTGTCCTGATTTAGGGCAAATTTGGGAGAGAATCTCCGAATGGAGTCCCTCAAGAAAGCAAATTCAAGCAGCCCCTCCCCCTACTAGGGACTAGTTAGGGAAAAGATTTCCTTAGAGAAAAGTGGAAAAAACCTGTTTATTTAACAGAAATTTAATAATATTAAATAACGAAACATCTTGCTGTTCAAAGAGATGGTACTTTCAGAAAAGTCCTTGGAGTGTAGCTCAGCTTGCTCAGTCTCTTATCAGTCCCTCTGGTGCTGGAGTGCTGAGGCCCAGGCCTTGATGGACCACAGATATGAGCTCCTGGTGTTTGTCTGGGTTTTCAGTCCAGATAAGGTTTGAACAGACCCCAGGAAAAAGGAAAAACACAGTCTGGGGAAATTCCCTGCCTCAGCTAGCTAAAAAACTAGCAGCAAAGGAGAGCTCTGTCCCACTGTCTGTCCATGCTGCAGACAACACAGTCTGAAGCAGGATGCAGGGGACTGAGGGCTCTTTCTTGACATGCTTACGTGCTTCTTCTTCCCCCTCCCTTTGCTCTCAGAGCCAGTCTTAAAGGTGTAGAACTTACTATGTAACATAAACAAGGCGACTGGGGATATAAGCAAAGTCACAAAGTCACCCCATGACACCCAGTGATTTTGCAAGGATAATATTTTTTTCCTCTTTATTCCATCACAAAAGCACTCAAGGAAGATAAAACTACCTTCAGGTCTACAGGATGTGGGAAGTTTCCTTTCCTTCTTGAAAGGAGCAAGGGAACATTATATTTCAATACCCACTCAACTTACTCTTAAGTAATTTGGTGGTAGAGAATGACATTGATGCAAACCTACAGAGGCCACATTAAAAGAACTGGGGAAAGAATACTATCACTTTTGGGGGAAAACCCAGAATCAGTTGTCTTGTGTTGAAAACAAAAGAGAAGGTAAGGAAATTACCTGACTACATTCCATCTATTTTTAGGAGACAAGTGCTCTCACCTTGCATGTGCCTGGTATCACCTATGTGGCCTGGAGTAAAAAAGAGGGGAGGCCTCTTTTTAAGAGGAGAGCCTTGCACAGTGTTTTAATTTCTGTGGAGAGTGGAAGGTCAGAGAGAATTCACCATAATATATCAGGGAAAGGCTGGAGAAATAATGGGAAACCTCAGAGGAGCAGTGCTACAAGAATAGCAGGAGTGTGGTTCCAGTGTCAAAAAAACCAAACACATGGAATAAAGATGGTGTACTGGCCTCAGACCTGTCCAGGAAGCAATTACTGTGTTTTTACCCTGTTAAGGTGGCTGATGGGATGGCTTAGCAAAACACTGTAATCAGTCTGGGCTGCAGTGAAGGTAGGAAGCAGGAGCTTGAGGCTATGAGCTTTCATGCTCAAAAGTTTAGATGAAATTTGGATGAGAGTGCTGAAGGAATAAAATTATAGTCTTTATTCCAATTGAGTATGGCCTGAATTAAAATTCTTCAGCATTTTATGATATTAAACAGCCTTGCACAGTGTGAATAGGTATATGGTACAATTTTGTAGTCTGAGAAGCTGTCAGAAAAAGCAAAACTTTCATCTGTTAAGTTCCTTTATTATTAATTTCAGTTTAAAAAACCAAGAAACTTCCAAACTTCATTATGTATTATGTGTAAATACCAGCTATGATGTCTGGTAGGATTGCATTCCATTTTGGCATTTTGCTAGGCTCTTGCTTGCTGAAGCTTCTTGTGAGCTGTTCTTTCTGTGATGAGACAGAAGTGCTAAAATATGCAAGAACATTGAGAACAGCAGTGACAGCCTGAACCCTATGAGAAAATTGATCAAGCCACAATTCACCGTTGTGCTTTACATTAGCTGATTTTTCAGAAAGTCAGAAAATGTTCAAAAAAAACATGAGGTACTGGGATGCCTTTAGAAGTCTGTTTCAGGCCAGGAATGTTGCAGCATAGAGCTTCATGGTGTGAACTGTAGTCTGCAAATGGATAAAAGCAGAAGTGGAGAGAGAATGTCATTGTGCACTGGAATATTGACTGGTAGGACACCAACCTTTTAAACTAAGCGAACTAGAGCAGGAAAAAGAATATGTTAAATGCAAAATAATTTGTTTCTGCCTTATCTCACTGATATAAAGTTTTTGAATGTGAATTGTGGTGAACATTTCCAATTTTTATGAAGAAATATTAGAGGATATCAAATTAGTTACAGCTAGTAACAAATAATTACAGCTCCAAGCAACTGACTGTATGCAAGATTTTTACCTATCCATCTATAATAATGCTTTCTATAGAATTTAGATATTTTTATTTTTATAAGCCTTTCAATATTGAGCTGATTTTTTTTCAGAATTAGACTTCGTAAAGAGGTACTTGAAAAAACATTGAAGTAAGAAATACTAATGGGGATCTCAGTAAAAATGGTAGATAAACCTTAATATAAATAGTGGTCATCCTATCGATTTAATAACTTTGAAGTAGAACGGCAAACCTAGAGTGAAAAAAAAGAATTCACCATTCCCAGGAGCAGAGGGATATAATGAACTGTAAAGACTGCTCCAATCCATACATATTGTGATACACAGCCATGTTTCAGAGATGATGAAGTGCTTCACAGATATTAGTTTTAACATTTCAGAGAGGTTTTTAGAAGGCTGGAGTACCCAGTTCTCCTAGAAACACAGAGTCATTTAGGTTGGAAAATATCTCCAATATAATTTAGTTCCAACCATTAACCCACTGCCAAGTCCACACTAAACCATGCCCCTGAGTGCCATGTCTTTAAATAGCTCCAGGGACGGTTATGCCACCATAGCCCTGGTCAGCCTCTTCCAGTGCTTGACAACCCTCTACATGAAGAAATTTCCCCTAATATCCAAACTAAACCTCCCCTGGTGCAACTCAAGACTATTTCCTATTGTTCTGTGGCTTTTTCTTTAGGAGAAGAGCCTGACGCCTACTGCTACGCTTTCCTCTTGGTCATTGTAGAGAGCAGCAAGATCATCTCTGAGCTTCCGTTTCTAGAGGCCCAGCCCCCCCCAGCTCCCTCAACTGCTTCTCATCAATTCCATTCACTTCTCTGGACTCAGTCCAGCAGCAATATGTCATTCTTCTTGTAAGAGGCCCAAAACTGAATACTGAGTGTGAGGGGCAGCTGTTTTTGAATATGTGAATGTTTTTATCTGCCTTCCATTTTCACTTGGCCACTAGTGCATTTGGAATAATTTCTTCTGCCTTCTTATGTCTAGGTTCTAAGAAACATGGGGATAAAAAAAAATTATTATTCTTAGATACTCTTGTAATATATACTTTATATGATTAACTGCAGAGTCATCCAAGATATTAATCAGTATTGAAATTGCTACTGCAGTAATTGTAACTTTTCTATCTGGCCTCAAAAAGAGATATATTTTTAAATGCTTATAAATGTTGTCATTTTCCCTACTTTAATGATTTAGGCTTCCAGTTAATAGGAAGAATGACATTGGTTTTAATATTACAGGACGTGGACTTCAGAAAAATAAAGCTGTGACACTATTTTGCTGTAAAACCTCCAATCAGCTGCTTGCATTCCTGTCTCCTGTGGAGTTGATTAATTTAGAACTTCAGCCAGAAGGTAAGACATTTTTTGGAATTAAAAGATTGCCTCAGGTAGCCAATTTTCATAAAAAAAATCATAACTTGTTTTGTCTGCTTGAAAAATATTATTTTTCTTATGTCAGACTTGCTTATATCTGGAGAAATAATTTTGGGGGCACTATTTTTTGTATTTATTTGACAGTGAGCTGAAGGAGGAAGGCAGAAACCTTATGACAGTAGCTAATGCTTCATACTAATTTATATAAATATTGCCAGGAAAAAAAAAAAAGCAAAAGTATATGTGTTAATCAGAGAGGACATGAGCACCCAAGGTATCTTTTAAAGACAGTTTAGAAAAAACAAACCCAAAACAACAGGTATCTGCACTGTTCTCACAAGTGAAAAGTTTTCTTGTATCTTTGATCTGGGAAGTCTGTTTAATCCTCATGCGATGTGAAAAGGTAGTAATTCTGACTGACCAACTGGCAGAGGTTTAAATTTCTTGCAGAGTGAGGGTCAGCAATGCTGCTTGCTGGGGCAATTTCTACACAGCAAGTGACCATTCTGATTAAAGCTCCCTTTTGGACTGAATATTTTCTCTGATTGGAAGACTGAATTTGTATTTAATCACCCAGAAAAGATGACATCAGCAGGATCCTATAAACTCGGTGGAGGATTAAATGTCCACTATCAAAATGCAAGCCTAATTCTAAAGTTGGAAAAGGCTGCCTTTAATTCTTTGATCAGCATTACTTAATATGAACCCTAACTACATGCTATAGCTGAATAAAAAAATCTTTATTAGAATATGTGTTGCATTCTGGGGTCGCAGGATCATGTCCAGGCAGGCTACAGTTACCAGCTACTGGCATGGGACTACAATGAGATGGACTTCTGCTCAGGAAACCATTTATTGAACACAGGAACAAACTCAGGTTAGATCCAGAGACAGAGAGTGCCAAACAGAGGCAAGGTGATGGGTTTTGTGGGACAGAACCAGGGTGGAGTTTAAGGTCGGGGTCTAATAGGGACAGAGCAAAGGAGAAACCCCAGGGGCTCAAACCCAGTCAGAACACCTGGGCTGCCACTCCACGAGGGTCTGGGGTGGAACAATTCTTTCTGAGCTCACAGGGCCTTATAAATATGTGCTATATACAGTGAGGTTTTTTAAAAATTATTTATTTAGCAGACACCTGCTTTCTCAAAGAATTTTTTCTGGAGCAATTTTTTGGAAGAAGCTTTTCTGCACTTTGTTTTGGATGACACTGAACACTTACCTCTGTATGAATTATTGGGATACCTCTGTAGTAACACATTACGGTTAGATTTATAGTTGTTGTAGGAATGAGGAAGTTAGGTAACTTACAGAATATATCCACAGAAATCCTACTCATGTTTTAATTATGTAAAAATTAGGCAGTCCAAAAAGGAAGAAACCTCCAAGCAAAACATTCCATTAAACCATATCTGACTCATTAGAAGATTTTGGGTAGCTATCACAGGGGAAAGGCTGATGTTAAGAACTTAAAAGCGTGCTTAAATGCATTCGACAAGGCAGACAGTATATGCTAGACCACTTAGTTTGAAACAGGACTATAAGGTGATTGGAAAAGTCACTTCTCTGGGAAACAAAAGATGGTAGTGAAAAGTTCTCTAAATGCATCAAAAGCAGTAAGTCCTACAGGAAACGAGGAGATGACAGGAGGAAAAGATGTCAGAGGTGCTTGAGTGATGAGACTGACAGACTTGGTGAATTTCTTGTTTCATTTTTATTGCTGAAAATGTTGGGGAAAGTCTCTTGCACACAATTAATTATCTGTACCTGAGGGATCTGACAACAGGTTATCAAAACAATGGGGAATGATTTATTTATAATTAATTGAGAGTAGAGGGTACTTGAAAGGCTCTTTAATTTAAAAATGTGAGGGAAGAAAAACTGCATGAAATCTCAGTCCAAGGATATTGGATTGATTTTTTCTTTTTTTCCTCTTAAACATTGAATCAATCAATTTGTGTCAAAAACAGATTATTGAGGGAATTGTCATATTTTAAGACAGGGGCAAATTCTCTTCTGAAAAAATGTGTTCCAACCACACATGAATTACTGCGCTTGGAGCAGGGGTACATCAGGCTGCTCTTCAGAACTGAGGTGATGCCAGGCTTAGTTGTCTTGCAGTGTCCCTTTGACCTCTTGGTTAGGAACATATTTAAGAATTTTATACATGGAGCTGTTAAAGCACGTTGGGACAGTTCAGGAATACCTGTCTGCAGCCACCACCCTTGCAGGATATGTCTGTGCTGTGCTCCATATTCTGACTCACTAAGTCATCCAGCTTCCTCTTGCTAACAGAGAGAGCAAGGGAGCAAAAGGAGCCTGCTTGATTTAAAGGAAACAGATACAAGTGTTGAACCCCATGGAAATGCAGACCAAATAAGTTGTCTAGGCTATGGCATCACCTGAGGAACCTAAGCACACATGAGAATGGTGGGATGCTGGGTTCTCTCTGAAGGGAAATCCCTGTGGACTAAACTCAGTACATGCTCCCCAAGTGAGTCAGAAAGAGTACAGGTAAAGCTGTCTAATGGGTGTTCGGAAAGCCTTTGATGAGGGTGTACACTTGAGATTATTAAAAATATGAAAGCTGCCACGGGGTTGGAGGAGAGACAGCTGGTGCACAGGAGGCAGAAGTGGACCTTTGAAAGGGAAGAAAGTTTTGGAAGCTGGTTGGGTTTTGGTGGGTACTCTCAGGACAAAATACAGAACAGAAACATTCTCACTTTGTGTAGTGGATTATGAAAAGAAGTCCTATTTGTTCCTAAGTGCTTCTTAAAACTAAAAATAGACTTGGTATAAGATACCTATAAGTAATTAATAGCCTAGAGGAGCTATAGTTTGGTAGTTCTCACATATGGAGAGCTGTTACTCTCATGGATGTCTGGTTTTAAAATATAAATTTTTTAAAGCTTAAAAATTAATTTTTCTCATAAGTTTCTATCATAATATTAATGTCAGGTATAATATTCTTTGGAGATCATGATGGAACATGACAAATTAAACTAGTTACACTGAATATTTTGTCTCATGTCAGACTGAACGGCTTAAATTATTTCCAGCATCCTAAGGCTTTATTTGCAGTTATTCCTTGGGCTCTGGAAATGGATGAAGGTGCAGGAAATATTCTTGAGAGAGCAGTTACTAATTATTATTACACACAGTGGATGAAACGTCTGTCTTCAAACACCTGTTTGAAGTTGAAAACCCCTGTTGAAAGTTGGTCCATAATTCATAATGGTTTGTAATGTTCTTGATTACCTTCTAAGAGATGTTTGTGGGTTGAAATGTATTTCCTTTTGGCCTGGACCTTGGATTGGTGAAACTCTCTTACTGGAGATTGAATTTCTATATTATTTTCCTACCTCCCTCCCTCCCTGAGGCAGAAAGATTTAAGACTGCAAGAAGCCATTACAGTGTTTAGCCTGATCTTAATATAACATCCAGTGTATCCACATGAGATCCATAATCTCTTGTTGGAACTGCATGTTCAACTGAACTGCATCTTTAACCATTATGCTGTTATGCCTTCTTTTTTCACTTCACTGTCACTAGGCATATTAGAGATATTGAAATTATTTTAATTTCCAGTTGAAAACTCTGTTTTTATTTAAAATATGACTTTGCTTTTTATAATAGAAAAATCTAAAATTCACATTTGCCAGAGCTTCCCTAAACAGCAGTGCAGAGAGTTCAGACTTCCCTGAAGAGAACATTGGCCTGCATTACAAGCTTCCAATCTTTTTCAAGTCCTAAGCTGCAGCCATAGACTGAAGAGGGCTGCACATGGTCTGGTTTACTTAAAAACGTTTCTTTGACTTACTGTGCTTGTGTTTATGTAGAAAAGCAGGATGCATCCAAAAGTTTGCTACATGGTAGTGCACTCTGACATATTACAAGGGTAGAAGTGGGCTTCTGTATCACCCGTGTTCAAAAACGCCCTGTATTATGTGAAAACTACTGTCACAGCATAGTTAAAAACAAAGTTCTGACCACTTCTCATGTAGTAATTACTTCCAGGCTCACATTTCCTTATTGCTGAGAAGCAGCTATATTTTAATGAACATTTCTTTTGTGAAATCATTTCTTAGTGCTAGTCTAAATTTGGACTGAATAACTATAGATGAAAACAAACATCTGATATGTTGACTGTAGTGATTCAAAAAGGTGTTTTTTTGTTAACATACATCTTCTTAAAAAAAAAAAAAGAAAATAGTAGAACACAAAAGCTGTGGTGTTCTATGCTGCCAAAAGTATGAAAATTGACAGTTTTGCTATTTATTTTGGCTTAGTATGTTTCATGTATTAAGATTTTAATTCACTCCCCCTTCCATTATGTCCCCACTCCTCACTTCATATTAGCAGTCACAGTGTACCACCACCTATCAGCTGTTTTATCTTGCTAAAATGATACAAAATAGATAAATTCTTCTGGAACAAGTGGCACATGCATTATACCTGTGCTCTGCAATAACAGTGTGCATATTATCCACATAGCTTATTTTGAATTCTTGTTTTCCTCTTACCCCAGTGGTTCCAGTTACTGCTATTTTTCTCTGCATCACGAAGCTAACTTCATCTCAAATTCAGTGTTTAAAAATTATACAATCAACTCTCAAACAGGGTTTCAGAACTAAGTAGTAAAATTAGAAAGCACACAAAGCATACCTCAGAAACATAAATGCATTCCTTGCTTGGGTATTAAACCTCTGGAGTACCTGTGTCTGTATTCTGTGAAGATAAACTGTTTCTCAAGACCAAAACCTAGTAAATTTCTGTAGTATGCTATGGATCCTGGGGGCAAACTGAATTCCATGGTATGTGGCAGTTGCTATGGTAACAAGCATTATTTGTGACTGCTTAATATAAGAACTTTGTAAGGGTTTTTTTTTTTTTTTCCTTCTTTCCTCCTTTTTTCATTCTCTTCTCCTTGCCTAAAAACGACATGGGAAGTGGCATTTAATTTCCACACATTTTTTACAGCAAAACATGATGAGTGTTCAACCCCTACTTTAACTAATAGAAGGAGAGAGGCTTTCACAGATAGAGCCTCATTTATGTCTGCAAGATATTTTGAATTTTAGAAGAGCACACTGGACTTTTCCAAGCTTTTCTTTGGCAATACATTTTGCTGTTGCTGACAGCACAAGTGCTTTAAGCAGAATAAAATTAGTTGGGAAACACTGAGTGCTGTCATCTTGCTTCTTGTAATTCAGTCTGAATTCATAGGGATCCAAAGCAAAGAACAGTATTTGCAAAAAGAGAATAAAGCTGTGTTGGTTTAACAGAGCCTAGTTTTTCGTGGGGATAGGGGAAACCACAGAGCTGGCTTCTGTAAGAAGTTGGAAGCTCTCACCATGTCCGGCAGAGCCAACCCTCGGTGACTCTGAAGATGGCCATGCTGCTGGCCAAAGCCGGGCTAGCGAGAGAGGTTGGTCATGCCTCTGTGATGACATACCTAAGAAAGAAAAAAATTGTGCACAGTCCTTCTGCTGCGTGGGGAGGTGCTGCGGCTGGGGCCGTGCTGGGGCCATGCTGGCACTGCGAGCTGCCGCGCCGGACTTTGCCGGCCTGGCAGCTTTTACCTCGCCATGCTGAGGGCAGAAGGACAGCGGCGGCGGCGGCAGCTCCTCTGTCCCGGTGCCCGGCACCAAGAGAGCCGCTGGATGCAGCCGGAGCTGCGGGGACCAGGCGGGCGGCAGTGAGGGGCACGACGAGCCATTCCCCGACGTGGAGCCCGGCCGGGATCAACCTTGCAGCACTGCTAAACCCTCTGAGTACTTCTCAGCTGATAGAACTCGAGAACAGACAAACCTACGGACATCAATTCTCTCCCCAGTCAAAGAGAAGGAAAAGGTGAAGGCACGTGAGGCGAACAAGGCGACACCAAGGTCGGTGAAAGGAGGGAGGGCCAGAAGGCGCTTCCGACGTCGGAGCTGAGATTCTTCTACAAGCCCTGATGAGGACTATAATACAAAAAACTTTTCCCCTGTAATTCATGAAGTAATGAATTACATACATGAATTACAAGGGAGCAGAGGTCCACTTGCAGCCTATGAGAAAAGGTGTTCACACCGGAGTGCGTGGATGCTGGAAAGCTGTAATGTAGTGGGGAAACTCGAAGAGAGAGAGAAGATAGAGAATCCTTGCTTCCAAACAAGAACAACTCATCCCTAAAAAACTACGCTCCATGGACTAAAATGACCCATGCCATGTAGTTCAAGAAGACTGCTTTGCCCATGGGAGGGACTCCCGTTACAGCATGTTGGACAGGACTTCTACTCTTGGAAATTAGAACCACCTTGGAGAAGTTCACAGAGGACTGTCTCCCGTGGGGTGAACCCCACAGCACAGCAGAATATCCTCTCCCTATGCAAAATGAAGAAAGATTTTGAGTGAAAAACTGACCAAATCTCCCATGGCCTGTCTCCTTGCTCTGTTGGTGGAAAGAAGGGAGGGGCTGGAGGGGGAAAAAGGTGTTCTAAAGGTTTCTTTTATTCTCATTATCCTTTTAATTCTGTTAATATTTTTTTTTCTGTATACCTCTTAAGTCTGAGCCTGTTTTGCCTTTAGTAATTTTCTCCTTATCTCAACTCATAAGCCCTTCAATTTTCCTTTCCAGCTTTTCTACTCAACTATATCAGAGAAGATTGAGTGAATGAGTGAATGATTGGTTGGTTGGTTTATTTGTGTGTGCTTGGCTTTTAGCCAGTGTCAAACCATGCAAAACCATAAACATTTAATGGCTTTTTATTTATATATTTTTTTTTTTACATTAGCAGTTATGGGAAGAATACAATGTTTTGCCTATTTATAGCAGAAGGAAGAGAGGACAGTGTGATAAATTAGATTCTAATTTTTTTCTCCCATTTGACATCTTGTTGTTATTATTTTTAAACACAATTGTAAATTTATTCAATTTAAAAGTGAAACATCTATTTCCAATCCTTTTCATAAAATTTGTGCTTTCTAAAGCCTGTTTAAAAAAAAAAACCAACAACAATATATTTTTGACTTTGATAGAAATGAGCACATTTGATATTATTTTATTGCCAAATCATCCTTTTTTGGTGTTTTCTTATAAAAATAAATTTGGAGGAAAGTTAAAAGTAAAAGTCTACTATTTTCAGTGCAGCCTCAGCAACCAAACCTAATTGGTTTCACAAGACACTGCTATTTGTACTACTTAGATGAAAATTAAGTGTCACAGTGATTTCTTTAAATAATTTGAAAAATAATTGCTTTGCTTTCAGTAATTTTTTTTTTTGGAAAACCAAAGCTGTTTGAAACTGGGTACCAGCATTTGAAATGTGTGTGAATTTAGCCATTACTTCTGAGTACGAATGCTCTTTTATTGTAGATACGAATATTTGCTGCTCTTACTGAAACCAGCAAGTCTGAATACAAAGCATGGGTGCAAATTAGGAGATTTTAGGAATTCATGTCTGTAAATGATAATTAACTTAAGCTGAAAAAATTATCCCAAACCCACTTACTGGAGGTACACTTTCTGTTGCTTTTAGGCATGGTGGTTGATGCTTGTTAGAACAGAAGAAAAAATTATTTTAGCAGTCTGAAAAAAAGTGGTAATTTCCTTTAGCCATTTTCCAAACTATTTACAAGCTCATTCTGAATTGTCTAAAGAGTTTTTAATGAATCATAAAATCAAAGAATATGCTGAGTTGGAAGGGATCATGGAGTCCAACTCCTGGGTCTGCACAGGACCCCACAAAGAGTCACACCACAGGCCTGAGACCATTGTCCAAACACTTCTTGAATTCAGGCTTGATGCTGTGAGCACTGCCCTCAGGAGCCTGTTACAGTGCCCAACCACCTTCTGGGGGAAGAACCTTTTTCTAATGCTCAACTTAAACCTCCCCTAATACAACTTCAGACTGTCCTCTTGGGTCTTGTCTCTGGTCACCATGAAGACATTGCTGTAAGTGATATCTTAAAAAGATGGAGTAAGTTCTCTGTTTTCACCCAGTAACAAGTTCCTGAAGAGTGCAGTGTTTGCAAGCACACGTTATCTTATAAGATCAGAATCTGAATTTCAAACTCTTCAAGACTGAACCTGTTTCTCAATGCTATATTTAAGTGACACTGGTAATCCTGTAAATAAAAAAATCCTGGTGTCATAGCACCAAATAGAAATTAAATGTATATAAAAGGCACCTTGGACTTTTTGTATTGTAGAGTTTACGAGAAGACGTAGAGTTATGATTGATGTAGCCCCCCTTTGTCCCTCCCGAAGTCATCCTGGCTAGCTATGTCGAGGGGAGGGCAGGGGGGCTCTTCACGACCAGGATAAAGACCAAAGGGCTGCTTTTCCCTTCGGGATAACGTCGGATGTTTATTCAGGCTGGGATCCAGGAGGAAAAAAAAAAGGAGGAAACATTTCCCGGGCATTTTCAAACCTCGGGAGAGGGGCGGGGAGACATATAACACCAACCAATGCGATAACATTTCAGGGACAGGGAGGGGAAGGGAAAAACACTTCACAGCTGCAGGGAGGGCTTACACAGAAACTAAGGAACCAGAAATGTGCACTAGCACATATGATGACATTTCCTCTCCTAGTTTTTGACTAGAAAATTCTAGTTGCTTCAATAACTTTGTAAAGTGATTTGATATTAAGATCAAATAGTGCCTAGAGAGAATTACAAAAACTGTAAGCTGATTCAGGTATGATTTATGCTGATTGGAATATTGCTGGATAATTGCCCTGTTTTAATGGTAAGAAACGTGCCTCTCTTTAAGATGCTACCATCGCTCCTGTGATCTGAAACAATACAAGCTAAAATACATCTTGTTGTGGAAGCTCCTTTTTCTGAGTCAAGATACTTAACCACCTTTTTAGGCTTATTGTGTAAGGCACACGAAAAGGTCTGTTACTTTTAACTGATGTTTCCCTGTCTATCCGAAATCAGTGAGAAGTAGATAAGCAATTTTTAAAATGGAGCTTAGAGAGATTCATTGTCAGCACAACAAAAAGGAGACTTTAAAATAAGAAAGGTAATCCTAAATTTTCTTTAATAGTTCCCCAAAAACTGTGATCTGAGTATGAATGGGAATGTTTGGATTTCTAGCTAGGAGTTGAATATGGATTCTAATTAGGAATGATTTTAGGAGGCATATTGCAAAGCTACAATATTTTGTACTTACGACCCTATCAGCTACATAGCCTTGCAGAAATCATAAACCTTTGAAGAAGAGTTGTGAAATAGAAACGTGGTGGACATGATAGTAAAAAAATTTAAAATCATAGAAAATTCAGGGAGTTAGAAAGGAAGTTAGGCAAGCCCTGAGAAAAGTGTTAAAAGTAGGTCCTGGAAAATGTTAGGCCTTGTGCTTGCTAAGATCATGTGAAACTGCACCTGTGTAGTCAGTATCTGATAAATGATATAATTGTTGGATGTGATTAGATATAATTATTGTTTAAAGAATTATGAAAAACTATGTTAGGGGTTTGGGGGGATCATGAGAAATCCATGCTTGGGTAAAATCAATGCATATAATAGAACGATGTAAGTTTAATAATTAATATATAAGTTATATAACAATAGAGTATATAAAATATATATATATTTATATATAAATATACACTCATTATATTATTATATACACACTATAGATAATATATGTAAAATATTTATTATATTGTATATGTATATATTTATATGTATATATTGATATATAATATCTTTTATATATTTATATTTATATATTTACATTTACATACATAAATATATGTAAAAGATGTAAAAGAAAGGTATTAAAACTTCAAAAAAGTCTAGGGACCAGATCCACATGAAGGCCTCCACCCTGAGAGACATTATGCATTTAAACCACATGGCTACTGACTGCTTTATCCCAATGCAAAGTACAACCAAAATACAATTATTAATAAGTACAGGTTTTTCCACTTTCTCAACCCATGTGTTGGGCGCCAAGAATGTTCATCTCAAAACCAAGTTGGGTTAGATTTGGGTATCTGTACCCCTGACACCCAGAGCTCTTCATAAAGCACTTTCATATAATCATTCTGTGATTATGTGTTCCTGAACGCTAACATTTTGGCAACCCAGATGGGACCCTGTGGGTGCTGCTGAGCTCACTCGCAACCTGATCACACTCCAGCCGGCACTGAGAGATTCTTGGGGAGCCCATCAGCCACAACTGTCTACGCCGCTCCTGTCCCTGGGAGAAGACTTAAGGTGCTTTCACTTTGGTTTGGTTGCCTGCCAGTAAGACCCAGTGAAAACTACACTTGGTTGGGCTAAAGGAATTCCTGTTGGTATTGCCTAGGTGCCGTCTGTCAGACGACTGCAAAAGTGTCACAGGTTTAGCATTTGTGGTGTATTGTAATTGTAATACAGAAAAGATTAAAGGGATTTTGGGCAGCAATGTTCCCATACCAGGTACTTCTTTGTGGTGCTTATTAGTACATTGGAAACAGGGTAACTTTGGGAAAGAATTACATAAGACTAAGTTAATTTCGGCAAGGTCCCCCCACAGAAGAAGACCCTAGTGACCCCGTCCCGTCAGTTGGTAACTATAACCCCCCTCTTCTCTCTTTCTTTACTTTGTTTTCCTTATCTCTCCCTCTCCTCTATTGCATAACCCCTGTTGTTTGTAGTAAAATAAAGGTACATTATTGTTGTTGATTTAAACTGAAATCCCTTTGTGTCTTTTTTGCACTCTGAGAT
>NC_031799.1:64610027-64631432 GCF_001522545.3 Parus major | reverse complement strand
TGACTGCTTGGTGCAGAGAAGAGACAAACAGAATTTTAAACTGAAGGAGTGCCTCCCAAGCAGATTTGTTCTTTTTACCCATACAGGGAAGCAAAAAGTTGTGTGTGTGTGTATAATTTAGGTTTATACCTCCCTGTAGTGGTTTTCCCTTCGTAAAAATGACTGAAAACAGCAGTGCAGAAGTTAAAGCTGCATTTAATGCATGTTATGCTCTGTTAGCAAAACACAATGCCAGACCTTCTCCAAGAGGGGAAGAGTGGGTGCTTAATAACTGGTTTAATTTGGAAAATGTGATTGATAGAGTATGTTCTTTACAACATGAAAAAAAAATTAAACTGGGCAAAAATAAAACTATACTCTTCTCAGTTTTGCGGGCTTGTCTTACAGCAGCTATAGAAACTCACTTTAAGCAAAGAAGTGAGGAAAGAACGATAACAAACTCCCTCCAAAACCTAGTTAAAATTTTGCAAAAACAATTGGATGAAGAAAGGAGTAAGATCAATCTGTTGCGAGCAGCCCTCCATGATAAAAATTCAAAAATGCTGACTCACTAAAAGAAACAGAAGGGAGGGAAACCCCTCTCATTAATCAAATTTACCCTCAAGAGGAGCTAACTTGGATAAAATTGTGGGGAACACTGCTGTACTAGTTTGAAACCTCTATTTAAATAGAATATAATTATATCAATGATGAAGATCTTGATCCACATATAACCACTAAAGAAATCCTGTACACTGCTACTGAATTGGCTAAGCTAAAAAAGGAGCATGGGCGTCTCCTTCACGAGTCAGAGACAGGATACATATTCCAAGTGTCTCTCACTGGAGGTGATCAAATTCGATTGAGAGAACGGGAAGCCAGTGGGCACTGGGGACATGGAGTCTTCTTAACAACAGGAGACAGACATAACCCATGGTCCCTAACTCAGCACGCAGCTTATTGGGCAGAGGGTCTTAACCCCTTGGAAAGGGGGGACTTCAGTGCTATAGTTGGTACCCCCAACCAACTACTGGAAAGTATTCACAAAGCTGCCTGTTTGCAAATGACAGAAAATTAACTGCTGGCTGTGAATTGCTTATGCAGTTATCTGTGAAGCCTGAAATTATGACTCCTTAATTCGAGGCCTTCCAGAATCACTTAAACCTACAGCAATACTCCTCCAAAAAACCAAACCCATAGCAGCTATAACCCCTGTGAATGGACTAGATAGATTTCTTGGGAACCTGACTGATCGACCTGGTTCCACTGATCCTGAGTTTACTTCCTTCACTGCTGCCTTTCAGCTGACAGGTTCACAATTGTGTTCTCCGGCTAGGAATCATAAAATTTGGACATGGAGCAAAGTTGCAAAAGAGCTAATTAATGACAGTAGAAATTGTGGACCTGTAAAAATCCCAGAAGAAAAATCAGAGAAAGCAAAGGGTGTTAGATACATTGGTTCTCTTAATGAAAACCCAGAAAAGGGAAAACAAATCTCTAACCGTATTGGTTAACAAATTGGAAAACAAATCCCTAACCAGTATTGGTGGTCACTAGGGATAAAGAAGGGGATCCCCAGAAATGTAATGGATGTCTTATCACTTAAAAGGTTGAGTAAAATAGTTTCTAATTGGCACTGTCCCAAGGTCATTGTATCGAATGCCCCATAGTATAACCCAGCACACCTCCACAGGCTCTGGGCTGTAAGCCAAAGCAGTCTCCTTCTCAGCTTCTGGGAGTGGAGCCCAAACAGCCTCAGAATCAGGGAAACTGGTAACTCTGCCTCTCATGGGTAAGCAGAGAGGCGGAGGTTGGTTGTATTTAAAATGCTCACTAGAAATAACAAAACTGGAGATATACTGATTACAGCAATAGTGGGTCCTAAACATGCACCTATTACTTCTGTATTTAACACTAGAGCCCAAATTTCTGTGTTGACCAATACAGACTAGTACAGGATTTGAGAGCAATAAATAGAATAACTAAAGATATTTACCCAGTGGTAGATAATCCTTGCACGTTGTTAACATCCATAAAAGAGAAATAGAAATGGTTTACTGTAATTGATTTAAAAGATGCCTTTCTCTGCATACCCCTTGACAAAGAAAGTAGGAAACTGCCTTTGTGGGAAAGTCCAGAAAATGGAAAGAAAACCCAGCTCACCTGGACACAGCTCCCACAAGGATACAAGAACAGTCCAACCCTATTTGGAAGCCAGCTGGTGAAGGAGCTGGAGATTTGGACCGAGAACGGGCAAGTACCGAGAGAACAATGCCTGTTGTTACAGTATATTGATGATATACTGATAGCTATAGAAGAAAAAACAACCTGCATAAAGGTAACAATTGAAATTTTAAATCAGCTGGGAATGGGAGGATATAAGTTGCCTAAAGAAAAGGCACAAATTGCCTGACAAACTGTGACAATCTGGGATATGAAATCTCACAAGGGCAACATTAGCTGGGTACTAATCGTATTCAAGCTATTTGTGCTATCCCAGAACCCCAGAACCTGCATGAGCTGCAAGTCTTCCTTGGGATGACAGAGTGGTGCTGCCTGTAGATCATGGATAATGGACTAATTGCAAAACCCCTCTATGAGGCCCAGAAGATGCAGCCATTTACCTCGGGCAAACCACAGAAAGAGGCCTTCCCCAAACTGAAGGAGACATTGACAACTGCTGTGACATTAGGATTACCTGATTTATCCAAAGATTTTCACCTGACTGTGCATGAAAGACTACACCTAGCACTGGGAGTGCTGACCCAACTTTTGGGAAGCTGGAAAAGGCTGCATTATTTTTAGGTACAACAGCTGAAGAAGGCCTACTGGAGCATGACTGTGTAGAAGTAATAGAGTACACCTATTTGGCAAGAGAAGACCTGAAAGACATCACACTAGAGCAACCAGAGTTGGAGCTATTCACAGATGGAAGCAGTTTTGTGGAGAACGGGATCAGATACACTGGATATGTGGCAACAACAGTCAATACAATGGTGGAGGCAAAAGCATTATCACCAAATACATCTGCCCAGAGGGCAGAACTGGTTGTCTTAACCAGAGCACTAAAACTGAGTAAAGGGAAAAGGGTAAACATATGGACTGACTGTCCATATGTCCAAAACGTATGGTTTTGGAGTAGTGCATATACACAGACCACAGTAGAAAGAAAGAAGACTACTGTCTTCTCAAGGCACGCACATTAAACATCAAGATGCAGTCCTGCAATTAATAAAAGCAGTACAAAAACCGGAACTAGTAGTAATCATGCACTGTAGAGCACACCAGTCAGGAAGCTCCAAAATTTACAAGGGGAAATCGAAAAGCAGACTGGACAGCTCGACAAGCTGCTTGAAAAATGCAAACTGCAATGGCATTGATACCTTTAAAGACTAATGTATCTCAATTCAATTTGACTTCAAAACCAAAATATTCAGTAGAAGATGAGAAATTGGGACATTTGCTAAATGCACAAAAAAATTCAGAAGAGTGGTATGTAACTGCACAAAGACAAATAGTGTTAACCCCTTTGATAATGAAAAAAGTTCTACAAATTAAACATAATAAATATCATCTAAAAGCAAAAATTAAACTCGTAGTATGGATGCTAACGATGGCAAAATCAATAATGTCAAAATTTGAGATATCCTTGAAAAGCAACTCAGTGGCTAGACACAGGCACAGCTAGGATGGATTAGGAAAAGAATAGAATCAGGATGACACTTGGCAAGAACCCTCAAGTGAAGTGAAATTTGGGTGGGCCCTAGAATCTTTGTGTGGTCCTATAGTAAACGATCAGAATAGAGAAATATTGTACAAATGTACAGGTCAGGTAGATAGACTAGCAAGAGTCACCCAGGAAGGATTTAAAGAACTAAACGTACAATTACAAGCCAGCACAAAAATGACTTCACAAATCGATTGGCCTTAGATTTGCTACTCCTGAAAGAGCATGGAGTGTGTGGGTTTTTAAAGGGACCCACTGATCATTGCTGTGTCCACATCCCAAGTGTAACTGCAGATGGAGAATATGACATCAATCAGTTGCAACAAATAGAGCATGGAACACAGGAAGAGCAAAAGGATTTGACTATAAATTGGTTAGGCAGAATCTTCAAAGGGTTAGGGTGGAATGTGAGTTCATGGATTAAATCTATCATGGAGAGTGTATAATCTTACTAATTGTATTCTTAGCAATTTGGTTACTTTACAGCATCTTAAAGGGAGAAATACAGAAGAAAATGTCCTGGAACCAGCAAATAATAAAAGCACTGACACAAGATCCATGCCCACCATCTTCTGGTTCTCCAGTTTGTGACAGCATCCAGGATGTTT
Organism: Parus major; assembly: GCF_001522545.3. Taxonomy (NCBI): domain Eukaryota; kingdom Metazoa; phylum Chordata; class Aves; order Passeriformes; family Paridae; genus Parus; species Parus major. Next base: position 64,627,118 of record NC_031799.1, on the reverse strand, counting down.
ACATCAATCATGGATTTGAAGAACAGCAAGTATAAACTCAGAAACAAAGGACTGTATCAAGTAGAAACATTTGCATTTATAGTGAAGTGAAAATGCTTTCAAAGGGGGGAATGATAGTAAAGATTTTAAAATCATAGAAAATTTGGGGCGTTAGAAAGAAAGTTAGGCTTGGCAAACCCTGGGAAAAGTGTTAAAAGTAGGTCCTGGGAAATGATAGGCCTTGTGCTTGCTAAGATCTTGTGAAACTGCACCTGTGTAGTCAGCATATGATAAATGATATAATTGTTGGATGTGATTAGATATAATTATTGTTTAAAGAATTATGAGAAACTATGTTAGGGGTTTAGGAGATCACAAGAAATCCATGCTTGGGTAAAATCAATGCATACAATAGAACAATATAAGTTTAATAATTAATATATAAGTTATATAACAATAGAGTATAAAAACATGTTCAACTCAAAACCAGGTTGGGTCAGATTTGGGTATGTGTACCCCTAACACCCAGAGCTTTTCATAAAGCACCTTCATATAATCATTCCATGATTGTGTGCTCCTAAATGCTAACAGACAGATTGCTACAGTATCTACTGCAAGTGTGGGGACAGCCTAATTGCACTGTTGTAGCTCAGGGTTTGAAATAACATGTTCTCCTAAGACAGCTGCTTACACTTAATACAGCTAGGTTATTGCTCTGGGTGTGAGAAAGATCACACAGTATAAAAACATATTGTGATATTGGCTTTTCGCAAGTATTAAGATGAATGTTATATGTATAATGTTACATAGCTTTTGCTACCTCTTTTTCTTCTGCTAAAATTTAGGCATAGGTCAAGAAGAATTTCAGATGGTAGGGTTAGGTCCTTCCTGAGCAAAGCAAGATAACCTCCAGTGAACAGATGATGGGGCCCAGACTGCAATCAACGCTGACTGCCTGTAGAAGAAAGAACCCCAGCCCAAATAAAAAGATGATAAAAGAGACATTAAAACCAAATGTGCATGCTCTAAAAAGGCAGACCCAAGGAGTGGCCACGCAGAACAGTTCCTGGTAAAGTTTGAATATGCATGAATCCATGTGGCAGGAATGATATATAAAGGGTGTTTCCAAAGCACCAGATGTGCCCTTGGCAGAGGGCCAAGCACCTGGCTGCTTTAACCCTTTGCTTTATTATCATTGTCTCCTATTATCTTTTTGTTTATATTAAAGTTTTAAAATTTATCAGGAGGGTGAGTTCTTGTTACACACATAATAAGTATTTACTGCCAATCTAGTCCATGCAAAACTGGGCAGAATCAATTCACTTCTCTTGTCACCTGCCAGCACAGTCCCTCTCTTTGTTGCTCCTTTACATTCTTTTCTTTTTCGCTTAAGTTATAACTTCTGTTTTGGTTATAATAAAAAAATAAAAATAAAAAAAAAATTGGTAATAATTTATCTCTTTGAACACCTTTGTACAACTCTTTCATTGCAGGCTTCTAGATATTATGACTCTTAGAGATGATAGTAATAGTCTTTAGAATCATAGAAACATAGAACCATGGAATCATATGTGCTAGAAGAGAGCTTAAAGATCATCTGGTTCCAATCCCCTGCCACGGGCAGGGACATCTTTCATTACACCAGGCTGCTCAGAGCCCCATCCAGCCTGGCCTTGAACACTTCCAGGGATGCAACATCCCCAGCTTCTCTGGGCACCGTGTGCCAGGGCCTCACCACCCTCAGAGTAAAGAATTATTTTCCTAATATAACTTGTATTCTCATTTTGAAGCCATTTCCCTTGGTTCTGTCACTACATGCTGCTATAAATAGTCCCTTTCCATATTTCTTGTGGGCTCCCTTCAGGTAGTGGAAGGCCATAATTAGGTCATAGATCATATGATTTGTTCTCAGCTCAAGCTGGTTCTAGGTTTTTCCAGGTGCATTTCATCTTCCACCTTGATGGCATTCTATCTTTAAATTATTAGTACTAATATGGAAAGATTATTTTTAATTCTTGAAGCCTAAAATAGATTATTTACTGAAGATGAAATGCCAAGTAACTACAGACAGGAGGTATGCAATTGTGAAATTAGCTTGAAATAAATTATGCCAATCAAGGAGCATAGGGAAAAGGACTTTGAAACTTTTACTGGTTTAATGCTAGGATTTAGAGGAGTTTATAAGAACTGTCCTTTCCTGTAGAAAGTGAGCTTTATTTTTTAAAGTAAATCCTTGCTAGTTTTGCAGTAGTAGAAATTTTTAATAGTGGACTTTAAGAAAACAGTGAGGAGGGGCTAAGTTCGGTAAAGTATACCATTCCACATCTATACTTCAATAAAAAGGGTTTTGGTATCTGAAATTTTGCTCTAAAAAGCAATATCCAAATGGCAGAATAAAATTCCAAGTGTTGAATTGTTGAACTATTATTTTGTGAAGGAAGATTCAAGGCCAAGATATGTTTAGCTTAGTTTGAGAACGACTGAAAATTCATATTCCTTTTTTATGGCTTCCAAGTGGTAATAAAAACCAGTACTGTATAATAAATACCTGGGACCAAGTTGGGGCAAATATTAAAGAACACCATGTAGTGGAGTGGCACAAGAGCCTGTGACTTTAAAAACAAGAGATTACAAGGCCAGCTAAAACCAATATAATAGCAATGTGTATAATTGTTTTCTTTCATTGCTTGAATAGAATTAAATAAACTGATACAGATTGTCATTTGCCTCATGAAAATATACACCACTATTTTAAAAGGATGCTAACTGGCAGTGGGTCTGTAAGGTAGCTTAATTATTTAATATGCACTGTGTGGTAGCATGAAGCATATCCTAAGTGTTGTGGATTGATTAATAAGAGGAGAAAACTGAAATAACTGGAAAGAAGCAAAGTGATGCAGTGATACATATTAATGATACCCCTTAATTTTTAATAACCAAATACGAGTTTTCCGTGTCTGGCCTGTGTTTTCACATGTACAGCTTATTAATAGCGAGATTTCTAAGCAGCATTTTTTAAACTGGAATAAACAAGGGCAGTAAATATCAGCATTTCTGTCATTGTTTGGGGATTTTCTTGACTATGTTTGAAACCAGAAGCTTAAATATATTTTTACAGTAGCACTTTTCGGGCCCTGTCAGGAAATGAGTTCAAACATTCCAGTCTCATGCTTTCTATCTTCATTTTCAGGCTCTAAACACACCCTCTAGAGGTGTTGCAGAGCATGAAACCATGCTGGTGTCAGGTCAGGTGCATGGTTTCTGAGTGTGCACAGCTCCATGCCCTTAGCATTTGTAGCTGCTTTGAAATCCAGCCCAAGGCAGATGAAGTTGGTTGTTTGTTATGGCAGTGGCTTCTGCCTGTGTTACCATAGCAGGAATCTCATTACAGAAAGCAGTTATTTCTCTCTTTTCTTTACATGTTGCTTCAGTTGTGGCAGTTTAAAATCACATTGCTTTAGAATATCTAAAATACAGGGAAATTTAAGTCATAACTTGGGAGCAATGAAATGTAAAGGGGTTGTTAGACATAAGCTGAAATGTTTTTCCTGGGAACTGAATTTGGTGTAGTGAAGGCTTAACAGTACCTGATACAAATGTTTTCCTTTTCTTAAAACAATGGAGGGATAGATGGAGAACCAAATGCCATGGCCAGGCTGGGCAGTAGGACATCAACTATTGTGACATTTCACTATCACAGCTGAATGCTCAACCTTCTCTGTCACCTGTTCAGTCTAGAAAGCAGGAGCATTCAAGAAACATTCAAGTAAGATAAATTCTATTTTGATTGATAAGATGTGAAGAGAAGCTGTTTCCATATCTAAATTATTTTGGCCTGTGTATGAGAAACGTGACTTTTTTTAAAAAAAAGCAAATATGGCTTCTCATCTCAGTTGTAGCATCTCTCTTTTTATTTCTTTTTTTAGACAAGGAGAATTTATAACCACAAACAGAATTAAAATCCTTGTATGGTAAGAATTGAGTTAAAATAAAAATTGACAAAAGGAATTATTTCATCTTATAATACTTGATGCTCTCCAATATCACACTCACTTTTTAGATTATTTCTCTGACAAATTATTATTTGACTGTTGTGTAATTATCTGCTTATGGTGTTATAGTGCTTTTATGGGTACATTGCATAAAATGGCATATTCAAACTTCTTTCACAACCAGTCATCTGCAAGACCACTGCTAATATGGCTGCTTCAATTTAGCCTTTATTCCAGCCTAAATATCACCACTATATTTAGGTTAGTTATGTCTCCAAAGCTAGACTTCCCTGTATAACTGTAACTTGCACTTCCTGCTAATTAACTAATAATTGCATCTTTCCAGAATAATAAATACTTTAGGATTAAGTCTGAAAAGTAAGGGTTTTTTTGATCAGGATGTAGTTGTTCCTTATAACTAGGAAGAAGTTCATATTGAAAAACTGGTTTGCTGCAGGCCTTTGTCATGAAAAGGAAACACCTTATTATTATTCAACAAAGATCTTTGAATTAGTCCCTCTACTATCTGCTAATGTGTAAAATATCAGCTGCCACATTCCGCTTTGTGGTCAAAGGCTGAGGACCTGCAGCACAGTCAGTCATGTCTTCTGGCTGTTTGTGAGTGTGCCACATGGCAGGAGACTGGATGAGCCTTCAGATTTTGGCAGGAATCAGAAAACAGAATGGGTGTTGCAGTCTGCCCCATCAGTCTGTGTGCTCTGGTTCAGTTCTCTGTGGGGCAGGGAAGTGTTGATGATGTGCTGGAAAACTGGCACCACCACAGGTTTTCATGTCATCTGGATAGGAAAATGAAGTGTAAAATAGGAAGCAGGAAATCTGCCTGTCATCTATAAAACCCTAGACTGGCTTTTGCATGTGGAATTTTTTGTCGTTGTTGTTTAGAAGTTGTTCATTGTAGAATTGTACTAGTTGTGTTTTTTGTTTGTTCCAGTTGAATGTTTAATTATCATAAGCATTATCCCTATTTTTGTAGTCCCTTACTCATTTGTTTTTTGCTATTGATGCATTGTTTGTAAGTTTAATAATCCCTTTTAAGTTTGTTACTTTTGAGGTTTTCAAAGCAAATCCCCTCACCAGCAGCATCTTAAAAAGAATTTTTAACCTGCCCCAGAAGACTTGTAACTTGACATCACGGCAACGGTGCATACTAATGAGGAACTTTCCCTCCAAAACCTCAGTAACCCCAAGGACAGCAAACTGTTAGAGGAGAAGATGTTACCAGCACCAATCAACAACAACTATAGGGATGGGACTGCCAGCAACAAGCTGAGGGGACAGAGATTATAAAAGGACCTGTGAAGTTTGAAGAACTGCCCTTTAACTGTGGATTAGCTGCAGCTGAGGACCCGACACTGCAGACTTCGGTCTACATCTCTTTTAGAGACTTCTTATATAAATTTGAGTGCAGATTAGCTGCATTCACTGCACTGCTGCTGAGTTCTTGCTTTGGGCCCAAAAACGCCGGTTCGGCCAGAGGATTCCTCAATCCTCAGACCCGGGACTTTTTTTCATTTCTTTTCTTTTTTTCTCCCTCACCCATTATCCCTTCCTTCCCTTTGTTCTTTTCCCTTAATAAACACCCTAGTTTATTTGAACCCCCGAAGTTGTGTCTTTTTCCTCACGCTGCCAGAGGAAAGGTAGTTTGTTTTCCTGGGACCAGGGAGTCCTTGGGCAGAAGCCAGAACAATGGCAACAGTGAGGAGGGAGGTGAAGGAGGAAATGGCACTTCTAGGATAGAACCAGTTCTATAATGCAAGCACATCTGGAACATATGTGTGAACAACATAAAGGACTGTTAGGAAGGGCAGGAGGGCAGAAGTGGATAATGCCTAACAGGAAGAAGCATCCAGAGTTCATGGCATGTGAGTGAGAACCAAGTGGAGTCCCAGCTTTGAGCCCCAGCAGGGGGCTTGCCATTTGGGAACAGCGGAAGATTTTTAAAAAACAGAAGGAAGTGTTTATAGAAACTATAGAAATTATAGAAAAATGAGAAAGGAAAGAAAGGGAAAAACAGAGCCTTCTGGAGATATTTGGTGAACCTGAGTTTGAGATGGGCACAAAGCACATAGGTCCCTGGTTTGCATCAATGTGACATGTGGGTGTGGGCTGCAGGCAGAACCATAGCAAGGTAAATAACAATGAATGCCATCTAAATAGCTAGGTTCAGACATGCAGTGGCTCTAGATGGGAAGTCAGGAACTGCTTAAAATAGTATCTTCAGAAATTTTATGTGTTTGTATCAAAAAATCTTTTAACATTTACTATGATTTGGGGTAAGGCATTAAGTCAACATAAAGCTTTTTAATAGTTTTTTATTTCCTTAATGCCTGTAAATGTTTAGATAGAGAATTGTCTTCTTCCATTAGGATTCTAAGAACAGAGGTTGTCCTATCTGATTTAATCAAAGTCCAGTGGAGCAGCTAATGAGATGAAGAGTTGAAATATAATCTTTAGGGCATATTCTCATATTTTGAAGAGAAAACTGAGTGTGAGATTCATTGTATTGTGTACTCTGGATATATATCACTTCCTGTAGCATCCATTTACAGGGCTTATCTTTATTTACCTTTCACAACCCAGACAAAGATAAAATATTGCTTGAATTAAATATTAACTTTGGATAATTTTGCTTAAAGGTTTTAATAGCATTTAAATATTTTATAAATTAAATACCGAACTCTTAAAATGAAAAATCGAAATCTAAGGCCTTTTTTTCAATTTCACTTTTGAATCAAAACAACTGAAATGCCAATGAATTTTTGATATTCTTTTAAAGTTAAATTCACAAACTTTGGACTTTAGAAGTTTGGTTGAAAAATGTTTCTGCAGGTCAGCTGCAAAAATTCCTATACACTAGGATTTTTTTCATTAATCTGTTAATAAATTGATCTGTGGACATATACCTTTCTGTGTTCAGATTACTCTTTCCTATGTTCTTTCTGTTATATACATTAAAAATGGATAAAATGTAATGAAAAGCAAAAATAGTCAAAAAAATATGTTTCCTTTGGACTAATATGATTTTTCTTTTCCTGTTGATACAGGTATGTCCTTAAAACCTTTTAAAAACAGTTGAAATGACTAGCATAAATCTATATGAGACTTGAAGAGTGTGGAGCCCACAGATATTTGTATCATCTTTTTATTGCTTCCAACTGACATCATTTGGATCTCAGAAGAAATAGCAGAGGAGAAGGATTTGGCAAAAATCACTCTCTTTCTGGGTGTAATGCATGACAGAAGTCTGCCTGGGAAGGATAATTACAACCTGTCCAGACCCCCAAGTAGAATGTTTTTATGAAGTATTTGAGAATTAAATATGAATACATTATGAAGGATCTATTTTATATGCATTCCAAATATAATAGGTACAAAGCCCAAGGATACATCCATATGAAGTATTGATTTCCTCAGAACGTAATCCCTTCACCCCTGGATTTAATTCCTATCTATTCAGCTTGTGCTAATTGACTCTGCCTACAGCTATTCAAGCAATAAATAAGATAAATTTCATGCAAACATATAGTCTTGTATGTCTCCTTCACTCATAAGGATAAACAGATAATGAAGGATGAAATAAAATTTCTGCAGAGAGGAATGGAAGGCTTTATAAAACCTGCATAACTCTCATAGTACCTGAATGGTAAGTAAATGTCAGGGCTACAGGGTATGTATTTACAGTCTTCATAACTGAAATATTTTCTCTTTTGTTCAAAAATAGAAGAAATATTGAGCTATGGATTGAACATCTTGTTCCTCCTTCAGAGGCTTGCTTTCAATGCTGTTCCATTATTGTCTGCACAAGTAGCCAATACCCATCCACTGCAATGATTCATTCATATTGCAGTTTAGTATCTCTGATCCTTCAGGCATTAATATATTTGTTCATTACACTTTTACTGCTGTTTCTCCACACTGAGCAGCATTTTACAATTACGAGAGGTCCGACAAACAGGCTATACTGACTAACAGTAGCATATCTCAAGTCACTATTCAGAAGTCATACCTACAGGAGTAAGCACTGTATTCTGAATACTGTTGTTTAGCTTTGATCAGGATCTGTGTTTAATTTATTTCAGTTTCCTATATTTCTTGAGAATAAACAAAGCTTTAAGTATATGATAAATGAGCTTTGCATGAGGCATATTTATATACCAGCAGGGTTGCTAATGTTTATGGTCCTTTTTCATGATTTTGTATATATATTAAAAATATATATATACATACTCTATGCATTTATATTCTTATATTAACTGCAGCAAATTCAGCTTCTTGGAAAATTAAATACTATGCCAAAATAGAAATTAACATACAATAATATAAGATCACTTAAAATGTAGGTAGAAATTGTGACCTATTTTAACTTCTTAAAGTAGTACTATGAGAAAATTACTGAGGTTTATAGGCCTGCTTGTTAGAGAGGTCAAATGCCTGCAGTCCTGTTGATTCCTCCTGGGATGGATATTCAGCACTCCTGTAAACCTGACTAAGTTTTTGCCACAGATATCTTTAAAATAGTCTTATTTGGCAAGAACATGAATATGAGAAAAGTACTGGTCATCAGCTTAGTATATTCCAAAAGCAAACAATCTGGTATTAGGTATTGGCCTCCTATGATTCTGCAAGAGATTTTAATAAACAAACACTGCTTCTTCCAAACCTCTGCTGTTATCACTGATGATGCTGTTGCACAAATATGTTCTGGTGTGATAAGGGAATATGTTAAAATGAAAATCTTTTTTGAAACAGGAAGTGTTCAGTGTTTCCCTGTTTCAATTTTGTTTTCATACATGCTGCTTGCCTCACGCATTAAAAAAAAATAAATTAAGATAAACTTATTTAAATTATGTGTATATTGCTAGTAAAGCAAAGTTGTAAAGAAAATACTGTCTGAAACTTTTAATCAGAATGTATTAAAATTATGTCAGTTTAAGTATATATTGTGTCTGATTTAAGGACCAAACAAATCTATTCTATATTTCTGGGTCATGTATATACAAGATATAGTGCATTGAACTAGGTTATGCTACCCTGTGCTTCAGTGGAAAGGAAATTTTGGATTTGCTACCACAGTATATAGACAGGGGAAAACCTCCAGTGTCTTATATCTATACAAATGGCTACAAACCCAAATCTAAGGTGAGACACCAGCTAAGCTAGGCAGAACTCAATACATTTGCAGAGAGGCTGACATTTGAAAAGGACATGTAACAGAGGCCTGGTTTCAATACATTGTGGAAAAGGATCCCTGCCTTCCATGTTTGGGATATGATTACAGAGGATTTTTTTCCACATTTCCAGTAATTACTTATGTGGTTGCCAGAATGGTAAGTGAAGTCTGCACTCAAACTTTCCTTGGGAAAGTGTACAGGAACATCCTAGCCCTATTGTATGAGCTCAGATGCATGGATCATGAGTCTCAAGAAACATTCAGAAGCTGGGGAATGCTCTGTGCATTTGGAACTGCACACAAAGGACAGGTGCTTATGGCCTAGTTTCACTTTCACCTTCTTGTGACTGCTATTTGTCCTGCAGGACACCAACAAAGTGAAGGCTAACTAAGAATGTTCCCTGATATCCAGTCTAGTTTTTCTGTTTGCAAGATGGAAAGTAACATGTTGCCTATCATCAGAGTGCATAGCATGGCTTTCTTGAAGTTCACTAACTTGTTTTTTTCTTCAAAGTGAAGCTCAGCTCTACTGTTTTCTGTCACTTTTAAGGGAAGGTATCTATCTACACAAATACCTGTTAAGGTATATAAATAGCTGAATATAAAAAAACTCCATTGGCTCTTTGGTGAAATGTATTTGGTATAAAATTTGAAAAGCTTTCTCATCACATGACTGATGTAGAAACCCTTTTCACTCCTCTTTCTGTTTACTTCTTTAGAGGGGTTAACCTTGTGTTTAACCCTCAAAGGGAGAGACAGACACCAAAAGAACCACCATACCAGCTCTTTGGTTTGTGAGAGACCTCAGAGCATTGAGGTAACACTACAGATAATATGTAGATCTGAGATATTAGAGTTAAGTTTTGTTGATGATTGCTGAGGTAAATATTGAATGTATGCATACATGATTTAAGGATACAAATGACTGGGAATAATGCTTCTCTGCAGAGCAGGTCAGATGCCTTTACCAGGCTTGTTGACAACAGCTTTCTGCAACAAATGGTTTGTTCTGTAACACATAACCTGCTGTCATCTTCATGTATTGACAATGACACTCCAAGGTCATATGGAAGATGAAAGAAGAATTCAAATATTTGTTGGCTGAGGCACTAAGTAAGCTAACCTATTAAGGTTAAATAGGTTACAGTTTTAATGATTGTTTTTCCAGACCTGGTGTACAGAGAAAGGTTTGAAGAGACTTTCTAGGTTACTAGTTTTTCAGGTTTTTGTGGTACCCACTATTAGAAAACAGTTTGCCTCAAGCAAAGCGAATCTGTCAAAACGCAATGTTTCTCTCCCCCATCACTGCTGAAACTTCTAAAGATGTCTGTGCTGTGTGTACAGTTATAATGAGTTAAAATGTTATTTGTTGGCTTTGCATTTCTGCCAGTCTCACTCCCTCAGTCTGCATGCTGTAGCAGATTTGCTGAGAGACTTTAAACACTGTAGTCTAGCCTACATACCACTTTCTTGTGTGTCTTCACTGGCATCATACTTCACTGTGTAGCTGTACTCCAAAATTTCCTCATCTACTACTGTTTTCCTTCTCTTCCCTGGTCTGTTTCTACTCATCATGCTCCTTCCTTTTTATGTCCTCTGTCTCTCTACAGTCTCTGGCCAGGGCTTTTTCTTTTGCAGTCCCTTTGGCCTGGATAGCTGCTTGTATCTGTCAAATCCTAATCATCACTGAAACCCTTAAAATTAATTTTCTTCAAGGAACTATTCTGGTTTATTTGCTCTGCCTGTAGTCTCTGTTCTCAGTTTGTTTGGGTTTTCTTCCTTTCCCTTTTCTATTTGATCCAATGTGCAGGGGCAACAGGAGGCACAGAAAAGACATTAATCTGGGTTTGTGAATCTGTTGTGCATTACTGAAGGCTGTAGCAGTGTCACAGTGCCTTTTCTACTCTTAGTCCACCAAAGATGCAAAGCTGTTAAAACTCCAGTTCTTATTTCACACTCTTAGCTCTGACAGTTTCATCAGCTGGACAGCAAAGCCCCTACAGAACATGTATTTGCAGCACTCCTTTCAAGTGGCTGTTTGACTAAAATGAGATCAGGGAGAAATGTACTGGTTTAAGCCTGGCTATAATGAAGTTGATACACGAATGATTGCTTCTCCATCACACTTTCTTGCTTGCACTTACTGCTCACATGGCCAGAGCAGTTTTTTGTTCCCTTACTGAGGCACTGAAGGCAAAAGTGGTGGAGATGCTGTCTTTCAGAGACTTGAAACTTGAAGCTGATTTTCTGAAAGACATCTTAACACATCTGAAAGATACCTTAGCTTCTTTGCATAGCCCTTAGCAAATCCTTTGTGCTCTTTGAAGCTGACAGACTGTTGTTTGCTTTAATGATTATAAAGCCTGTGTTGCAGTTTCCCTCTCAGAGCTGAATGTGAGGTTTTATGTACACAGTATGTGTTCAGACAGTGTGCAATCCTTTTGTGACTGGTTCTCTAGAACTGTTCACTTTGTTTATACCACCAGGAATTTTAGTGTGTAGCTGAGTTTAGCTGCTTTGGCTGCATGAGGTTATTTGTTTCTGTCGTGCAGTCTGCATTTACATTAGTAACACATAATTTTCTCTGCTTGCTCTCTATCATACATTGTTTAGGTACCATAACTGACTCGGAGGCTTTTTCATCTCTGACGTGAATCCTTTTCCTGAAGCTTAAGAGAAGAATGTTAGAGGCTGCTGGTTAGAATTTCTGCAAAAAAAATTCCATAGAGGTGCTTTATTTGTTTAGGAATAAATGATTTTACAGTGTGATTTAGTACTTATTGCTTTCTAGTTCTCCGTTACAGGAGAAAAAGTAATAGGAACAATGTTTATGTGGAGGGGAAAGAATCAGCAGAAGTAGTGTGTCTCTTTGCACAGTTAAAACAACAGCAACAAAAACCTAACCCAGAGGGTAATGCAGAAAAAAGTGCAGTTTTAGTGAATATCATGGGGTCAGAAAAAGTATGACCATATTGTGAATAGTGAATTTGAGGAAAAAAACCCTGGAGGCATGAGATTGTTTCACAGCTAATTAGTCAAGTCACACTGTGTTTTCCCACTCTACACTTCCTTAGTGTGAGAGAATTTTGCAAGCATTAAAATGTTAAATAAACTATTATATTATCAAAATTCTGTTGGTTATGAATAACATCAATAAATCAATTTGAGAAAGAAGTTGCTCCTCTTGTTAGCCTGTTTGAGAGTCCCTTTAATGTTTTAGGACACCTTTTATACTTTGTTGAGGTGAGCGGAGGCATATATGAAAATGCAGTAGTACCTCCAACAGGTCATTTCTTATGTGAAATGCTTTCAAACTTCTCTTCATGTGATCTTGATTAGTTGCAGTGCATCATTTATCACCACTGAATACTCCTTCAATGACAAACCCCTGTGCATCCCCTTATTTTTCCTCCTACTATGCAAGAGGTTTCTTTTTCATCGCAGTGCCACTTACAGATTTTAAGGTCGAGAAGATGCACACTGTGGATATGTTTAGATATTTATGCTGAGTCTTTGTTCGTCCACTGATACAGCAACTAGACTGAAGCTGCATAGGGACAATAGAAGAAAAATGTCCCTTAAGCACTTCTGTCTACCCAGTTGCCCCTCTCTGAACCAAAATTTCTAGGGTTCAATGCTTTTGTATGAATGCCAGTTTGGCACTCTAAACAACTGAGGCGAGAAAAACTTTAAACAAAAAAAAAAATCATGCATTTAATTAGGAGAGGCCTGGCTTTGTATTATAAATTTTTATCCTCAGCAGTATGGAGATCTTTAAGCTGTTCCCTTAAGGGTTTCTTGGTAGAGAGTTTCCACTTGGTCAAAAAGCTCTTTCTAGGCAGTTATGTCCAGAGAAAACATGTCTGAGCTTCTAGACAGTAAACAGCAGCTCAGTCCCACAGGGTCTAGGCTGATCTGGGTAAGGTTAAAATATGGGCAGTGACAATCAGTACAATCACAGGGTGTCTGTGTAGATGTGCATATGTAATGTTGACTACAAATATTTTATTTAACCTTGGTGCAAGCTTGAGCAAAACAGCTTATGTGATAAATAAATTGGGCTACAGATACATCAGACTATGTCTTTATCAGTCCTTCCAAGATTTTAAATAATGTGCTCATTTCACCTGTTTTCTCTCTGTCTTTAGATGCTCTAGAATGTTGTCAGAGTAACAAGATAACTTGTAATCCAGAAATAAATTCTAACTTTGTTTATACTTTGTGTTTCTCTTCATCTCTTCTTCCTCCTGAGGATCCAAACAATGGGACAGTAATGCATATACTGCATTAATATCTATAGCTCAAGCAACTCTTCTGCTTATTTTTTTCTCACATACCTTAGTGTACGTTGACTGCTGAAGAAATTGTTTTTGCCAACAAGTTTTCATTTTACTCTCTGTTGGCATTGCAGTTCTCCAGCAGCAGGTTTACTAACTGTGCTGTGTTCAATTTTTCTTCTGGAAGAGTTTTTCTTTATTTATTTCTTCTTTTTCATTTCTAGATGCAGCAACTCAAACTTTTAAAGGAAACCACCATTCTTTCTGTTAACAGGAAGTATATTTTGCATACATGATGTCTATAATGAATGCACTGCACGGGGAAGTTTGCAAACTTTCATTTAATATCAACAGGGGCTTAGATGTCCCAGACTGTTAAGCCTCTGATAATTTGGTGCAAAACCTGCATGTGCAACACACCACAATTGACACATACCTGAATGTGCTTGTCACCTTATAGCCCAACCACAGCACTGCACACACCCAGCCACGCTCTTCTGGGGATCTGAACCAGCTTGTCTGGAGCAGCCTGGAGGTCAGCATGGCAGCATGCTGTGCAGTGTGGACCCACAGGCTTGTTTGCACATTTAACAGTTTTTGCGTATTTATTTTTACCACTAGAGTTGAGGAATCGCTGCTTCCTCAGAGCTGATACTTGGCTATTCTTAATGCATCACAGTCAGTTTAACTCTTAGGAGGCAGCTCTGAGTAGTAAGTTCCAAGCTAATATACTGATAGGAAAGAACTTGCATTTTGTGGTTACTAGTTCAATACACATAATAATATCATACACATGATATATAAAATATAATATACGTCATTTATATTTATATTTATATTTATATTTATATTTATATTTATATTTATATTTATATTTATATTTATATTTATATTTATATTTATATTTATATTTATATTTATATTTATATTTATATTTATATTTATATTTATATTTATATTTGAAAAAATTCCACAGCTCAAGATTATGGCAGATAAAAATAGAAAAATATTTTATGTCATTGCTATGGGGACCTGAAACTAGCACTGTTATGTAAAAAACAATACAATATCTGTTTCATTCTACCAACTAAAACCCAAAAAATTAGGAGAAAGGCCAATGACATGGAAACATTACTTTTTAAATTATATTTTTTATTCTTTGCTTCTGATCTGAAGTCTCTGAAGCTGGAACTGTGATCCTGACAGATCTCCGTAGCTGATAACAAGTATTGAAGTTTCATCTCCAAACCTGATGTCATAGTAACTTGCCTATGGAAGCTACATAGCACCCTGTAAAAAAGGATATACAACTACTATTCATCTGTACACTGCTATTATCTGAATGCCAGAGCATGCTTTTAAAAGTCTTCAAGAGTAGACTTTTCTTCTCATTGATTCTAGCAATGAATTGTTATCTCAGCAAATCAGGACTTAGAGCTCTCAGTAAGGGATCTGCATGAGCTACCTCTTCTGTCAGTTTGTTAAGGAGTAAACAACTGCACATTTATCTGTGTGTCTGTGAGGACAAGAGGGTCCCACTCCGTGCACTTGTTGAGAATCCTTGATTCATCTTCCTTGATGCATCTTCCTGGTTTTGATGCAGAGACATGACTGTTCTAACTCTTTTTAAAGCATTGAATATATCCTGTGGGATTTTCTTGCTTACACTGCCATGCTGTTGGTGGAACTCCTTCAAATCTGCACTTGCAATCAGCTCAAAGCATCAGTCCTGTCCTATTTCTTACATTTACTGTTGTAATCCTCCTCCCCGATGGGACCCCTCTGTCCCACCCCCCGTGGTGAGAGCCTGCTCGTCTCAGGGCACAGGCGGCGGAGGGGGTCCTGGAGTGCATACAGCACAGACTCAAAGTATCTAGACACAGGAGGCTCAAACTTGCTGGAATAATCCCGGGTTTATTGTCTGTCGTCCATCCGGGACAAGAGAGAGAGCGAAATGCTCTGGGTCTTCTCTCTTATACCTGGGGGCAGGGGTGATCAGGGGATGCAGGGAGGTCACAGCCAATTGGAAGGGGGAAGGGAGAGAAAGTTCTCAGGTAGGAACTAACATTACACAAACCAGAGGTGAGTTTTACCCTTGGGAGGTACCAAGATTTTTAGATGCACTACCACACCTCACCCTTTTCTGTTATACAAAAATGAGAAACATGGATTTGAGTAAGAGGTAGGTTATTTCAAAAAAAATAAACAATTTTTTTTAAAACATATTCACAGCCAAAGTATGCAGGTCAGAGGCTAGAGAGGTTTCGTCTTGCTCTCTTCAGCGGAGTCTTCTCTTGGAAGCAACAGCCACTTGCTTCTCTTCTCTTCTTGCTGGTGCTGGATTCTTTGGAACAAAGGGTTTTACCCATTTNGTTCTCAGGTAGGAACTAACATTACACAAACCAGAGGTGAGTTTTACCCTTGGGAGGTACCAAGATTTTTAGATGCACTACCACACCTCACCCTTTTCTGTTATACAAAAATGAGAAACATGGATTTGAGTAAGAGGTAGGTTATTTCAAAAAAAATAAACAATTTTTTTTAAAACATATTCACAGCCAAAGTATGCAGGTCAGAGGCTAGAGAGGTTTCGTCTTGCTCTCTTCAGCGGAGTCTTCTCTTGGAAGCAACAGCCACTTGCTTCTCTTCTCTTCTTGCTGGTGCTGGATTCTTTGGAACAAAGGGTTTTACCCATTTTGGAGGAATCCATCGGGGGCCTGTAGGGGTGGATAGACACGTGTAGCCACGCCCCCAGGTGACAAGTTCATAGGGACCCTTGGTATGCCAAGTTTCAGGGTCCCTGATTAAAACCGATGGATGCTGTGACAATTTAAACTGATCACCACTGTTAAAGTGCCAAGTCACAGGAGGATTCATGTTTTCAAATGAGCAGTTTAAGAAGTTAATGGTAAACAGAGCTTTACAGAGTTTCTGTTGTGGAGACATCCACACTGCCTCGCTACCTTGCCTGGCTAGGACTTGTTTGAGCATCTGGTGTGTACGCTCGATTACAGCCTGACCTGTGGAGGAGTGGGGGGATGCCAGTTTTATGTCCCACTCCCCACTGCTGGAAAAATTCCAGGAACTCCTTGGATTTATATGCTAGGCCATTATCTGTTTTAATTTCTTTAGGGATTCCCAATACGGAAAAGGCCTGTACTAAGTGTTGTTTGGCATGTACATATTTTTCTCCTGCACGAGCAGAGGCATACACTGCACCTGAGTATGTTTCAATGCTCATATGTACATACTTAAGATGACCAAAACTGGGAATGTGAGTGATGTCTGTCTGCCACACCTCACAGCTCTTAAGACCTCGGGGATTAACCCCAATGCCCAATGATGGCTCTGCCTGGAGCTGACAATTGGGACAGGTAGCCACAATGGCTTTAGCCTGATCCCGTGTCAGCTGGAACTGACAAATCAGTCCTGGCACATTTTGATGGTATTGCTGGTGACTTATTTTTGCCTGCTGAAACACATCAGGGAGACATGCCTTTTTGGCTGGGGCAGCTAGGGAATCAGCCTTCCGGTTACCCTCAGCGATTTCACCTGGCAACAGGGTGTGCAATCTTATGTGCATCACATAGAAAGGTTGTTCTTGATTTGAAACCAAATAAATCAGTTTTGAAAGCAATCTAAAGAGATGCTC
>NC_031799.1:64592728-64606947 GCF_001522545.3 Parus major | reverse complement strand
GCAGGAATTAAATCCTGTGATTTCAATGTAGTTCTTATTATTCCCCGTAAGACTTCACTATCACGACCAAAATAATTTTTAATTTTACAAATATCTTTGATTACTTGGTAACTGAAAGGCTGATGTTGTAATCGCATTGCTCCTCTGCTGTTACTGTATACTACAGGGGCTACTGTCAGCATAACTTCATCTTCTCCAGGGCTGGCATTCCCTGGGCTTCTTTGCCCGCCCCCGCTGGGCTCCGGGGTTCTTTCCCCACACATGTGGAGAGACACAGATCCTCCCCCGCAGGAGCCAGGCAGGGTGCCGCTGCCACCCATGCCGGGCCCCGGGGTTCCACCCCGCCACGCACCGGGCTCCGGGGTTCCACCACCCTCCATGCCGGGCTCCGGGGTTCTACCGAACCTCACGCCAGGCTCCGGGGTTCCACCCCCCCACGCACCGGGCTCCGGGGTTTTACTCAACCCCGCGCCGGGCTCCGGGGGTACACACACGCCCACGCTGGGCTCCGGGGTGCCTGTTCCTTCCCCACACCTGTGGAGAGACACAGCTCCTCCCCCGCAGGAGCCGGGCAGGGTTTCGCCGCCCCCCATGCTGGGCTCTGGGGTTCCGCTCCCCCACACGCCGGGCTCCGGGGTTCTACCCAACCCCCCAGCCGGGCTCCGGGGGTACACACACGCCCACGCTGGGCTCCGGGGGCTCGCAGCCCCCCATCGGGGGGCAGGCCTGGGACACACCTCCCCCTGCTCCTCTGCAGGAGCAAAGGGTGTAACTCTCTCCCTCCCCGCCCCTCCTCCTCCCCGCGGGACAGGGGCCGGAGGGATAGGGGATAGGGTTACAGCCTCAGGGGACAGGGCCATAGGGTGGGGCCAAGCAGGGCTGGGGGGTGGTGCAGGGTGGAACATTAGGTGAAACAAAGGGATTGTGATAAGGGTTATGGGTGGGAACCGGTGGGTGGGAGGGATCATGGGTAGGAGAAAGGGGATACATAGGGGTATTCACCATGTGGACGGGGAGCACGTGGCCAGCGCCATCTTGGCTCTCAGCCATGTGGGCATAGGAAGATACATTTTCTTTAACACTGCAGGGGTATAGGGAGGGAGCCTTGACGGCTTGTGAAGCAGGACTGGGTGACTGAAACAGACACACCGGACTAGAACTTGTATTGTTTGTCTCGGGTATCTTTACCAGTGGGGGAACAAAGGTTTTGGGGGAAAAGTTAGGAAAGTTATGTGGACACTGTGGTGCTTGCTTGTCTTCTGTTTTTATTTCTCTGTTAACTAATTCTTTTCAAATTAAAAGAAAAACCAGGAGGAATTTCAGGGCCAATTTGTCTCCTCCTTCTATTTTTAAGGTTAATAAATTTCCAGTTTTATCCCAGGCAGTTACTGAATCTAATTTCAACAATTCAATCTGTTTACTTTGCTGAGTCAAATATGATACAAACTGTTTTATCTTATGTTTTGAAATTTTTACATTTGTGGTTTTTAAAAATTTCTGTATGTTTTGTGTATGACTCCTTTCTTGTGTGCAGAGCCGGGCTCCCATTTTGGAGGTCACAGCAGCTCTGCACACAATCTGCCTATTTTCCCTACCACAGAAAACAAAGTTGCACCAAAAGGTTTACAATTAAACTCACACTCTACAGGCAGTAAGGAGAATTCCCTCTCCCCCGCCTCCGTCTCTGCCCACGGCTGGGGGAGCCCCCACACTCTCGGGGCTGCTGCTGCTGGGAAGGAGTTACACAGAACACAGACCCCCAGGGTCTGTTTCACTCTCCACCCCTCCCAGCCCGGTGTCGGAATTCAATCTTACCTTTTTCTGTCGTTTTCTGGCAGTGGAAGGATACTTGTTGCCCTGGAATCAGTCCTCTGGTGCTGGAGGATTTTCGACTCCTTTTTGGAAACTTTTTTTGCTGTAAACTGCATCCAAAGTCTCCAAAGAACGGCTCACCCTGGCTCCGATAAGCCTTTAACGTGGGCCTGTTCAGCTCCTACGTGCGGGCGCCACTCTGTTGCAATCCTCCTCCCCAATGGGACCCCTCTGTCCCACCCCCCGTGGTGAGAGCCTGCTCGTCTCAGGGCACAGGCGGCGGAGGGGGTCCTGGAGTGGATACAACACGGACTCAAAGTATCTAGACACAGGAGGCTCAAACTTGCTGGAGTAATCCCGGGTTTATTGTCTGTCGTCCATCCGGGGCAAGAGAGAGAGCGACATGCTCTGGGTCTTCTCTCTTATACCTGGGGGCAGGGGTGATCAGGGGATGCAGGGAGGTCACAGCCAATGGGAAGGGGGAAGGGAGAGAAGGTTCTCAGGTAGGAACTAACATTACACAAACCAGAGGTGAGTTTAACCCTTGGGAGGTACCAAGATTTTTAGATGCAGTACCACAATTTATTCCCACAGATTGTCCTTGGAATGACTTTTAAAAGCATCTGGCCATATTCTCTACTCTGTTGTTACAACTTGTTGATAATTTTGGGATTATGCTGTAGTTGTCTTGCAATCATGATGAAATTGGCAATGATTTAGTGATGGAACAGAGTAACTGCAGATGAGGAGGCTTTGCAGCAGTGAACATGCCCTGAATGCATGGCACAGAGTGACTGTTGCAGATACATGTAAACTTTTTTTTGCTAGCACAGGTATTTACCTTTTTTTTTTTCTAGCATTATAGTGAGCTCCAACTCAATTTCACAGGGATTATGTGTACTTCTTATTTCCAGTTCCAGTTTGTATTGTGCCTGGTAAAATACAGTTAGGATTAGATTTCCCTGCCCCTACTATATCTATTGTGATTCACTCTGAGAATCCCTTTTTTCATGGGATTGTCAGTCACCGTGTGTACTGCTGCTCTTTCATTTAGATACTCGTAACTACTTATGTTTATTTTTTTCTTCATCTACATTTACACTATAGCATTTACTAATATTATTTTAGCTTTCATGCTGTCTCCTTGACAGTGGATTATAATAAGGGTATTGTTGTCTAGAGCTGCTTCTTAAATTCTTGCAGACTGAGATTGAAAATTTGCTTTCTGGTGTTTCTCATTGCTTCAATCCTTTCCTTCACCAGATTAATTTGCTAATTATGTAGAGAGAGGTCTGTTTCATTGGTGAAAATCTAGTTTGTTTTTCACACTTGTTTGTGAATCATATCTTGTTGTTCTCACACAGGAACACAGTGTACAAGCTAGTCTGCTGGCTCTTCCGTGTGGTTCTGCACAAGACCATGCTGTATCTTGCTGCCAGCACTCCAATAACCTGCACTGGGCCACCAGCAAATGTTCTTTTCACTCGTAGTGGTTTGATCAACATATGCATGATGCCAAATTTAATTACAGGAGAATTCAAAGAAATAATTTTAAAGGAAGAATATTTGGCTAAAGACTTCATAATGTTCCTAAATAATGTTATATGTCATCTTATTTCAGAACGTGGCACAATGATGTTATTTACAGAAAAATCCAGGCCAAAATCCAACAAAAGTTTTAAAGGAAAAAAAAAAGCTGCAATTAATTGTGTATTGTATGCCTTTTAGCATTGACTCAATATTTATGTTTCCTTCTCAGCAATTTTGAATTTTGTTTTCCATTCTTAAATGGGACAAGAGAAAGTACATTTGAAATTTCTTGAAGGTTGTCTTTCTTCCTTCCAAGTGTTTTTATTTAGAAATGTAGAAATTAATTTATATTTAAATATTTTGTTATTTTTAAATGTAAAAATCTCTTACCATTTATTTTTTGTCGAAATATATCCTCTCTTATATAATTTTTTCAGATATTTTTCCTAATCACAGTAAATGTATCTTGCTGCAATGAAAACAATGCTTTTCAGATGGTCCTAGGTAACAGATACTCTCAGCAATGTAAAATTAAGAAAATACTGTTACAAATGATAAATATATATATTATATATTACTACAGCTAATCTAATCTAACATGCAAATGGATTTATGAATATAATCTATAAAATATAAGCTTCAAAACTTTTGGTTGTCCTACTTGTACTTAATACTTTTGTATTAAGACATTATGTCTTTTTTTTGTGTGTATTTTTATTAACAGGACACTTTCTCCTAAATGACGAAGCCTTTAGATGAAAGCAGCATCTTTTCCCCAGAAAAATGAATGTCTCTCCTGACTCTGTCAATGTGTTTTTTATTAGTAAATATCTGGCTTGGTCGGCATAAATTGCCCTTGAGAAGATCATCCTGAATAAGATTTGTCACATTTTCCATAATTGCTGAAATCCTTCCCCTTCATTTAGATAAAATCAGCGTGTCATCTTGTGAGTCGTTGTGGTGCTGACAGAGGGAATGGCCATGTGTTCATGAATCAGTAAAGTCTTGGTCAGATGTCTGCCCCAGAGTGCTGCAGTGTTTCAGTTTTGCTAATGTGTATCTCATCACTACTGTGTTTGAAAAGTGGATTAACTGTGAAAAACTAAAAATAATTTCCCACTAACATGACTTTCAGCTTCTAGTGGTTCAGATTCTAGGATCCAAGAGAAAGAAGGTAAAAAAACCTAACCCCAGTGCCTTTATCCTTCAAAAACCTGCTACAAAAGGGAATCACGCACTTCCCAAAATATTTTTGTGCCCTTAAACTCTTTCCAGCTAAATAACTCATCCCCTTGAACCCATCATACCTTGGTGGCCTTCTGAGGCTTTCCTGCTGCAGAACCTTGTACATATTTTCTGCTGAACAGGGCAGAAAAATAGCTCAATTTGGAGGGCATAAAACCATCTGAATAAACCATACCTCAAGAACACGACCCCATTTCTTTCTGGTATAATATCATACTCTGTTAGTGGAAAGAAAACCTTGAAAGCAGATGTACCTAGCAATAATTATAAAGTCTTCTTTGCAAACAAATGAGCCATAAGTGAGATACTGACAGTAAAGTGATCACACAGCTTTGCTGACCCCTGAGACAGCAGTGAAGTAAGTCATCCCTGTTTCAGTTCTTTTGAAGGAATTACAACAAAAGCTTGGAAAGGAACTAAAACTTAGGTTCCAAAAGGGAACTTTAAATAACATTTTAAAACTAAACTTCCTCAGTCTTTGTAGAAATCTCTATTTGGATTGACTATTATTTCTTTAGTGACAAACACAAAATTCTGTTCTGTCTCATAGAAAAATATATACCACTGCTGGGGTTTTATTATGTTTTTTTAGTTTTTTCTTTTTCCTGGTTGGTTGGTTTGAACTTTTTATTTATTTTTTTTTTTTTTCCCTTCAATTGTATTGTCTGAGATGTGTCTTATTTCCAGGGGCTTTCTTTTCCTGGTTCTTCAGAATTTTTCCAATCTACACTCTTGTGTTTCCATTTAAAGCATTGTAAGTATTAAGATAATAGTAACCTGTTGACATTACTGAAATAACTTGAAGATTGGAAACTAGTGTTTTACTTCATGTTCTTTCAGAAAAGGAGTGTATTTCTTTCTCAGTTCAGTGGGAAGGCCAAAAAAGACTTCCTTTTCCCAGGATGGAGACAGGGTTTTTGCTGGGATCAGATTTTTCTCACTGTTCTCCAACACTTTTTCATTTAAAGGTAGAGCAGCTGTCAGTGGTCATTTAAACTCTGCCAGCTGACTTTTTGTTAGAGAAAATGAGGAATTATTGCACAATTCTTACAGTCATAAAATGTGGCATTTTAATGTGTGTCTGTCCCTCAGATGAGGGTGGTAACAAACACATGGGGGTAAAAAAAAGTTAAGCAGTTTTTGCCTTTTATTGCTGCAGCTGGAGACAGAATGTAGAAATAAGAAATTATGACATTTTGGTGCAAGACCAACGTGTGAACATTTTTTATTAACAGAACACTGGTATTCTTCAGTGTGTTTAGTTAGCGTTATAGGTATTACTGGAGAGTTCCAGTTTTTTATTTGTTTTTTCTTAAACAACTGAACACTTTTGATTTTGATTTTAGTATTATTAAGGCGATAAAAGATTTATTACAGGATAATTGCTATACATATCAGAAAATTTGTTGCAGTGTGTTTCTTGTTAATGGTATGTTCTGTTATTACCTAAGTTGATGGTTTGGTCCAAATGAGACCCTCCCACCCCATGTTGTCAATCTACCCTGAGTCTCCTGTCAATCTGTCTTAGGCCCACCGCATGCTTGGAATTCCACTTTGGAAATCCCCTAAACTTCGATGCTTGATTAGTCCATGTGACCCAACTTTCCCCCACTACCTCCCTCATTGGATGATGATTTTGTGAACCCTGCCTTTTATCCTCCCCAGGATATCTCTGATTAGCTGATGCTTTGTACCCTCCCTTGGAACCACCTCCCTATTTCAGCTGTTGCACACTCGCCTTTTCTGTCTTTTGCCCCCAATATTCCACAGAGCAATAAATCCTCTGTTATCCCATGCAAAAGACCTCCCTCACATCCTTGTTTCCTCAGAGTGCAGACTGACAGCCAAAAAGCCGTAGAGCAAGTGCTCTAGTCACACCTCGGGTCATCCTGCTCCTGGGGTGTGACCCACTCCTGTCGCAGGCCGAAGTGATAGAGCCAGATAAGCTCCGGTGAGATGTGATAAAAATTGAAAACTTTGGTGCTGAAAAATTACTAAACATGAGAGTTGCTTAAAATATCTTTTATAAACTACAGATGAAATAATAAGAAAACAATTTATTTGTTTGCATCCAGAATAATTTCTAACCCATTTTAAGCACAAACATATTTACTTTTTGTTTCAACTCCTAATTACTTGAGCTCTAGCCTAGTGCTCTAGCTCATGCATTATGGATTAAAGTCTCAAAGTAATCAACAGGATGTAAACTGTGGCAGGAGATATGTGAGTTTAAACTGTTAAGCACCACAGGCATACTCCTAACTTGTAATCATGTTTATTTTTAAACAGAGAGAGGAATTAAACCATCTATTTGGCTCTAAGGATTGGATTTGGAGAATTTTGCAGATTTCATATCTCAGCCCTCAGACTGCATGCATTATGTTGTAAACACTAGAGGAAAAGTATTTTTTAATGGTAAAATGTAGACATTGCAGTGAGCTTTATGCTGTGGTGCAGTTAACCAGGAAGGGAATGGATGTGACAGTACTGCTTACGGGTTTGCCCTACCTTGTCAGTAAAGGCACGTTATTTATTTATTTGGCCTTAAAACTTTTCATTATAAAGATCTCAAATAACTAAACATAGACTACATAGTACTGAAGTAGTGTGTGTTGAAGGTTACTTGTGTAATAAATATCATATCTGTTAAAAGAATCAGAAATTTCTTCCACATTCCACCACAAATGCCATCCAGTACCTTTAGTTCGGGTTACAGGTACCACGTTTAACCTTGAATACATGGAAGGGTCTTTTTTGCTATTGAACAGCTGCAATTTCTCCATCAAACCATCTCGTCCAGTCTCTCAACCTTTCCCTGCCTAAGAGATCTGTTTTGTTTTTTTTTTACTTTTTTCAATTTAGCCCTGACTTCTTCATCATCTCTTTGCACTTGGGGCATGGTAATAACATATCCTCTGATATTAAATGCGCTTGGATTAAATGTTCAGGCTAGTGAAGGGTAAAGTGAGAAGTCTGTGCACTCTCTGGTTACTCTCTTTCCTACCTTAAAGAGACATCCTTGGGAAGGTCTATTCACTATCAACAAGAGATGCATGCATTGTTGCTTCATTATAATAAATAACATCTTATTGTGTTATGGAAAGGATGTAGAACTAACTTCACACTTTAGTTTTTCTTTAAAAGGCATAGTTGACTTGATAATCATGATTAACATTTATCCTGTAGTTCATATGAAAGATACATTAGGCAAACTATAATTTATGCTAGAAATATTGTCCAAGAAATGGTGTGAATACCTGGTGGAAAATCACAGTAAAATCAGCTATGGTAACTAAGCTTGAGAATTTTCAAATTTCCCTGGTGATAATTTTCATGCTATTGATACTTTTTGAGAAAAATCTCAGTATACTTTTCAGAATGTCTTTGGTTCTTCTACCAAGAAAAGGAGATGAAGTGGTACAAGGCATGGATGGATGCCCACCCCCTTGTCTGTAGGTCTGTAGCTACTTCCTAGGAAAACAGCAAAACATAATCTACTCTGATCTCTTTTCAGGCAGACAGAAAGGAACAAGCCTTGACTCACAGAAATGTAGAAAGCTTGCATTGGGTTCCTTCTCAAATTCCCTGGGTTAAAAAGCAAGATCATTCCAAAGCTTGATAGTTTTGGTTTTGTTTTTCAATATTTTTCAAGTTTTTCAAAGTTTATGGTCATTTGAGACATCCTAAGTTTACTTACTACACTGAATTTTTAAATCATAGAATCATCAAGGCCCTCCTGAGCCTCCTTTTTTCCAGGCTAAACACCCCCAACTCCCTCAGATGCTCCTTACAGGATTTGTACTCCAGATCCTTCTACAGTTACACTGCCCTTTGCAGGACTAGAAAATGTTTCTAATGCAAAACACATTTGCTGTGTTTAATTTTTTAATTTGCAAACAAATGTTTGCATTTGTTTTACATTTTTTTAAATTTCCTTTTCTGCTTCCTAGCTCTGAACTGTCACTCTGAATTGGATAACTATTCCCCAGTGAAAGTTATTACTCTCAAATAAACAGCATTTGTACTTGACCTGTAAGTGTTGTTTTCTTCATTGTGAAAGACAGTAAAAAAAGGAAGCAATTCATAGCTATTTCATTAATTATTCTCAGAGTAGTAGCAGAAATGTAAATTTCATTTCTGAACACAAATATTTTAATTTACTGTAGAATGTAGAATATGGCTGTGATGATTGTTTTTTTCAAATACAGTCATGTGTTTTACCTCAGAGCACAGATTTATATAGAGCAGACATGGTAACATACCTGGGGTTGGGTGCCTGTTTTCAAAAAATTGCTTATCCTGTTTAGCTAACCATTCTTATTTTTGAAATAAAACACTCAAGTTACTGTAGCAAATAATTTGAACAGTTTAGCAGCATTACTTGAATTACTATTGCTTCAAGCATGTAAAGCTAATGAATCTGTCTCCTAAAAAATATATTTACTGTGGCTGGGGGAGCACCACCTGCTTTTTAGGTAATGGTAACAGCAAATGAGTAGCTGAGTTTCTAGTGCATTCAAACAATCTTAAGGTCTAAAGATCATAAGAAAAACAAGTATACCCTTTGTAATTAAAATTTCACAGACTAGCAATTTTTTTGTTGTTGTTTGATTATAATGGATACATCTTTGAACTATACTTTGTAATTTTTCTTGAATAAGTGCTTTGATAAGCTTGGAAACTGAATATCCAGTTTTGTTCATAGGAGGAGTTATTTAAATGCTAGACAGTTATGTGGAATACTGCGTATATGACCCACTGTAATAACCACAGAAGTCTAATCCTGATATCCCTGATACAGTTTTATGCTGCTGTCTCTTACTGCTAACTTTGGAGGAAACAGCACCCTTTGATTCTTGAATTGATTTCTGTTCACAAATGTGCTGTGATGTGATGGCAGATGACTAAATCAAAATGATGATAAAATTAAAACTTAAGACAGAATGTACAGTAGCACAACAAAAATGTACAAATTTATTCCATGAAATAGTATGTAGCTGCTAACCGTTCAGTAACCCAGCTTGTCTAAACCTTAAGCACTACAACCAAGAAACTTAAAGGCAAACCCACATATGAATCATCTGGATGGAAAAGCAAAGCACTTAAGACTGTGTTTGCAAAAAATCCCCCAAAACCCAAAAACCCCAACAAACCCCAACAAACCCACAAAAAAAAAAAATTCCAGCAAGCAGTACAAAATGTATGCAAAATGTATGTCAGGTCACAGCTGTAAAGTAAACCTTATGTGTGGTCTGAATTGAAGTAGAAACACAAAATACAGTGACAAAGAAGGCAACATTTCTTTGCATTTATTTACTAATGCTTACAAAAACTCTAAATGAATTGCAGTGTTAAAGATTAGCTGCTGCTAAATATCTCTTGAGATGACTCATAAGATATAGCATGAAATTTAAAATGCAAAAAGAAACAGGGAAATAACTGAGCTTTCTTCTCACATCCTTGTCTCCTCCAGTGGTCTGTTCATGAAATCTTGGATTGCCTGGTGTAGGGGTAACCATTTATTAATTGAAGCTTTCAAAGCTGTTATCCACCTAGAAGAAATGAAAGACCAATGAATGTCCCTGATCAATTCTTATGTATACATTGTCCTTTGAAACTCATGTCTAATAGTGGAGTTTGTTCAACTCTGTTACTATGTGTACTCATAATCAGTGGATTGGAGAGATGCAGAAGGTGGAGGCATTAGCAACAACAACAAAAAAAGTCTTAACAGCAGTTTTCCAACATACTGAAAAGCTTTGTCTTTTATTCATTAAATTTAAAGCCCAGGTAGTGTAATTAATAGGCTTTAGGTAAAGTCTCCCACTGACAGATGTGGAATTTGACTGGATTATGGTGAGGGAATTTACCTTCAGAATGTAGTTTCATATCCAATGAAATGGATAATTTCCTTTTGGATAAAGTCCAATTTGCTTAAATTAATTAAATTCTAATTCTAAATTCTAATGGTCATTGATGGAAGTCACTAATTCATGGGAATGAGAAAGATATACACTCCATTCTCACTAATGAGAAGTGCCATAGCTTTTGTGGTCAATGTATTCACCCACACATAATTGTGAAAGGCACCTAATCCAGGTTTACTTCCAAATCTCTGCAGGCCAACCTTGCTGTTGTTCCAGCATTGAAGAGACCAGAAATGATGACTTACATGTTGCAGGATATGTTTTACTGTAGTTTTTCTAAGGATACTGCTAGAGGGAATTCTAGGGGGAAAAATGAAAACAGACTGCAAAGTTGTCACTAGATCTTCCCAAGCTACAGAGCTCCTGGTCTCCTACAGTGTGGTAAATAAACTGGAAAAAAAAAAGACAAACAAAAAATATTTGGTTTACCTTTTGTTTTCATTTACATTCTCTGCACATAAGTAGAAAGTTTTAAATTCTTCAGATGGAGGTTTGAGTTCAATTACAGATCTCTTGGAGCCCAGGGACTGTTCACTCACAATATAGCCCTGCAGGTAAAGGCCACCTGGACAGAATAAAATAGCATGCATTATGTATCCTGCAGATACCATTTACAGAATTTCTGCCAATTACAAGCATACCAAAAAATTTGGCAAATTGGATTTTCAGATCAGTGTATTCAGTTTTACAGACTTTACACTTAAAAATCTGAAAGTTCAGCTTGTTTTTCTTTTATGAAAATTTCAAAAGAGTATTAAATAGGTGTCCTTATCTATCTTATCTAAATAGGCTTGCTTATCTATCAAATGATAAGCAATATATTTATTTAGCTTTTCATTAAATAACACATGGCAAAATATTTTTTCCTAGCATTTGACTGCCATTAATGAGGCTGCTGCAAGTCACCATAAAGTTCTTTGGAAGGGGGGCTCTTGTGGGTAATATTTTCTTTTTCTTTCCTTTAAAAACTAAAGGGATATGGATTTCAATATGATAAAAATTCCTAAAATCAGGTTCGGTTACTCCTGCTGAGATTAGTAACTGAAATGCAGGCCACATTAACCAGCTGCGAAGGAGAGGCATTAGACAGAACTTGATCTTCTGGACATTTTCATTTTAACTGTTTTTTTGGTCTTTTCTTCTTATCTATAGATAATTTATTTTTTTTCTTCAGAATTTATATCAGTGAAACCTAAGGTATAAGTTCACTTTATACATACACGGTGAATAGTCAGAAAGACCTGCAGAACAGGATCTTTATTTTTGGGGAGCCACACATTTAGGAACAACAGCACCAAATTAATGTTCTAGCACTGAGAATGATACAACAGAATGAGAATATGTGGTGAAAACTGAAAAAAAAATGCAATAATGATAAAAAACCACTACCATATAGAAGAATATTTATGTAGTAGGATATTTAAACACCAAAATAAAATATTTGGCATAGGCTTCAGTGTCATAAATGCATAAAACATAATTTCTGGCTATCTGTTAATTCACTGCATTTCTCTATGCAAACCTTAGCTTTGGTTTCATGTAAAGAGGAAATCCCTGGTCATTTCGTAAGTATGGCCTTTGGCAGATGAAGAATGTTATGCAAACGATATGAAGCACAGCACCTTCTGCCTGATCATAATAGCATAAGCCCTAAGAAAAGTTTTCCCCTTTTGATCCAAAGACTGGCTAGTAAGCAAAAAGAAAAGTATTTTCTTTCTGGTTCTTCTGACTGCCAGCTTCTTTAGCATAAGGAGAAAGCATTTGCAGGTCCTCACTCATCCCCTCTGTTTGTGAAGTGAGCTCTGCTTGCAATTGACCAGTAGCATTGTTGTGCTGCTTTGAGAGTGGGCAGCCACCCTCTCCTTCTATGGGTAGGGCTCCTAGATGGTAGCTTTAGCTGCAAATGACCACATCCTGGACCACCAGGTTCTCCAGGAGTAGAAAAGTTCTGCATATTGAGGGGTAGAATAGCTTAACAAGGCCACGTGGAAAACTGGTAGCTTCAGGGCAACCAGACAGAGTTCATGATTTCTGTGGATGCTTCCTAACATGCTGGATATCACAGCTTTCAGGAGACTGCCATCAGTGGGACTGCCTCAAC
Source organism: Parus major (assembly GCF_001522545.3). NCBI lineage: Eukaryota > Metazoa > Chordata > Aves > Passeriformes > Paridae > Parus > Parus major. The sequence goes on along the minus strand of NC_031799.1, from coordinate 64,594,332 downwards.
ACATCCTGAAGTGCTTTAGAAAGGTGGATCTTGTTTCTGGTAACTACTTCTGAGGTAATGTGTGCAGAATAACTGCATTTCAGAAAGAAAAAAAAAAAATGTGGAAGGAAAAGGAGAAAAGACTAGGGTTAAGAATTAGGTGGCTAGTGAATAAATAGAGACTGAGTCTGGTTTTCCTTCATTGACCTTCATGGAACAGCATGAATTTCCTGATAAGAAACTCTCATTAATGGTAGAAGTTCTACTTGGAAACTGCAGTGAAACATTTTTACTTCAATAATACATTAAAATCTAGCAGCCATCCCTACCTTGGGCAGGTGTAGACCGCAGAGTGGCATAAAAGTACAAACAGCCATCCTTCAGAATGCAATAGTGCTGAATCCAGACATCTTTGCTCCTGTCCAGCTGGTGGAGAAGCCCCAGGCACTCAGGGTTCTTGATAGCCAGTGGTGGGAGTGTAGTGTTATGCAATGTGACATCTACCCATACATGGTTCTGTAAAGTAAGCATGTAATGAAATGTTCTGGTAAAAAATTAGAGAGGACATGCTGGTATGAAAAGACACAAGCTCTAGTCTTCTGCTAAGAAATTAACTTCTTTTGTAAAAATATTTTGAAAAGTTGTGCGGGCTTTGGCTAGAATAGAGTTATTTTTCTTCACAGTAGCTAGTATGGCGCTGTGTTTGGGTTTTGTGTTGAAAACAATGCTAAAAACACAGGGATCTTTTAGTTATTGCTGAGAAGGACTTGATTTGAGCCAAAGGCTTTCTGCCCTTCACCCCACCAGTGAGGAGGCTCGGGATGCCCAAGGAGTTGGGAGGGAACTCAGCCAGAAGAGGTGACCCTAAAAGACCACAAGGATATCTCAGACGGTGCAACATGCTCAGCATATGAAACTTGGGGAAGAAGAAGGAAATGGGTAAAAGTTTGGAAGAAGGAAATGGGGAAAAGATGGTGTTTCTCTGCCTGAGTACCCATTACATAAGATGGGGTCATGCTCTCCTGGGGATGGCTGAACACCTGCCCAGCCATGGGGAGGGGTGAATGAATCCCTTGGTTTGCTCTTCTTCTCTTTGTGGGTTTTCCTTTACCTATTCAAATGTCTTTATCTCAACCCACAGGTCTTCTCACTTTTAGTCTTCTGATCCTCTCCCCTCCTCACACTGTGAGTTAGTGAATGGGCAGCTGTGTGGGGCTGAGCTGCTACTGGGGTTAAAACAAAATTCAATGCTGAAAATGAAATTACATAAATATATATGTGATAGAAAATATCCAGGTGTCTACTTTCTTAAAATAATGATTCGTCTTTTCTGTCTTTTTTATTTTTCAGTACATGTTTTGTAGGTACAAACAGGATTACTTCACAGCTGTATGAAGTTTGGTTGTTTTATTTTAAATTACTTTCTTGATTGTTTGACTTCAGTAGTCTTTACTGTATATAATATAGCAAGACAAAATTCACCATTTGCTCTCAGGATTTCAGAGAAAATGTTGTGGTATCTGTCAGTGGGATACTGCATTCAGACTTGGGTGAAAGTACTACTACACATAACATCTTCTCTTCCCCTTCCCCTTCCCCTTCCCCTTCCCCTTCCCCTTCCCCTT
>NC_031799.1:64556435-64592618 GCF_001522545.3 Parus major | reverse complement strand
CATGAATGATCTTTTTGTATGTCTAATGTTGGAAATTTTATACAATAACTACTTATGCATACTACACTAAAGAAGGACTCTCTTGATGTTTTGTCTGTGTGAGCCTTTACTATCATTTTTGGCTAAGGCTGTTTTATTGTTTCTTTAGGTTAGGACACACCCTTTCAAGTCCTTTATTTACTTTTGCTGTTTTCAAGTGTGGATTCCTTCCTATTCTTTTGAGGAATGCTCAGAAAGAATATACCTGGAAACAAGATTGGTTTCTCACTTATAACCTCATCTGAAAGCTAAAGCCAAAAGAAATATACGTTTGATTAATTTTACTTCAGTGCAAAATGTATTAAAGCAACAAAAAACCACCTTTCACTGTTTTTAAAGCTGTCACTAGACACTGATGAAGGGATCACTCATATCACTTTTTCTTTCACTCATTAATGCAGGTTTTAATTTGTACCTTGCTATTTTCATATTTTTATAAAGGTGGTCTGTCTATAGCAAGAAAGAGTAAGCCTCACAGGGCCAGGAAAAGCAGGCTAAAATGTCTTTGACCTCTATGGTTCCAAGCTGTGAAATACTAAAATTAGCTTCTCAATTCCCAGTTCAGAGGTCAGCTAGAGACTATTGATACTGAATTATGCTGGGCTGAGTAACGTCTCCCAGTAGTAGCTCAAGATCAATTATGACTGTATTTTTCCAGCTACAGGGGCCAGCAGAGAGCATATGACATGGATAAGTCAATTTTTATCAACTTTCTTATCTTTATCTCTGAGAACACAGAAAATAAGAATCATGCCTCATCACCGCCCAGTATTCTGTTGGAAAAAGTAGGTTGCCTGCAATCAAGGCAGAACTGTGGGAAATACTTAGGAAGATATGGCCCTTCTCTTTTTTTTATCCCAAACAGTATTACCTAAGGCTTAACACATACTTGTGAGAGTCATCTCAACCCTTGCTTTCTGCCTGCTAGACTAATTGCATGTTATGTTTCCAAACCAGCCTAAAGTTGCTGATAACTGGAGAGGGAGCATTTTGATGAATTCCACCAAATGGCAGCAATGCATATAAACTGAGCCATAATTCTGTATATGGCTCTTAGACTGGGAGTGATTCACAGCCCAACAGAACAAAAGTGCAGCTTCCATGTCTGCACCTGACCATGTACAAACACAGTTACTCTCTCAGTCTTATGCACAATCTGCTGTATGCATGCTTCTCACCTAAATACAGCATTACCTGAAGGACAGGATGCACTGCTTTAGCCATAGCCTCCAGCCACCTATAATATGATGAAAAATAAGAATAGATTAGTTTGGTATAGCAGAACAAATATGCTTCACTGCTTCTTCTAATTCTTGCCAACATATGCAGCATCTAAAGGGATGCACAATTTTCAGGACATATTCAAGGCTTTAAATCAGGAAAGTAGTGGATTAAACCTAAATAAATACTGCTGACTCTCAAAAGCTTGCTCAAAATAACACATTGTGATAAATAAAGGCAATATTGCAGAAAAGGCAATCTATATATCAAAAAATATGGTTCAAAATATAGTTCAGCTTGTCAGGCTAAATGGTCACTCTCCTTGTCTTTGTCACAATGCAGATAATGAATTTGTGGGAAATGTTAAAACCCCTTAAACTGGAAGCTACAGCATAAAGCAAGCTATTTGTTGGCAAAGTTATTCTTTTGTGCTATGGATGATACAAAATTTGGAAATGGAAAATGCTCTGAAATTATAATGGTGGGTTATGCTAAGTATTAAGACTATTAAAAAATGGGTGTATGAATACTAAACAGTCAACTTACTTCACAGCTTTATTTTTCTGACAATTCCCAATAGAACAAAGAGGAAAATTTCAAAAATACTTGATTTTAGTACTTTTTGAAAGTTATTACTCCATTGCTCATATTATGGGTGATTTTAGTCTCTGTTTTCTCAGCTGCTTTCTTTGGGAAATGCAAAACAGTACTTTTGATTTTTAATTCTATGTCAAACCCAAAGACATTGCCTCTTATCAGAACCAACATGCTGTTGTGGCACATTTTCATTTTAAAATACTAAAATGAAAATGTGGCTGAACGACAGAAAAGGAGATGAAGATGAGATGAGATTGTATTTATTACTGGCACTGTCCTTATTGGGCAGAAGAGAGACTGATAAGCAAGTTTACATCCAGGAAAATTTACACTTCGATTTGATATAACAGTGCGAGAGAAGGCATGAGAATAGAGGTGAATTTTTTTTCTCAGGATAAATCAAGAATTCAGGGGGGCAACAAAACATGAACATAAAGATTTTATTTAAAGAAAAAAGCTATGAAACTGAAAAATAATTTTGGAAGCTTCTGCAATTGAAAAATGGAAACATTATCTTCTCTTTAGTTGCTGATAGATTTTAATTTTTTTTTTTTCCCTAAGGATCAAGGCAGGTATTTTGAACATTCTCCAAAGATTTAACCTCCTTCTTCCCATACTGAAATAACAAAACAGATGCTGATAAAATGAAAGATCACTTACCTCTTCATTTCTTGGTTGGAAGTTGCACAGAAGTAGAAAATCCTATTTCCAGCTTGAGGTATACATTTAAAAACAAATGGTTTACCCAGACTGGTGTCAACACCAATTTCTGCTCCTTCCAGCTTTGTTACTTCCAGGGGTCTGCATTTCCCTTCATCCTGCAATTAGAAAAAAAACAACAGTGCCCAAAGTTCAGAACTAATATAAAACTGATCCCTGTGAGAGACAAACTAATCAAACACCCTCTAAACTTGAATCTCTGCTTTTGCTCTCTTAATTGTTTTTGGTTCATTGGAAGCCATATCTGCACACAAAAAAACTTTCTAGGTATGCATAAATATTCCAGACATTGAGGGTGCTGCTGAATGATATCAGGATTTTCAATGTGCACTGAAGAATTTAGGATCCTGGGACTCTCTGGTAATCAGTGCAATGTTTGCAGTTTGGTTTATGCTGAAACTCTCGCCTTATATATAGATAAAGGCAAAAAAAGATTTAAACTTGAAAATAGTGAGCATAATTTCACTTCCTTTGCAAAGCTGCTGTAAATATGATTATGTTCATAAACCTTCCCAACAATTCAGACAACCTTCAGTGGAGAGCACTTCAAGACCCTTTTGCTTGTTTCTAATTGTGTCAAAACTCTTCTGGACTGAAGGGCACTGCCAAAGTCTTTTCCTCTGGTTAGTAATAAGGAGCCAATAAGCTCTTTATGCACATGAATAGGTGAAGCAGTTTATCCCCACATTTTTTCAGCTCAGCTCCCCCTAAAATACATGTTTTAAATCTGAACAGTGAACTCTAGCTATGCTTCAAAAAATATTCTCAGCCCCTTTTCCTTGAAGATCTGTGATTGGGGCTCTAACAATTGCATCAAATTTGGTGAGAGTAAAATGAAAAAAGAAAGTTAGTGCTGGGGCCTGTGACGAGCATGAATGCAGTTTGCAAAATACACAGGTGGTGTAATCTCATAGAATAAATTTGGTTGATTGTTGGGAATTAATTAAATTTTGAGTAGGAGCTGAACTATAATTGCCTCATGTCATTTTTCTTAGCCTAAAAATAAATATATAGAGCCTTCCACAAAAAAAATGCACTTGTGGGAATTAAATAGTTAAATTTTTGATTGTATTCTCACTGGCACACGTAATTATCTCTTTGTTATACATAATTCTTCTGCAGCAACAAAATAATCCCTAATAATGACAATAGTATAAATAAACATTCATTAACATGTTTCTTCAATTTTTACACATTTTTGTCTTCCTTTTTTTTTAATGCTAAACTGAAGTTTTTTAATGCAGAACTGAAGAAGATGAAGGCAAACCTGCAAAGTGTTAGTGCTGTGTGACTTCTTACTTACAATGCCTTCAGACACAAAAAAACATTGCAAAGACAGCATAACCAAAACATGTATTCTGGTCCAAATCCCATTCCTAGAGCTAAGTATGGCCAGTGCTTTGCCAAGGTGGTATTCAATAGGATCCTGTCCATGGTCCTGAAGGCAATGGTCACTTTAGATATTGAAATTGCTGACCACTATTATTGCACATACCTATAAACTTATTTTGTAAACACTTTCTGTGGTGTCTAAAATGGATGGGAATAGCAGTTCTGTGGCACAAAGAATTATTTTTATCCACTGTGTTTCAAATACATCTACGATGAGACCAAATGCCCTTCACAGAATGACAGAGAGCTGTGCTCTCCTAATTCTGATAACCTAGACCAGAGAATCATAGAATTGTTAGCGTTGGAAAAGACATGTCTGTAAGGGGTGTCTTTTCACTCATGTGGCTTTCATGAATAAGAGAACATTCCTTTGGCAAATATCCCTTTGCTGGAAATATCCCTTTGCTACAAAAAGTGCCAAAGGTATATGGCAAAAAAAAGTAATTATAAAAGTAATTTCTTATGCCTGAGACTGAAGTGCAACTCATTGATGATACTGCCATTATGGAACCTGACATACCAATGTGATGCTGCTTGAGATGATTGTATGTTTTATACAGATTTTAAATGAACTAACTCAGATATTAGCTACTACTGTTCCATTTTATGCTAAACTGAAAAAAAAAATAAATTTTCTCAAGGTTGTGATCATGAATTCTAGGCAGTCTTCAGTATCAAATATGGATGAAGTTCTCTAGGTAGAAGGCTAGGTGCTTCTTTGGTAAATGAAGGCTAGGTAGGAAGCAGGTGCTTCTTTGGTAAATGCTGTTCTATGAACAGGAGAAACATCTGAAGTAATCATTCCTATATTGCTGGTTTTCCTAACATGACCTGAGTTTTAGGTTAAATGTTTCTGTAAAAAAATCTACTGTATTAAACAATGTATAATGATGAGAAACTGAAATTAGAAAGAAATAAAAAGAGAAATTTAGATATTTCCTTCCTATACTGTACCAAATGCTCATTAAGGTAGTGCTTGTAGCCCTATTTAATTTGGAGCAAGCAATTCCAGAATTCCAGTAATGCCAATCATAGTATTTCCTGAGTGATTCACTGTATTCAAATTTTGTTCAAGCACAGTTTTATTTGCTATACAAATTAATTTGCTCTACAAATTTTTCTTCATGAATCATTAAGAAGCAGCTGAGGAAATATATGCACAGTTCATGCTATTACCAGTAAAAAAAAGTAACAGGAGGAATAACTATGAAAGATACAAGAGTCTGCAACTACCAGTAAGAGGGAATGAAAGTAACTACAGAAAACAATATCAAATCCTAGAAGTAATTTAAAAGACAATGTGAAAACTAGCAGCGCTAGAAAGCAGAAATGGAAGCCTGGCTAGCTTGGGAGACTGGCAGTAGGAAGTGTGAGGCAGTTGCCCTGAGGTCACTGGCTCAGATTGGTTTCAGGTCAGTAGTGGCATGAACAAATTTTTGACTCTCTTTCAAAAATATCTTCCTGGATGTGCCCAAGTGATCTTAAAACAGACATTTCTTAATTGAGACAGAAAACAATTTTTTTTTCTTTTTTCTAATTTCTCATTTGCCTAGCTTTCTCCATCATAGCTGATGTGTCCACAACCCTCCCTGGCATTTTCACCATCTATTATTTTCTCTGACCAGCTTCTCCTTGAAGAGTCTGGTGCTGTTTGCTTAGTATTTCACTAAAGTCTTCTTCTCCCCATATATTTTTTTTCTAATCACTGTATTTTGTGGTAGGCTCATTTTTTGGTTCTTTAAGGAAATCACAGATAAAGCCTGTTTACATTTACTCCTTCTTTGAGCTGGGCACATCTATGCAGAGAAGAGATTAAGACTTTTTATGTCTTTTCTCTTACACCTATTTCCTTTGCCCTTGGGGAAAGAGCTTGCATATATCAGTGAGGAGGGAGCTCTAGAGTGCAGAATAGCTTGTATGACATTTTTTGCCAGTAGAGATGAATTTACTTAGTTTTTCGTTTTGTTTTGCTTTAAATAATTTACATATAAACTAGAGAGTGTAGAAACAAACTGAAGAACAAAACAATATGGGTTAAAGATTTAAAAGCTTCTCTGATTTGAAGAATCTAATCATCCTACACCAAACAGTACTGGCTGTCAGATGAAGTGCAATCAAATGGTCCAATGGAATAATTAATCTTCACATTCTAGTTGGTCTAGCTGGTTATTTTCTTGATGTTGAGTAATTTGCTGCAATTAATTGCACAAATGGTAATGAATAGTTTGCAGGACCAAGTCTCACAGGAAGAACAATTGACTGAGATAAGATTTTGAACAACTTGAATCAGATCAAGCAATGTATCTGTGTATGACTTTTTCTGGGTCAGGGTATGCAATTTTTTAAGCTAAAATTAACATGCATATCATCAGCTAGCGTTATTTCTCATTTCTCAATAGAAATAGTACAGAAGATGTATTTGAGACAGTGGATTCAGCAGTTTTTTAAATGTAAGCTGAAAAATATATTCTGGAGCGATGGGAGTAATGAAAAACATAAAGAAATCAGATTATACATAGGCTCTACATGTGGCAGCTTTCAGACTGTGGTGATACAGCTCCAAGCAAGAATGAAGAACAAATAGAAGTCATATCTCTAAGAGCAATGGCTCAGACCTAAATCTATTTCTGGCTAAGCCTTTTATAGAAAGTGATTAGGCTTAGCAATGAACACACAGGCTTGTTCAAGAGAACAAAGGACTGAATATTTGTCATAGATTGAAATGCTGTGAAGGCTCTGCATGTGGCAAGCAGGGGATTTCTTTCTTGGTGTAATAATTGGACTCTCTATACCACAGAAATGAAAATAATTTAAAAACATTTTCCCCTTCTCTTTTCTATTCTAATAGAAACAGGAATATGACCTAACATCTAATGATTTAGGTGATGTAATAGCTATTTACCAGGTTGGGGTCTAATTGTTTTGGATGATAAGAAATTCATGTTTTTGTTCTCACTGCCCTCTCCTCAGCTTTGAGATACTTTGTCTTAGTCACTCACAGTATGCCTAAGGGCTTCCTAGAGGCATTAAACTTGTAAGCTTAGGAAATGGAAATCATAATGCTCTTTCTAAAAGTGGCATTATTATATATGATTACAACGAAGACTGAAAAAAAGTACATTTCTGTCCTTCAGTGCTGCCATAGGAAGAGTGCTTCTCAAGAGTATATACTGCAGTTTTCTTATAACATGTTTCAGAGCATTATGAACATGAACTATCATGAAGGCCATTTCTCTGAGACTTGGGGCTACACATGAAAGTCAATTTTCTCTTTATTCACCGTTCAGTCTCTCACTACAGCTGAATCTCTAAAGCATGCTTTTTTCAACTGTCAGGACAATAGTTTCCAACTTGACTATTCCTTCCGAAGTAACTGCTCCTATTTCCTATTACAGCTTTTTCTTTTGACTTTCCTACTTAGAGTCCATACAAAATGCTGGCAACAAACCCATACTCTTTACATCTTTATTTCTAACTGCTATAGTTCTACATCATTCTTAGCTGATGGAATTGGACAGTGAAATTTGAATAAGCAACAAAAGTAATACCTTTTGTTGCTTATTCAAATTCAAAAATAAGGACCTTATAGAGCTGGTTTGACTAGAATTAATCAATCTCTAACTTCTGGAAAGGAAGTCTGCCATGTTCAGACTCATGTTCAGTATCATGTGTTCACATTGACAACACTTTCCTGTTGGAGACAGGCCTCTTTAGAGTTTCTCCTAGACCATAACCACAATGATATTTATTTCTTAATTTCCTTTCAGGAACTAGATTAGTTATCTGTCTCACTATCCTCTTTACCAGGGTCTACTTATGTTCAAGGACTGGAAATAATTCCTAGAAACACTGCAAGATAAAAAAACAGGGAGTAGCTTCTTATACATGCTTCTTTATTTATCCAGTCTTACTTAGCAAGAAAGCAATGAGGAATTAAAACTAGCAAATTCTGGCCTTCAGTGACACTTTTAGTGGTTTTGTAAAAGCCTGCATTAAATTTATTGAACACCTTACATGATGTATTCTATTGCTGAATTCTGTTGTTGAATTCTGTTGTTGTTGAATTGTTGTTGTTGAATTCTGTTGTTCTGTTGTTGGATATTTGTAGTGAGGAATTTTGGGAAACAAGTTTCTGACTATAATGTCTTCATAATCCTTGTGCTTTCCTATTCAGACTTGAATATTGTTATCACATTAGCAGGTATGTTCTCATGAGAAATGAATACATGCTACACAGTCTTTAAACCCCTTAATGTTTCTGGGTCTCGGAAGTTATATTCCTTTTCTTTAATGAAGCCACAAGACCAGTTTTCTTTTATCCTGAAGTCCACAACCTATATAAAGGTTTTCAAGTTAGCTGTCATGTTCTAAAAGTGACTTGCTGATGACAGCTCAGAGATTTAACACGTTGAAGTGATGCTCTGCTGTTGTGAAGTAGATTGTAGTGTCAATCTTATTGGTCTCATGTAAAGCTGATTAAGACTTATTTGTCCTGTACTGAAGTCTTCACCACAAACACTTTGTGATGACTTTGCAGGCCCTTTACTGTGAGGAGCAGCAAATGGTATACTTTCAGAGGAGAAAACATTGCTGTCTGTAAAGAAAGGATCAGTGTGTGACTACATTGATATGTTTTCAGCTATCCCTGAAAAAAAGTGTGAAGTTCAAGCACAAGAAACTTGTTTGCTTATATATGCCTTAGGGAAGGATTTAAGTGTACATTCATGTCTGTCTCATAATTTCCAGCTATCTTTCCTTTAAGATAAAAACTGGGCATGTTGAAAAATAATGAAATAGCGTGTTTGAGATGATTCAGTGTTCTGGATAGCAGGGGACCAGACCTGTAGAATACATAGTGGAATTCCATGGTTGCCAAGTGTAGGCAAAAGTATTATAAATCATTTTTCTCTGCTGATCTCAGTAATTTACCAAAACCAAGGTTCTAGCACAAAAATATCTCTGCTCTGAGGTGGCAAACATAGCTACAACCAGTGAGGTGAAAAATAAGTTTTAGCTACTTATAGGGGTTGTAGAATCAAGGACATCTGTTGGCAGTATCTGAGGGAAAAGTAAGTAACCTTGCATGTGAAATGACTGAATATTTTGCAACACCTATCACTCTACCACTGTGTGATTGGCTAGAGATAACTCAAAAAGAGCAGCAATTACATGGGGCAGTCAAATGTAAAAAGCTAGAAAAAGCTAGGAATCTTTTTAAGGTAGGTGGGAAGAGAAAAATTCAAGATGGATAATTTCCAGATGCAGATTGCAATGATGAGGAAATCTAGCTCTCTGTGTTTGTTGATATGGACTAAAGCAGAGATTAATCACCACTTTCTTTCTCCACTACAAAACATTATATGCTATATTTCAGGCTTATATAAAAAGCCTAGTTGTCTTCTTACACAACTGAAAATCAGGCATGACCTTTCTGGAGTCACTGGAAATACACCAGTGTAAGTTGATATTCTTAACTACTGAGTGAAGATGAGTAAATTGATTACCCTGGCTATTTTGCTGTATAGTGCCAGTTTATCCTGATTTATTTTTCTTTCCTGAATTATTCTTGCCTTCGATTAACTATTTCAAAGAACTTCTTAGATACAGTAAGTGAAAAAAAATTTCCTCCAGAATGAGGCAAGGCCTGGAACATAAGCTTGTCAATTTAATCATGCAGCTGGCTTATAACGTAAAAGCTGTGTTAAATGAAAAAAAAGATTTGTAATTCCCTTAGAAAAAAAAGTGTGATGAGCAGTTCTCTTTCTACATCCTGGGAGAAATCATACTGAAAGAAATAAGTGAATACGCTTGAGATGCCTCTTGTTTCATTTGGGCATTAGATCTCTCAGTAGTGAAGAACTGCACTTGTTTTAAGTATCTTTTTCTCTCTCTTACTAAATGACTCTTTCGAGTACTTTGTACATGAGGCAGAGAAGAAAAACCTTGTGTTTTCATCTGCTAAAATAGCACCTCAATATTTCAGTGTATTCTTTGGAGCCCAGAGACAGAGAGCAAAAAAATGTCATGAAATAATTTAAAAAGTAATTGAAGGGCACTAATCTTGGGTAATGCAAGAAAATAAGCAGTAGTTAGCTCTTGCTATAAAACATTTATGCAGTGCTTTAAATTTATTTACTCTTTTTAAGAGAAAGCAAATGTACATGGTTTTCGTGATTGAAATATGTATTTTCTTAGTGCAACAAATAAGATAGTTGAGGAACAAATGAATTAAAAGAAACCTACAAGTTAAAAGAAAGAAGTGAAAATATAATTATATCTTAGTGTATGTAAGATTATGGGGCACCTTCTAATCTTCATTCCAATTTATGTAACACTCTGGCTTTGTGATATTTAGTTGATCAAAAGCTGGAAAGTGTTTAAAAGTTTAACTAGATACCCCTTTTTACATTTCAGGAGTTTGATGATGGATATGGTTATGATAAAATAAAATCTTTCTCAAAGAATCTTCCTACATGCCTGAATCTTTTTAGTTTGAACTTTTTACTTAGTTTTGTTTTGACACCAGAACAGCTAGTGGTGAAATAAAGCACTGTCCAGACCGTTTTGTTGCACAACCAGTGGTTCTGCAGCATATTCCTCATTAGATGGCTCATGTGTGTACCATGACAGGTGCAGAGAAACAAGACTACCAGCTATTCTGCTGAAAATGTCAGATGGATAGAAAACTGTAGAAGAGCTCTCAACAAGCCTCCTTTATATGCCTCATGCAAAACACTGTAGCACTGATGTAATGCTGTAAATGCCATAAAGAAAGATAAAAAATCTGTAAATTTGAATACAGAAATGCTGCACTTCAGGGCAGGGTTTGATTCCTCACCAGCCACTCTTCTTACCTTCTTATGTTTGTAATAGTGTAGGTAACCGTTATGTTTCAGCACAAACCACCTCTTTCTCCAGCCCTTCAGTATTGCTGATTGTGTTCGTTTGTGCAGGTATCCTCGGCAGGTAGGTTTGGGGGTGTTGGGGTAACGGCTGATATCTGATCCCACTATCATAGTCAGGATATCGGGACCTAAAATATTACATGTGAAAACATAAGTCAGAACTATAAATGTGTCAATATTTCTGAATACCCATGTAGGGTAGGGAGCAGGAAGGCGGTATTTTATACCACACCCATGTCCTCCCAGTGTAGCTTTTGGAAGCAGCTGGGAGCAAAGCAGCCAAGGAAGCATATTAAATCAAGTGTTATTTGGCCTTCTTTTAACACAAATTCAGGAATGAAACTAATTTTGTGTTGAGAACTAGTAATGGAGCCAGCTATCTGAAGACACCTCTAAAACTTTTCTGGTGACCTCTCTTTGCAAGCAGTATCTTTAATACTTGTCTATTTTATCAGTTAGGAGGAGTAATTGAATTTCATTGCTCAAATGTGTGTACATAAATTGAGGTTTAACCAAAAATTGCTGACAATGCTCTTAGGGGCACCTTCAGTCTCTGACATCTTACATATGCTCTTGAGAATTCTTTATTTTCCATGCCTTGGAGTACTGTAAACTTTTCTATGCCCCTCACTGAGGAGGGTGGCTGTTGGAAGCTAACCTGTGCTAAAGCATCTGCTTATCATTTGCAAAAGGTAACACTCAGAAGAGATGATAGATTGTAAGATTTAAAAAAATACATTATCCTCGTCATCAATGAGGTGAAACATCACAATATTTGTTGACAGTATCAATATATCTATGATTTTGACCCTAAAGGCCTGAAATTCTGATTGCATCAACACTAAAGAGCAGGTGGCAATGCCTGAGGGCAGATTGAGAAGTGTGACTATGACACACTTTCATCTGCAAAACAATTGCTGGGTTTCTTCTTTGGGGATGGGAATGTTGTTAGTGTGCCAAGATTTAATCGTGGGGTTTTTGTCTGAGGAGTTAAAAATACCAGTAATCAGAGATTTATCTGCTAAAACACTCAACATTGTCTTAAATACAACAGTGTGAATGACACCTTTAGAATTAAAGAACACAGTATGTGTCAAGTTAAATTTGTCACTGTCTTGTAAATGTATTTTAATTTATTGAATTTCCCAAGAGCCTTTGTCAAAACTTTATCTGGGATAAATAAGGGAATAGCAGTAAATTAATCTTCAGCATAAAAATGTCGTTATCTTTGGGTTTTAGTCATCACAATCCTAGGAAGAATATACACGAGCGATGTCCCTGACTCTGTTTCAGTGGTGGTGCAAAACGATGTTTCACAAAATAAACTCTGATCTCTCGAGTAGACTTCAGGATTTGGAGGCAGAGAAACAGAAGAAAGATGTGAAGTCTCTCCCTGAGGATGTATAAGGCATAAATAAGGCATTTGTGTCTCTGCAGTCACTTTCAGTGCTTTCTGAGTCACTTTATAACAGGAGAGCCAAAACCATTACTGTCACATGCTCTTTGGGGAATTATTTTCTAAAGTGTCTAAAGAACAAGGTCTAGATAAAAGGTGATCTCAGCAATACTAGTGTATGAAATAGTAACACATTAAACTATTAATTGAGATTTCTGTTGCATACATCACCCCATTTGTCTGGATGTATTTGGAGCATTAAACAGGAAACTTGACCCATTCATTTAATTTATTGTGATCTCAGAATTACCTTTCCTTGCCAGATTGGCAGCTTCTGAATGTGGCATGCTGGTGACATCAGTTCCATTGACTGCTATCAGAATATCCCCAACTTGAAGCCCTGCTTCTTCAGCTGCACTATCTGGAATGTAAAGAATAGAAAAAGAAAAAGAAAAAAAGAAAAAGAAAAAAGAAAAAAGTTAAAAAGGAAAAGGAAACCAACCAACCAAGCAAAAAAGCCCTCCAAAACCAAAAAACAAACACAAAAATTTATTTAGGGCTAAAATATCAAGCATATCTATATGATCACACTTTTCTAGAAAACAAGTATCTGTTCAACCAGTCAAGGATTATGTTTTATGGCCTTCATGATTCCAGCTTGGAGGTAGAACAGATTTTACTGACCAGCCTGTTACACATTTGTAAATGATGCTTCAGGATTTGGACACTGGTGCAGCCCTGCACTCAGTGCAGTGTCTGTGCACTGTCAGTGCAGAAATTTCATTTAAAATACCATTAGGATTTAAATGCTTTTAAGATGCAAATAGACATTTGACTATGAGAGTTTGAGAGTTTTGGCCTGAAGTGTGGATGAAGATCTGATGCAAAGCTCTGTAGAGTCAGTAGAAAAATAAATAAAATCTATTATTCTGATAAGCTTTGAATTTAATCCCAAAAGAGATTCTGTACTGATACTTATCTTTATGGTTAATAGAATTTGGATATAGCATTTTGAGGATTTTTTGCTTTAGGAATAATTTACATAGTAAGTTAAAAAGTCACAGTGAAGGAAGAACGGAGTCAGATGTTTAATGCATCACCTTTTGTTTATTTGTTAACCATTGCAAAGCACATGCATTCCTAACAAAACAGTGCTCAGACACATGCCAGCCAAGAGTGAAAGCAAACTAGGGAGGTGATAAATATGCTCTATTAATGGGCGCCAATACATGGTTACTTAAATTCCAGTTACAAATTTCTCAGATACAGTATTTATCTTCTCATTTATAAATAATCATTCCTAATGTACTGTGAAAAAAATAGTTCTGGGAAATATTATTCCATATTCTTAACATTTAATGTATGCTTTTAAAGATTTTATACCCTATGATGCAGAAAATGTGATCCTTCAGTGTATTTCTGAGAATGTTTAGAAATTGTAGGGAAAAGATTAATAAAAGCTTAATAATAAACAGGCACAATAAATACCTGGTCCACCCTCATGTGTGTTAAAAATCATTTGTAAATGTCAGAACATTTTGGGTTGTGCTGGCCTTGAGCATGCCATACCAGACTTTTTAACTATAAGTGGTTTGTAAAATATTAATAAAATATTCATTACAGAATCATAGAATGGTTTCAGCTGAAAGGAACCATAAAGATCATCTAGTTCCAATCCCCTTCTACTATACTAGGTTGCTCAAAGCCTCATTTAACTCTGCTTTGAACTTTTGAAGGCATGGGGCATCCACAGACTGTCTGGGTAACCTGTGCCAGTGCCTCACCACTCTCACAGGGAAGAATTTCTTCCCAGTGAAATAAGTTATATTTTTATAAAATACAATAACAAGCTTGTCTGAAAATAACCCCATTTTTTTATGTTGTCACTGTTTTAAAGCAACTGCATTTGAAAACTATGAAGAAAAATGTGATATAAAATGTACTTAATATGTATTAAATATACTTAATTTTAACTAGTTGGGATTAATTGATAAGTGTCAGAGCTATTGTATGCATGATGTATGATTTTATTTGTACTTAGATGAAAAACTTCTGAACTCACAGCCTGCTGAATTCACAGGCTTTCCAAGTGTTGTCAGGATGATGGACAATCTAATAATAATAATCTGGTAATAGTGACAGAGCTATTCTCAGATGCCATGCCAGAAGGCATGCACTAGTCTTCTCTGTGTGGAATGACATTTTTCATAGTATCTGCTTTTTTCAGTAAGAATCTATTCCAGCCTCCTGTACCTTCTCCTCTTTTTCTAATTCTACTATGCCTGTCCTGAGATGCAGAGCAGTGGAGCAAGCAGTGCTCTAAATTTGGATGAGCCAAGGTCTTAGGCAGCAGTAAAATGACAGACTGCCTTGTGTCTCATTCTCTCTGGTGTTACTGACTGAGTCAGCTTTTAGCCAGATTTCTAAAATAGCATAATTTACAGAGCCAATGATTTCAGACTTTTCAGTGGTGACTCCCAAGATGTCATTCCTGAGTGAACAGTGCCAACCATTATTAAGGCACAGTACATCTAGCTCATTCTTTTCTAGAGGCAGTATCTTACATTTCCTCTTTACGGAAAACCATCCTCCATTTTTTGCTCAGTCACTTGGATTTTGGACTTTCTTTTGGGGTTCCTTACAATCATCATAATTCCTGGAATAAGTTAACACCCCACCTGTCAAGACTGACAGGTGGCTGAATGGATGCAATCAGAAGCATCCCTAGCCAATAAGATTTTTAGAAATATTAGAAGGATCACTGCATCCTCATTTTCATTTCTAAAGGCTTCTTTAGAAAGAAAGGATGTCAGCCTACAAAAGATTTAGATTTTGCATCTCGAGGGAAGCTGAATCCAAGCACTTGCACAAGGTATGAACTGACACGGAAGAAGACAGGGCAGTGGAGTCTGATTTACCCCTAGGGATAGTAGGGCTCTAAGACAGCTGTTCATGAGCAGTTCATGCAATTTAACACCTTGAACTCAGTAATTATGGAAATTATTCTGTACTTCTATATTATAAATTATTATAAAACAGATGTTCTATACTATTTAGATCATATTATATAATGTACATATATATATCATTATATCAGTGTATATCACAACATTATGCATTTATTTTTTATATATTTCCACAGGAGAAATTAAGCAGTTGTTAACTTACTTGTGTCAACTTCAGTCACAAGGATAGGCTTTGAGAACTGGATCCTGAAACCCCAAGGGTAATTGCCAGTTCCTTTAGCAATCTTCACTGTTCTTTCTCGAACTGGAGATAGGAAGAAAGATACCTTTTTTTCCTCTACACATTCAATTTAATATGCTGCAGTCTGTTTTTAAAACTTTTTGTAGACACTGAGTGTTACCCA
This sequence comes from Parus major, assembly GCF_001522545.3. Lineage (NCBI taxonomy): Eukaryota > Metazoa > Chordata > Aves > Passeriformes > Paridae > Parus > Parus major. Next base: position 64,576,978 of record NC_031799.1, on the reverse strand, counting down.
GTGTAACAGATCAGTGTACTGATTCTACAAATGGTTGGGGTCTTTCAGTATCACTCCTGGCTATTTAGTGCTGGTCCTCAGACACAGACACCCTTCACACTGGAACAGATCAAATATCATTCATGTTAGGGCATAGGCAGACAGCAGTTTAAATTAAGCTGCTGGACTTTGTAATGAAAAGCTGAAGTATTCAGGTATTCCACTCTACTGATGTTATTCTGGGAGAGAAAAACCCTTGTGGTCTCTGTGCCTCTATGCTGAAAATACAAAATATACTCTAATTTCTCAAATGGGTTTAAATCTGTTTATTGTAGTTTCATTCTTTTTATATTTCAAAATGCCTCTATCTTTTGGATAGTTTCTTCTTTTGTTTATCGTGCCACTCCACACTCCCACACTGCCTTCCATTCCCGTAGTTCGAATTCCCCAGCCACGGTGGCATCTTCTGCCAAGGTGGGGCTGAAATCTCTTTCAACTCAGCAGAATTTAACACTTAAAGGGATCAGCCCCAGTAAAAAGGAAGAACAGGGTCTAATTGCCTACTTCCATATTTTTCTTAGAGTCTAATCGTATTATTATTCTGACTTAAATGGCCTGGTTCTTTAGCAAATATTGTGCTTGAGAAGAACTTCAGTGTAAATTTGATTTCTTGGAACCTCTGGTTTTGATAATTTGACTACCTTACTGCATTGTTTTTGGTTTTGTTTTTTTTTTTTTTTAATGGAGGCCAATTCAATAGTAATTTATGATAACTGTTTTGTCTTCAGATTGTGTAATATTTGGAAGACAAAGAAAATGCTTTAAAGGTTCTTTTACTAACAGGCCAATTGATGCTACCTGTCCAAAATAGATACTTCAATACTGACTTTAACTATCCTGCTGAAGTTCTGAGCTTGCCCCTGAGAGAAGAAGTAACCAAAAATGGTTTTCCAGAATATTCTCATGTGTGTTAAGGGAAATTTTTCGTATCAGATTTATAGAAGACATTTGTTTTCTCTCATATTATGAATGATTTATAAGCTCCAATAACAAACAATTCCCTAGAAAGCTACAGGGGTAGCTATAGGGGTGTTTGTCTTAGTTCTTTGAACTGTGTTACTTTTGAGTAACAACCTCTGAGAAACCTCCCATCCCCGAGAAAAAAGTTGCTTACTATATCTGTTTGCACAGATTTAAACTATGAATAGAACAACCCTCCATACTCATAACAAATAACTATTTTATTTCTGGATCAACTATTTCTGAAAGTTTGATGTAAAACAGATTTTATATCCACTTTTTGACCATAAATATCTCTATGAAGAAGAATATGAGAAGTCATGGAATTACATCGCCTCTATCCTTATCTCATGAGGTTTAGTTATGCACCTTTACCAGTTTATCAATGATGATATTTTGCAAGACAATAGCTAAATAAGAACTATTTATTTTTTAATACTCTTTTAGATTCTTGGATTGCTCCTTTTCCCATTTTTTGCATAAGTGACCAGTATCTTCTCCAAAATGTTGTTCTCCTGAAATCCTCAGAGTACCCATTTTCACACCATTTATTACCTGTTGCTGTAGCCAACTTACTTGCCACTGGTCTAGGTCTTTTGCTGAGACATCTAGGACTGTTATCTGGAGAGACATCATCTCCTCTGAAAACCCAGGAAGCAGAATGAAAGTTTTCTGTATAAAAACCTCTGTCCTCATTTTCAGAATATAGTCCCAGATCTACTGATCGAGCATCTTCTGAATTTACTGTCATGATGATAAAACAAGTAAAAGTTATGTCAGGAGAGAAAATTCATGAAGAATAAGAGACCTGAGCCACCCAGCATGAAGAAGTGCCACAAACTTCTTAATATTGTTGTATATTAATTAACTGTTGGTAATGTTTTTACTGAGTTCCTCAATTTTGCTGCTGTTAAAGGAGAAGTCTGCAAGGATTTCCAAATATAAGATCACAATACTGGAGGCTAATGCACGTTGGACTTGAGTAAGAAGGGAAGTCAAAACAGGAGCTGCAACTCTTTAAGACAAATCTGGCTTTAGTTAGTTCTTAAGCTATCTTATGTGACCCATTTGATTAGGAAATCAAACAAATCTTCTAGAAATTTAGTATGAATTCAGTGCATATCAGAAGACAAAAGATGAAAAGTATCTTCCATGACAGGGGCATTGATGGCCATATTTTCTGTTTGCTTAATCTTAGCTCTTTCAGACATAAGACCTTTTTTTTAAAAAAAGAAGGTGAGGAAATAACAATTTGGTGGTAATGTTTTTTTTTTTCTTTTACCATAGAACTCTTTGCTAGTTTCTTCATAGGCTGTTGAATATTTGTATGATGTGTTATGTGTTATGAGGATTTTCAGATTCATATTTTATAATAATTTATATTCACAGTGTCTTGCAGTGAGTTCACATGGAGATGGATGACAGTTCTAGTTCTCCGCTAAAGTTAGGGCTATCAAGGCAATAGGATGTCAGGCAGCTGTGGCCTGTGACAGATTATAAACAACAAGTTGAATGTGAATAAAAAGGTTGTGTAATAGTCTGATAACATCCAAAGTAGATCAGGAGTTGGAACTTCAAAGTTAAGACTGGATGGTGAAAGTTATATATAAGTATACATCATCAGATGCTGTGCTAACAAGTGGACTGAAAAGATAAGTTTTCTGAGTGGAAAAAACGTCACGTTTCAGTATGAAATTTCAGTATGAAATGCCTGGTATAATGCAGCTAGATTTAATGCAGCTGGAGGAAGGCTCTGTATGCTTTGTTTATCCTTTGTTTGATGTAAAATGATTTCCAGTTTAAAAACAAAGATAAAAATCTGTCTTTATTTAAAGTTATATTTGTTTGGGAAGTCACTTCCTGAATACATCTAAGTGGCAGTCCTTTCGTCACTTAGAAAATGTGCTCAGTTGTGTCTATCTAGACAAATACTCTATCTAGACAAATAAAATAAAAATCCACTGGCTGCTCCCTTATTATGTTGAAAGTATGAGATGACATGCTTAACTGTATAAGAAGCTACTAGTAAACAGACAAATAAATAAATATTACTATGCTAATATGTTTAAAGGTCATTTTACCTTGCTACCATGAATGCATAAATTAAAACCTAGACTAGCACCAAACAACTCAGTACAGCACAGTATTTTGCCAGTTTAATGCTGAATTTTTATAATTGTAGTAGAGTTAGAGTAGGTTAAAATGTGACAAATGGGCAAAATATACACACTGCCATGCTGACAGTATGGAATTATGCCAAAACATTTTTCTTTTCTCCTTGACTTTTCAGAACAGACATCAAACTGGTGTGTCAAAAACAAGCACATTTAAATTCTTCCCCCCTGGATGCTGGAAGTAAGAATGTAAGGAGCTGCTGCTTCCATATGACAATCAGAGTTGTCTCGGGTCTGCCAACACAGTGGAACGGTCAAGGTAATAAACCAAAAGGGACAGAAGTCTCAGTCCTACAGCATAGTATCCAAAATGTAAGAATCTGTGACAGAATTGTCTGCTCAGTCACCTGTTCTGGAGACCACCCTGGGTTTAACCAACCTGGCTTTGAATACTGACAGGGTTGGGGCATCTGGAACCTCCCTGGGCAGCCTGTGCCAGTGTCTAACCACCCTCTCAGTCAAAAGTGAATGAAGCATGTGTATTACCTGCTACTGACAGCTGCTGTGCTTTTTCCTTTTCAGAGTGATCGTCTCCTTATTAAAGGAGGGCAAATAGTCAATGATGACCAGTCATTCTATGCTGACATTTACATGGAGGATGGCCTCATAAAGTAAGTATGGGATTTCTATTATCTACATCTCCCCTCAAACCAGCTTCAGATTGGGTAGTTACTGCCTTTTTGTGGATGTGCTCTGTGCCCACCTTGCCAGGCAGTAAAATCTGGTAACTTGTTAACCCTCTCTATTCAGAGGCTCAACTCTCTACAATGTGTGTAAGCACAAATAATTGTCTGATGTGTTTTCAGAGGAACTCCAGTGACCGAATTGCAGTCAGGCTTGTGGGATTGTGATACTATGTCCATTGCACAGCAAAGTTGCGTCTAATTGCACCAGGAACAAGGTTTATCTTTGACTTTTGTTTTGCCCTGTGTTAACTGTGTTAGCATGAATGATGCCACAGAGGATCCTGTTTGTTAGCACTAACAAGGACAGTGCTGTGCTGCAAGTCATCTGCATCCTTGAGATTTCCAGGAATTGCAGGGAAACCTCTGGGTTCCCCCAGCTTCTCTGTATATGTCTCAGAGCTGCAGGAATACTTCCATTGTTTAAAGGCTGCCATTCAAACTTGGGTAGCATTGTGCTACCCAAAACTTTGTCTCAAGGAAAGCAATTTTAACTCTTGTAACTTGCTCTTTTTTGACTTCCTTGATTTCTTAAATGTGTATATATATATATATATATATATATATATATATTCTTTCTCTATGAAACCAATATGTGCCTGACTTAGTAAAATTTATGGTCCAGCTTTATATTCAAGAGACATTACTGTTGAAATCAAGGAACAGTTTACCCTGGTGTGTATAGCTTCTGGTAGGTATTTTTGTGCTCAGGTGGTTTGACATGGTAACTTTCTAGTCCTAATATGATGGCCTAGAGTCTGTTTCAGGGGCAGGTAATGAAAACTGCTACCAATAAAGAGCTTCTTTATTTTCATGTGAAATGTCAGTCATGCCTTCTTTGGTAATAGGCATTTAAACTTTAGGAACTGGCTCAGTTACCTGAACATAGGCAGCCTGTACCATATCAGACACCTCAGGGTATCCTTCTTGCTGTTCAATTAATACTTCAAAAAGGCTTGGCTTCCCTGTTGGTTCACATATCTCAGGCCTCTCTTGGTATCCCAGCTGGCAACTGAAATCTATGTTTGGGCAGTGAATTGAGGCTCTGTTGATGTAGGATTTACCTCTTTGGTACAGGTATGCAACATATTTATAGTTTATCATCTATTAGACCTGCACTGAAGTCTTAGAGTTGAGAGTCTTCTACAGGCTGTATTTTCTCTTCTTCAAAGAGGAGGTTATATATCTACAAATAAAATTTCCTGTACCAAAAGTAGTCATTGTAACACAAAATATTTCCACAGGGAAATGCACATTTCTTCACCATTACTAAGTATGTCTTATATATTACTAAAATAGCAAAACAAGAGGAGAGGTGGCATTAAGAAATACTACAAATTCTCCTCCTAGACTGCAATTTTTGCTTGATGGCTCCATCTGCATGAAATGTAAATTCACTAAGAAGTTCATCTTAGATTTCCTTCCCATGAAGTTTAAGCTGATGAATTTGCATGTGGCAAGGTGACAGATTTCTTAAAGAGACAGTTATGAGTCACAGCGAATAACAATCTAGGCAACAAGCCTAGATTAAAGTTGGAGCGGGTGGTTACCTTTGTGAGGAGAGAAAGACTCCCAGCTCAGCACAGCTTCAACATAAGTAGATATCAGGATTACAATTTTTGATACAACCTCAAACCTGCTGCCATGTGATTACATGTTTGTGCCTAGAGTTTTTCTTAATATTATCTGAGCATATTATTTGAACATGTTCTACCATGAACATGCAGGGTAGAATCAAGTGGGTTTTTTTTAGTCAGATTGTTTGCTTAACGAATGGGAAAGGATGCTTCATGTTACTCATGAAAATGACTAACACAAACACTCAGATAGTAAACTGCAGCTAATTTCCTTAGTTGAAAGCCTTGTCATAGTGTCAATCACAAAAAGGGGAAAGATCCCAAGTGTAATAATAAAGTACTCACTTGATCCCTCAGTGATTGTGCTGTTTATGGAGCTTCCTCCAGCTGAACTGCATTTTTTGCTGTCTTTGAACTGTTTCCGTCTTCTGGCCCACTGGTCTATTGCATCTTCCTGGGAACTGTCACTTGATCTGGTATCTTTCTTCAAAGGTAACTTTCTGGTTTCATTAATTTCTGATTTCAAGTCTAAGTAATAACCAGATGTTGTTTGTGAGAAATATGTGACCCGACTTGTACAAGTATTTTTACTGTTTAATATTTCTACATTCTAAATACAAGAATAATCTAACCAACACATATATGAAAATACCAAATAATACTGAAAATATTCAGGAAGTATATATTTTAGACTGCTTAAGGCCTTTATGCAGCAAGAAGTAGAAGTATCTCTAGTTAAATACCTACATAGTCATTTGTTCATCACTATTTTAATGTAGAAACTTGTAAATTACTCATGGATCTTGTTTAACATCTTACATTTTTGAAGCGGCCAGTAGATAGATATATAAACTCCTATTTGAACACTAATAATCTTGCAAGACATGCATGAAGATTTTTGTGGTTTAGATTTCCTTCTTTTTAAGGCAGAATAAACTTACTTGTTGTAGTATTATTTCATATACAATTGTAAAACAGATCTTGTGTTATATTCTGTTCTGAAAATGTGACTGTAGCCACTGGCAAGGGCAGATAGGGAGAAAGTCCAGCCTTCACAGGCTCACTGGAGGATGATTGTACACTCATGACTGTACAGCCTTTTTCTGGCTTCAGCCAGATATTCATCACAGACATATGTAATGGGCAAGGGCATTCCAAGGCACTATTCCAGACCATTGCTGAGAGTTAGGAAACCTATCTCTTGCAGTGTCCTTGTAATACCCTTTACATGGGTCCTTTTCTCTCTGGTACAATTATGAAGTCTCCAGAACACCAAGAGACTTCTAGATCACCTTTCCCCCATTCTGTTTATCATAGAGGCGTCTCTTCTCCTCTGCTCTAGATATTCTCACTCTCTGCTGAAAAATGACATATTTGCTTTCCAGTCACTGGATTACTAAACTCCAGAAGTCCTACACTGCCCAGTGTCTTGGCAAAGTAGGCTGCTAGTCTCAAACTAAAAGTGGATTTAAATTCATATTAATGAGTAAAATTTATTCTGGATGTACACATTTATTTGTTTAATGTAGGACCTCCATAGCATTGCTAGGAATGAAGAAAAATCAAAATATGACCCTGGACCAAAAGAGGGCCAAAGTGAGATGATAGGTATGAGAAAGAACCCACACAGATAATTCTTAGCAAGGGGCAAAAGGGAAGAGAGAATAAAATAAGAGAAAATAAAATAAAAATTAAAGACATAGCTACACCTTACTTCTGTTCTGTGCCCTTAGCCATTTAGGTCTAATGTCCAGGAAGTCAAGGATTTTGGCATGCAGTTTTCCTTTAGTATCTTAGTTCTATACCTCGTTCTATAGAGGTTTCCATTTCATCAATTCTCTATTTTATATATTGATACTGAGATATTGGTATTGAGATACTAATATTGAGATATCGGTCTATATAGCAGTATTTATCTATGTAGTATATCTATGTAGTTTATATAGACTAAGTATTTTTTAAAATTTCCATTACCAATGCCAAACAAGACAGCCACAGAGGTCATACCAGTCTTTTTTGCAGGTATGGCGAACTACAAGAACTAAAAAACTTCAGCTGCTTTGAACTGGGATTATATAAGCTATTTTCCATAATAAAATGTATATTTTTCAACAGTATAAACCTCTTAACCTCCTAATCTGCTGGAGAGGTAAATCTGAGATATAGTTGCAAATAAAAGGGTTGATATTATAAAAATAAAACTAAAGTGTTTGGAGTGATATTACAACAATATATATGTGTGTACATATTCATAATGTAAAAGGCTCACATTGTATTGTGCTATGTCCCAGGATAGTTTAATAATTTTATAGTTCAAAACACTCCTTTCAAATGACCAGTTATGCATACAGGTAGATAGATTATAAAAAGGAAGACAAGAAATTTTGTAAAATATTAGCTATTAAAAATAAGCCTTTTTTAATGCAGTTTTTTCAAACATATAAGAGAGAGAAGAAAAGCAGGTTAAAGGATCCCTTATGGTCATTCCATGAAAATATTCAGCCAGACTTAAGACTGAGATGTACTTAGTATTCATATATATTCAGTATTCATATTGATAATGGATTTGAAAGCCATATGTTTTAAACACTGAGTTCATATTTGAGTGCTCTGAGTTTATATCACATGGCAACTGCTTTTACTATCACTTCCTGCAATGGTAGTTGCTTCTCTCACTAGATGTATAGGACAGATGGAGAGTTTAATGTAAAAACTGCTTTTTGATCAAAGCTGCATTAATTTATTATTATTTTTTTCAAATTTAGGTTTCTTGACTCTGCAAGATGGTTCCTAGAATCCTCAGCAGGATAACTGCATATGGAGTTATAGGCATAACCTCACGGACAAATACGTATCATAACAACATCATTGTAAACTTTCAATATACATTTATTTTTCAAGAAAACAGATGTCACAAAAGCTCCAATGCAAAAGGTGTGTGATATTAACTTGAAAAGTCTTATAGCACCTACCTTTACTAATCTGCTTTACTGATGATGAGATATCTGCATTCTCATAAAAATCTTTCATTTCAAAATTTGACTCAATTTCTTCAAAATTGGACTTGACTAACAGAGATAGTTGATTTGCTCCAGGCTCTCTCCTTAAACTGTCATCAACTGACTGTTTACAGCAAAAGTTCCCCAATCTTTGCGTAATGTTTGAATGTTCTGTCAAATTCTCTTCCTTTTCTGTGCATACTGAAGGGGTAGGTAATATGGAAGCCAGTGCCAAATTGTTATGGGAATCAGATTCAAAAAGGACATCTCCAGATATGTCCTGTACCTCAGAAAGGCTTTCCAATGTTTTATTCATGCCATGCTCTTTGTGATCTAACAACGAGGATGACAGAAAGGATCTTTCTTGTACACTGCAAGTAAGGTTACTGTCACCTTGGACAAGTCTTCCTTCTACTTCTCCAGTTATCAGTGGAGGGTCAGTCAGTACTGACTCTCTCCTTTTATTTGTTACCTCAGACTCTGCATAAGGTGGGTGAACATTTAACTGTAAAACTGAACTTTGTTTTGGGATGCTTTCTGTTGAGGCATAATTAGTACTTTCTTTGCCATTAACAAATTCACCTGGAGGGCTTGTAGAAAGTGGAGAGGCTTGTACCAGGAGAGCTTTGTTTTGCCATTCAACATGTTTTTCTACAGAGTTATACTCTGACTTCTCTTTATCTAAAGCTTCAGTAGACTCAAAATCTTCTTCCCACATGGATAGGTTTCCCAGAGGCTCTTCATGGCCATTTTCTTTTTTGTCATATATAGTACCACTGGAACAAAGACTCTCCATTAATGTTTCTTCTGTTTCTTCATCTTTTCCCACACAGTCTGCATAGTGATTCAGTAAAAAAGTGCCATCTAGACAGACATCTTCAGGCTCAGATGGATAAATGGTAATATTACGGTCAAATGATGTGAAAGCATACTGATATGAAGACTTAAGACTTCCCAAATTTCTCAGTGAGGAGGTCAAGTTGGGAGACTTGCAAAGCTCTGTCAGAGAGGAGGTCAAGTCAGGACACTTACAAAGTTCCTTATATTTAGCAGGAATATGTGAGTTCCTGTTATGGACATCTCCTGCTTTGGTCTCCTTAAGCAATACGTTTAAGGATGGCAGTGAATAAAAGCCAGAATCCCTTCTAGGGTGAACTGGTGATGGTATCTCCAGGGTAGTATCCGGGAAAGACTTTCTTCTTGCTGTTTTTGGCCCCATGTCTCTGTGTTTGTCACAGCTATTTCTTTCTTGACCTAATACATTGCTAACACATTCTTTCCCATTGTTTATATTATGCAAGGTATTAATAGCTACAAGACAATTAGCATTATTTATTTTTGAGAAAAGTATTTTATCCTTTGAAAAATCTTCCTTTTCATTGGTGTGGTCTTCATAGTCCTCTGTGTTAAGTTTACAGAAATAACTTTCTTTCCCCCAAATACTCAATGCTGTAGTGAGATCATCAGATTCCTTTCTGCTGTTAACAGGGTAGAAAGATACACCTTCTGCAATTGTATCCAGGTGCATTTTGTCACAGTCAGCAAATTCTTTAGGTGGAGGGAGAAGCGTATATCCATCTGGGAATGCATAATCTGCTTCTTCAGGATAGCTAAATGATGACTTACAGTCTGTATGACACAGTGGCTCTATTAAAGAATAATCTGTTTCACTCCAATACATATCTTCCTGTTCCCTGTTGAGTGGTTTACTCTGTGCCTGCTCACCAGCTTTGAGGTTAACTTTCAGATTTTTCTTTTTGCTGGTATATTCCACCTGAATGTCCTTTGTTTCAATGTTCATTTCTAGGGAGACACTTTCATTGATTGCAGTTTGAATTTTATGCTTAGACGATGCCTTGTATTTCCCACTGTGCTCTGCTGAGTGATCACTTGAAGGGCACTGGTATTTTGAACATTTTGAACACTGACTTTTCTGGCACTGTCTTTCATGACATTTCTTGTTCTTTGAACTTTTCCTTTTTTCATCCACAACTTTTGTTCCAGAATCAAACAAAGAAATATTCTTAATCTCTACTTTCACATTAAAAGAGCCATGTTTTACTTCTGCAGAAATCTTTCCAGTGGCAAAGCTGATGGCATCTGAAGAATCTGGCTTGCCCCACAGTGTAATTTTTCCTTTGGATGAGCTGTCTGACTCACTAAAAGTTACTGTAGCTAGGATTTCATCTTGCTGAGGTGAGAAAATTTTAGGAGGGCAGTTTTTCTCCTTCTTCCCTTCTGTTTCACTGTCTGATACATTATTAAGGTGTCTATTTTCAAAAACATCTGAGCTACTCTGATTCTTGTTTTCATTATCTTTTCCATCTTCTTCAGCACCCTTTATATCCAGTGGCTCTGTGCAGTGAGAAAGAGCCTCATGTGCTCTATTTTCAAGGCTTCCTACACTTTGTTGGCATTTACAAATGGGTGACAACTGTGCACCTAATTTAAGGTAAAAAAAGAAAAAAAATTCCTGTGATTTGGTATGCAGTTTCATAATTGTGTGATTAACTTTGAGACAGTTTTCATAGAAAATGCCTATACTCTCTTTAAGATTTAGTGTATTTTCCACATTTTTTTTTAATTTCAGTATTAACTTGCTTTGTCAAGTCATCTGATGTGTCAAGTGATCTGCTAAAAAATGTGAAATCAGATAAACAAGGTGGGCCACATTAATTCACTCTGGTTTGAGAAATTCAATATATTTGTACTTTTTAAAAATAAATTTTTGAGCTTTTTAGGGCATAAGGTATTCTATTTGATTATAATAAGAACAACATTTTAAATTGTATTACTCCTCCTAGTATTTACTTTGTTTCGGTGAACACACTGGATCAATTAACATCCCACTGCCTCCTTGCAATTTGGGTAAATTCTACCCAAGTTGACTTTTATAATCCCTTCACAGATGAGCAAACAAAGGGATTAATTAATATGATCACAATCAGACAGCAGGTCAGTGGCACATTTCCAGGAGATGTGACTCACAGCTACCTGATCTAAGTGGAATAAAATGTTTCCTGGCTGTACTAGACAAGATTTCATAAAATTCTGTCTTGCTTTGTTCATTTTTTAGCATAGGTCATGTGCATTATAGGATAACAGTTTCATAATGATATCTGCATAAACAGGATTAGAACAAACTATTAAGCTAAGACAACACTGGGATTTACACCAAGAAAGATGAGATTTTGAAGAAATGTAACCAAAATATATTCAGAAAGCCTTTACCAAAAACAGCCAAGATAGAAGCTCAACTAAAATAAAAAAAACCAAACAAGACATTGCCTAAATGTACCCACACTTAAGTGTAAATATTTCCAATCTGACAAACAGCTTTGAGCACAAAGGTGAATTTCTATCTTGATGAGTAAGTTAAGAACAGCCACATATGTTCCTGTTGATTTTACTTTATATTAAATATTTCTGTAAACTTACATTCTCTGGAATCAGAGCTCTTTCTGCTCTTGCAGCTTTTTCTTTTCTTTCTACTCATTTCTAAGAACCGAGGGCATCTGTGTTCTAGCTTTCTGTGTGGAAGGGAAAACATTGGATAATGAGAAAGCTTCTCTGAAATAGTTTTGCTTTCTGTCAGGTTTTCTAACTTGTTTTATTGTAACTTGTTATAATAAAAAATGAAAAAGTTCTAGAGCAGGTTCTAATGTATTTATTTCTTCTTTTGGTTATTTAGGAACCACTTCTGAAGATTTTAAAAAAAATAGCTTAAAATAAAGATCTCATGGTCTCAGTTATAGGGCCTGAACTAAAACCCTTTAAAGTCTATGGAAGCTTTGAGTGTTGGGTGACCTTTTACAGTCTATGATTTTATCTGATTCAGATTTTTTGAGATGAATACTTTGTTTTAAGCATTAATTTTATATTCAGTCTTATTTATATGTGTAATAAAATACTTAATAATAACAGTTTTTTTCTCCTGAGACAGGATTCTTTGAAGTGAGAACTATTGGAACACATAATACATCACAGGCATGGTCTTGGAGATCAATAGAGTTATTGCTGGAAAAATCAACTAATTACAAGTGTTATTTGTCATAATAGTCTTCTGATGTCTGTTTATCAGAACATGAAATATATCACTATGGAAGGAGTGTGAGTGAATTTTTAAGGCCACTAACTTACCTGGTATAATGAGGATATGTGAATCTTGTTATAAGGATAAAGCTTTTAAAATAATTGTATTGACATTTTAAGACTAATATTATGCATTGCTGTATGCCATGTGTAATTTCTTTAGTTACTGGTTTAAAACCACGACACCATGATACATAGATACATGATACGTACATGACAGATGATACATGATACATACACGCCAAACAACTGGAAAGAAATTTTTTCAAGACACAGTAATTTCCGTGTCTGAATTTTTTTTTTCTTTGAGGCCTGAATGAATATGCCAGTGTACATTCACTATCTGGTTGGAAAATATAGGCAATTCTCCTCTGTCTTTTTGGAAGACACTACAGGGAGACTGGGAAATTCATGTACTTATTTCATAGCAGGAATTTTGGAATGTTTACATTCTCAGTTTCAGTATGAAGATATACCTCTACTTTTTCCAGGAGGCTTTAGTCAAAGCTTGACAGACAGCCAAACCCACCAACTGAACTCTTCTTTCAGTAGGAAGAATAAGCTTAAAATGAAATACAAGGTTTTAAAGGACACAGAGGCAAGCACTAGGACTGGTACCTATTTGTAATGTAGGGAATGAGGGAGGGCCCATCAGTTCCAGAAAAAAGTCAATATTCTCTTAAAGAGTTACATATGCAAGTATGCCATGAGTAGCAACCTCATATTTCAGGTGTCATATATAAGGTCTGCAGATTGATGCACATATTCATGACTTTAGGAACTAACAGAACCCTAATGTGACTTACAGTTGAGGTTTTGGTTATATTTCACTAAGGTGCAACTGAGAAAATGCTTTTACTTCTAGGAATTCCCTCAATTCAGCTTAAGGAAGATGCTATACATTCGATTCCTTCCCTTCACCTTCCTGACCTTCATGTTGTATTTCCAAAATACTTGCATCAGCTATACTGCTTTTAATCATTCTCTGGGAATTCCATTTTCATGGGTTTTTTTCCCCTATTCTGTAGTCAGGAATTAAATGGTTAACCTCAATATAGTAAATATGGTTTCAAATTGTCACTGCTAAAATGCCGTTAAAAACTATCTGCAGATCAAAAACAGTTGCCTGTTTTACTTTAGTTTCTCTTTACATTTGATGGTTACTTTTAAGGTTGTATGCACCACAGAATACTCTTTAAACAAATTCTGAATTTTACTGAATGCAAGATAAGGCCAGAGACACATTTTTACATAAAGTGTTTAAAGCCTAACTTTTAGGAAAGAATAATAGGCATATCTGTAATCAGTTAGCAGTGGATTTGAATTATGAAGGCTTTGGGGGTAAGGTTTGCTTGGTTGAAGATAGATTGAAGAATAAAAAAGTATCTAAAACCCCAGAAAGAATTACTGCAAGAAAGATGCTTGAATATTAAGGAGATAGAAAGGATTGTAGATCAGTTATAAAGAGTTATAAAGTTATAAAGAAAACCATATTAATTTCAGTTTCTCTTCACAGTTGAAATGACCAATATTGTCAGGTTTCTTAATGGTAGAATATAATTTGACTTTGCAGAAGGAATTCTGTGTCTGAGATGATCAATAGTTCTACTACTATTCAAATTCATGTGTACTTGGTATCATGGGACACTGAAAGTACTGAAGGTAGATAGTGTTGATTCTCTGCATGACAGGGTTTTGGGAAATGATCTAATACCGTCTAAAATTTAAAACTCTGAGCAAGAAGCTATGAAACCATCAGTAGAAATAGCCACAGGTCACAGTTGTTTATAGAGGTAGGATTACAGATTTTGCTTGATTGTCAAAGGTGAGATTTACAATATAGTTTAAGGATGATTGGGCTGCATTTTTAAAAATAATTTCTGTAATTGGTAGTAAGTAGATCAAAATTAGAATTATTATTTGCGGTGTCCACTTGTGATTAATTTTACCAGCTCTAATGTTTTCATGATTAAGTTTATCAGCTCTTGGATATTAATTATAGTATTTACATATTACTTTTATTGTACCTGCAGTGTGTTTAATTGTTGATACCTTAAATTTCAAAAAGCATTGGAAACAACTTAATGATGCAAATAGTTTTGCTGCCCATACGTAAATGCCTAACATTTACACATGTTAATTTATCCTTTCTTCTTTAAGGTCTACCATACCAGAAGAGGCACCAGTTATTTGCTTTTTTTGTTTATGTTACCCACACATTGTCTTTGTCTACTCTTGTTTCATTGGTCCTGGAGCTGACATGCGATAAGAGAATAAGGAATCTCATCACCTTCAGTCTTACTCACAAGCACACCTATTGACTTGAGCAAGGATTAGTTGTAAGAACTATCAGGACTGCATGATAAAATTTGCCTTAGGAACTATTTTGTCCACTGCTGGACACTAGATGAATATAAGCCAAATTAGCTTAGCTGGGAATAGAGGCATTCAGCATTTGCTTGGATGGAAGCCAATGTCTGTTGACATAGTTCCTTACATGACAGGTTATTCTTACTACGTAGATTAGTGCTCTGGTTAGCTCAGAATAACAATATCCTAATTTTGAGTAAAAGATTACTAGAAACGTTCTTATTCATATCACACTGCGAATACAGGTCTAGAATACACTGTCTAGAATGTGTTTATTCTCATTGTGGGTAACATCTGTAATGCTCTTTCCTTCAGGTTCATCCAGATGATGATAAGCTCTGTGATAATAAAAGCAAAAAAAAACCCCAAAACACTTCTGTAATGAATGCCTTTGAGTTCATCTTGTTATGCAGGAAAAGCTACCTTAAAAACACTGATTGGACATAAATTTGAAAATACAAGAGTTATTTTACTTTATGGTTATATACTTAAATTGTGGAGACTTTATGTGAAAATAAGAAAAAAACATGTTCAGTGAATCTATAAAGACAAGACTGTCAGAAAAGACAAAGGAAAAAAAAAGAAAGGAAAATATGGAGAATATATTTGCTGATACTGAATTGGAATGGTGTGATGACACAACACCTTTGTAAAATACTTTAAGTTCTATCAGGATAATATAAACTATCCTTTTAGACTGTAAGTCTCTTACTTACAATTCAATATCATCTGCTGTAGAAGGTTTTGCTATGAACATATTCAGTGGTACTTTACTGAATACTTCCCTACTGAATTCTACAGTGCTCACAGTCTACAGAACAAAGTTGTCACAACATACCAAAACAAGCCTTTCTCAAACAAGATTATTTTACTTCTCTTGCCTTCTGTCTTTCAATATTAAATCATTCTGATCTGTTGATCTTTTGATTCAGAATCCTACTTTTTGTCCCCATTTCCCTAGATGAACTTAATTACATTGAATTTTATTCTTGTTCATTTCCATTGTGTCTCTTTGTATTTCACAATATGCTTGTATTCCATACTTATAATTTCTTTGACTTTGCTTCTCAAGTTACAAGCTATGTGTGGTCCAGTCTCTTACTGCTTAGTTCCTCTCCTCTAATTATGAAAGTTGGAATTTTCCATGTGAATTATACAGTCATAGAATGGTTTAGGCTGGAAGACAGCTTAAATATGATCTCATCCCAACACCCTTGCGATGGACAGGGACACTTTCCACTAGACCAGGTTGCTCAAAGCTCCATCCAGCTTGGCCTTGAACACCTCCAGGAATGGAGCATCTCCAGCTTCTCTGAGTGACCTGTTTCAGTGCCTCACAGTGAAACAACTGACACAGTTAGAACCAGGGACTCAAATAGAATTATTGAAAGCCATCCGAGATTCTCAAATATCTCTAGGCAAATGCTAAAGTTTACTGCTTGATTTCTTCTTTTTATTCTCTGTACTGATTGGTTGGTGGAATATTTCCTACTTTAGACTTCATACATTGGGGTAGATGCCCCACAGATAATTTACAATGTCATTAGTATGAGTTGTATGGGAGAGCCTTGAGTTCCACAGACAGTAGGTAAAAAGGGCTCATCACTGATTTACCTTTTACTTATCTCATTGAACTACATCTTACTGAAGTACCTTCTAGTTTTTGCCCTTTTCTCCTTATCAAGCTGCCACTATGATTTTATTTGAATAATTTCTTAACACATATTTCTGAAGAACTGCAGAACATATTTCATTTCAAAGAATGTTTTTTATGTCAAACACATACAAAATATGCCATCAAAAATGCCTGCATTAGCAGTATTTCTCACATTCTTCCTTAGCTGGAATGGATGCCATTTTCACTTGCTTATAGGTTCACCTATAAATTTTCCTGAAAAGACTGGTCTTCAAAAAGGTGTCTGCAAAATGTTTAGAAAAAAAAGGAAGCAGGCAGTCATTTATAAGGACTGTAACAGTACCATGTAGCACTTTGCAAAATCAATAAAAATGTGAACTGTATGTCTACAGATAATCAGATTCCAGTCAAATGAACTCAGTGGATATATGGCAGTATCCATTGAACTCTGAACATCCAAATGAAACAGAAAAAACATGGGTCAATGAAATCAGTCTGCAACAGGTGATGTACTGGGACCCACTGATCAACCATTTAATTTCATGAATTGTGCTGTGGCACTTTTAAAGAGCACATCAAATCAGGATCCTCTTTTTTCAGACCACAAAAAAATTGCAAACACCAATCAGTATTTCTTCAATTCTGATTCAGAAGGAAGGTTACTGTCTAAACAACTTAGAACATCACATTTGCCATAAATCAGCATATGTAGGAAACCCGAACCCCATGCAATTAGATTTTGCATTATTTTTGACTTTTCTACAAGCAGAAATTGACACAACAGGAAGTGTTAAATAGATTTTGAACAATCTTTTGAAAAGAAATAATAGGTATATTATTCTCTCCAATACATTAAAGCTGTGTCCCTGCAGGTAGGGATCTCTTCACTTAAGATTTAGAAAATGCTACTAAAATAGCAGTCAGTCAAATGTTTTCAAGACTGTTTTAACTCAGCACTGAGAATGCAAGTGCCAGCAAAGTTGTAGTGAAACACAGATTAGAAATCATGAGCTGTATATACACAGGCATTTCTACCTTTTTAGGGAGAAGTTAAGAGGTTTCAGCTCTTAAATTCTGCAAAATCTTATGTAAAACTCATTTCCTTTAAAGCTGTCTACTTATTAAGCAATCTTGCTTTTTGGTCAATTATTTTGAGCTTTTGCAATGAAAGAAAAAATAATGTAATAATAAAGATCAGCATTTATTTTAGATGTTGGAGAAATTAAATTTCTGTGCCAGCATTTTTCATTTTTACTTTCATTTAAAAATGTGCACTGCCTTACACTGCAAAAGACTAGTAGGTAGCCTTTGTGCTGTAAATGATCCATAAAACATTCCATCATGATTTTAACACAATTACTAAATAATGAATATTTCAACTTTACTACAATGGATGTTCATGAATTTAATTATTATATAAGTAAAAACATATTTATAAATAGAGAACAGAATTTGTTGGGTATGACATCTTTTTCTACTGCATAAAATAACTTTTCTTCATCAAAAGCTCTGAAAATGTATTTTAAAAATCACATAAATTGTCATTTCTGTTTACATTGTTGGACCTCTGCTACTCCTATTTTAGAAACCAAAGGAAAACCTCCTAAACTGAGTATCAGCTGGATTAGCCTGTTCATGTCAGTGAGTTTGTCATCTGATATTTAGCGTGCTATCTATGGAATTCATGCTTTCTCAGTACCAAAAATGACAGCAGGTCTGGGAAATATCCTCCCAATATTTTGCAGCAATTTATCATGAAATTAGTAGAAATCTCACTATAACATACATTAACAACCATTTCCAATAATGAAATGTAGTTTCTATAGTCAAATATTTTACTGTCAGCATAGTACTATAATTCTTTCTCAGTCTCTGAATTACTCCAATTTATCTGAGTTTCAGAACTCCTCATCCATCTCAACATAAATCAGGTAAATTCCAAGTATTTGCTTATACTTGAAACTCAGCCCACCAAAAAAACCCTGCACAGTAGTTACACCATAAAATTTTCTTTGAAAATTAGGTAGTTTTTTTGTTTTCAAAATATCTGTGACTATAAAATATAAATTACAATTACGCATGGAAAATCTTCCATTGTTCATAGAATACGATAAGGGCAAAATCTGTCACCCTCTCCTAACTTCTAGGATTTGATTTCTGGCGTTTAAAATGGGAAAACTAAGACACAGTATTTTCCAGGGTCACTTTCTCCAGAGGAGCAATTTACACCAAATAAGTAAGGAATAATTTAGATTTAGAATGACAAAAGAATTTGAGATGCTTATTTCATGTACTCTTTTTTAGCTTTGGCAGAGGTCTTGAGAAAATACCTACAGCTGAATGTTAGAATGCTTCTCTCCTTATAAAGAACTAAGAATGTACTTTAACAAAGCTAGCTTAGTTTGAAGGATGATGACATGGTAGAAGGAAAAAAATTAATACCCAGGCTTATTTAAGTGCTGAAAAATGCAAAAGTAAGCTTCTCTACTCAGCAACATGTAATCATTCTTGACTACTAATTCTGTTGTCTTATCATAGTACTCCTCATATTCAAATGTGAAATACTGGTTGCTGAAAGGCAATATTTCTAACAAAGAGAAGTTCATTCAGGTAGGCTTTAATTTCCAAAATTATATACCACTAAATGTATAGTATTTATATGCTAAAATAAGATAATCAATACAGTCTTAGGAATCAAATATCCATCCTAAAAATCCATAATTTAGGAAAACAGTCATATTTTCTCACTATGAAAAAAATCTCCAGAATTCCCATATTTTATAAAAACCATGATGAATTGTAACAATTAGTAGCTACAGAATATTACCTAATAGAGTCAAATTTAAAGAAAAAAGTTTTATACTTACCATTGCCATGAGCCAATATTCATTTTCCTCAGATGCTTGCTGTTATGGACAGTCTGTGAACAGTTTGCTTTTCTAAGCGCATGAAGCATGGGTTGGTTGTCTTGCTAAGGCTTAATAGGATAAAAAGTTAATTTTTTTTTTCTTTAGACTTACCGCCTTCTGTACTATCAAATTCAGTCAGCAATGATATGCCGTATATACATATTCTTCAAATCACTGAAGCAATAAAGGACTACCAGTTATTTAACTCTTCACAGCTAAAGCAGAAAATAAAAATAACAACTAAATTACCCAGCGGATACAAAATGTCAGCTTTGTCTGAAAAGTCTTAATGAATTAGATTACCTAATTAAAATTAAAGATAAAAGAGGGAGCAATGTTCACAGTCTTATTCCAGTTCTTTTTCTATTTCTGTCTGCTAAGCTCAGAATCTGATTAGTATATTTAATTCCATGAGGCATCATGACTGGTCTACCTTTAATCAGCCTGTTGACATCCACCCATTTTTCCCTCACATGTTCCAGACTTCAACGTAATCATTTACTGACTTGCCAACACTCCTATAGAAAATATAATGTTCAAATTATAGAATCAACACTGGAATGATTCTACTTTTCACATATATCCAGAATGAAAAGTGAGTTAAAAGAAGTATGTTTATTGAGACAAATGCAAAGTAAAAATATCATAACCAGCATTATACTTTCATAAAATGTCATTATATTGCATGAAATTACAGTTTCAGTAGAAGTATCAATTTTGGTCTGTTCTCTAATTATTAATTATTAATTCATAATATAATTATATTTTTCTGCTTTATTAAGCTACTATTTATACTATCTGTAAGTCATTATAAAAATAGATAAAATATTTAATATTTTCAAATTATGTACTGAATAGAAGGTAATTCTCTTTAGTGCACAGGCAAACTGGAATAAAAAGGCATCTCCAGTGTTCTGGATTGATTATGATGTTAAATTGTATCCCCATTCATCCACACAGATTTTGTACTCTTAAAATTTCATCTAAGAGTAAAAGTGAGTGGAAAAGAAGCACCGAGTCTGTTATCAGAGACTGTACTTGCTCCCCCCGCATCGGGAGTTTTGACTACAGCACAGACAGACAACAAGACACAGATCACCTTGG
>NC_031799.1:64511396-64556080 GCF_001522545.3 Parus major | reverse complement strand
GGGGGGGCGGGGTCATTGGAGGTTTTCTCCCAAATTTGCCCTAAACCGGGACATCCAGAATTATCTGCCTTGTACTATCTGATGTCATGTGTACTCCTTTTGGTCTGATACTGTTGTACAAGCAAGGGAGAAAAGAGGGAGACCGTTATTCACAGCACAGAAAAAAACCCTCTTTTTAATTTTTTAAGTAACGCTATTCTCTTAATGTACCGCATTTACTTTGAGGCAAGAAACAGCCTGCTTCCAAAGCTGCTGCCCTCTTTTGGGTAAGTTGAACTCCTGAGATCTTCTGGAGGTATTGCCCATACAATACTCCAGTCAGAATCACTACGCTCTGTTCAATTGCTTCTACATTTAATTTGGCACTTTCCTAAAATGCTGTAGTTGACAGACAACCACAGCATTTGGCTCTTCAATTTGATATTTGCTTTTTAAACTGCAAACAGTAACTGTCATTCAGAAAATGTATAGGTATTTTCAAATTAAAATTCGAACCCTGACCTACAAACAAGGCAAATTAAGGGCAATAAAAAGCCAGGAAAAATCTTTCATTAAATAGATTAAATTTATCTAAGTAGTTTTCTTAAGCAATAGCGATTTGTCTTCTTCCCTGCGAATAGTTGTTCTGTTGGTGAGGGGAAAAGGAAATGAAAGCTTCAAAAGCTTTTTCAAAAGACTGTCTTAGATTTTGAAAATATATAAAGACTAAGAATTATTGACACACTGGAGTTATTAGATTTGAAAGATCATTAAACTATTATGCTCAAAATCAGAGATTTTTTAAGGGTTGTTCCCTTTGTCATACAATTATTTTTCTGTTTTTCTTCATGCAGGAAAGTGAAAATTTTCAATTTACTTATTAGCATTGTAATTGCAGATACATACTGTTATACAGATTTTCAAAAAAATTAGGCAGATTATTAACGTCAGTATTGATTAGGGAAACTGTATGGAGTTTCACTGTTAGAAGAACATATCTATAGCAACTCACCATAATTTTCTACTCAAAAAAATAGTATTCCAATGGGTCTTAGTAATGTACATTTAGTTATCTCAAAGTGATAAACTACTTATTTTTATGCTACCTATATTTGCTCTATGCTTTATCCTCCCTCTTCCGTCTGCTCCTCACTCCATTGTTGTTCATCTCTCTAAACGTAATCACCACAGTACTGGTTGAAACTTCCTTGCATTGCTTAGTTTCCAATACTTTTTGCACACTCTCCAATATTCTCCTTTACTCTATGAGCAACCTGCAACTAATGCCATTGTTACCACGCAGTCCTGCTGGTACATGTTGCCTACAACAGCTTTCCACAACTTGCCTTCTCTGTAAAAGCATATTTTAAGGGAAGCAGTGTTATTGGTTCCTTCTCTTTGCCAGACTACTCAAGAGATAACCTGATTGTCTTTATTTGTAGGAATGGCTGAAACAAGGGAGAGAATGAAGCAACATAATATGTCAAATACTCCAAGTCTGTCAGGAATGCTTCTTGCTTGAAAGTTTCTTAGGTACTGCCCTATCAAATAAACATGAAAACTGCTGAGCACAATGTGACATGGATGGGGAAAAAGAAAAGAACAATCAGGTTTTGTACAACAGTTTTACGGATTCCAGGTTGCTGAGAATTTTGGAAAAAATATTACATCATTCACTGTTCAAAACAATTTAAGTTGCTTCAAATAAACACATAATATTAAGTTTATATTTGCCACTATAATTGCATTTTCCTCAGGTCATTTGCATTTCTTTTGATTTCATTGCAATGACTGCAGAATGACAGACTACGAACCATTACATAATGAAATTAATAATAAACTAGTATACTTTTCTTTTTAGAATATCACCATTATCTTAAATAACTTGATAAATTAAGGCACAAATCTGAACTGTGGTATTAAAACACATAAATATTTAAAATACCTTATTGCTATCCCAGTCTTATAGCTGCAGTTAATATACTTCTTTCAACTATAAGATTCTTAATAGCAGTAACAATTTTAGCATCTCTATTTCTCTAAATAATTTTGTGCATATTTTGAGATGTCTTGTTCTTCCTTATCCATTACTCAATAATTTCATTTCTAGTTATCAGAGAATGAAATGACTCACTGCCTAGCATCAATAAGTAAATCATAATCTTATAAAAACAGTAACACTTAGGCTTTTGGGAATGGTTCTCCAATACCTTTTTCAAAAACAAAGCATTGTGTTATACCTTTAAATTTAGGCTGACATACAACTAGGGAAGTGCAGGCCAAGTCAGAATGGACAAGTAAATGCCCTGCCTAGCCCATTAATACAAATTAGGTTGTTAATGTAAAAGATACGAAGTAACATATATTCACTATTACGTATGCTATTAACTTTAAAATAACCATAGCAGGTAAGGATTTTAGCACTGAATGCAGATTTTTGTGACATGTCAAAATTAAAGAATGGAGATAGGCAAAAATTAGAAAGTTATAATTAAGGCCAAATAGGAGGATGCGAGAATTCAAACAGCAGTCAAGGTCAGACAGCCCTCTTTGTAATTCTATGACTCCTTCCAGTGGGGGAAAACCAAGGCGAACATAAAAAGTATAGCAGCAAAAGGCATAATCATTTCATTCTAGAACAAAAACCATAGCCTGCACTTAGCAAGGTACCAGTTCTACTTAGTTGTTGCTTGCTTGCTTGGGATAATTATTTGGTTTTGTCCAAATCTAATTTAGGTCTGAAAACACATACAAAGATTTGCATAGTTTAGCTCTGGAACCAGTGTAAAGGCTTAGAAAATTACTTGGTTACATATTTACTAGACAAGCAGTTCTAATTTATTTATAATTATTCATAATTCATAATAGAAGAAGTAACTTAAAAATCAAGTATTTGAATTAAAGATTAGCATTCATTCCAATCCAGTGTTTTATCAACTGGTGTGCAATAGCTCGACTTGGTGGTACAAAGAAAGAATGCTGGTTTCCTTTAATGAGAACTTCCACAACCTGCAATAAAAACAGATTTTTATCTTTAGAAGACAGCTTTATAAACTACATAGAATCTAACATTGTATTAACGCAGAAATTAACTTCCTGTAATGATCCATCAGTCTACCATTGCTGTATCTATTAAAGAGATACTAAGAGATTCTCCAAGGTAGATACAGAGAAAGTCCCATGTTGTGCAAATTATGACATTTTTGAGCTTATTGTGCCCCAAAGTATAACTCTTCCTAACAGAACTGTGGAGACTGCTAGTATACTGTTTAGGGTTTTTGTGAAGCCTTTTTATAGAAGGACCACCAGATGGTGCTCTACACTGTGACAAAAATAATTTTAATTTTTATATGTAGTGCCAAAGGAGATGTGCTTTCGTTGTCTTCTGAAGCAGTTGCAAGTATTATGAGAACACACTTTGAGTACATTTTTGAAGTGTATTTATTTCTGGCTGTACACCAATCTGCATGTGACTAGTTGTATTCAGAACTGATATTCATTTAAAATAATGTTCCCAGTGTTAACAGAAACACACTGAGATTGCAGGTGACTAACTTTGCCTTCAAGGTGAGGTACAGTCAAAACACTTGGAACTGCTAGGCAGATGTCCAGTGTTATTAAAAGCTTAACTCCTAAGGTGCCTATGGGAAAACCTGTGAAGCAATCTTTTCTTCTACTCATGAATTGACATACTTCTGTGAAAGTCTTTTCTGCCTCTCTTTTATTTAACTATATTTTAACTACTGATGGAAGCTAAGTGCAGGATTTCTTATTAAGGCACAGTAAGCTGCATTTAATATCAGAATATTAAAATAGTACTGCATGAAAATAGATGTTCAATCTAATGAATTCCCAGTGTCCTTACTTTAACTTCCACCATCACACTGGTAGCATGCTTGTTTGGAGAAACTGTGATGAATGCTGCTATTAAATACTACTTCTGCATGAAAAGCAGAGGCTTGCTAAGGAAATGGATTAAAATAACTTGGCTCTCTCACAGAAGGGAAAGGTGAAGAGCAAACTGGCAAAAATGTTATAAAAATGAACTTGCAAGTAACATTACTGAGTAATGTCTGAAGTGTCATGCCAAAATAATTTTCATATTCTTTCACATAATTTGACAAAAAACTAGGTTTCTGACCACCTGTCACATAAGCCAGCAAATTAGCTGTGTGTTTGTACCCCCAAAATAGAATAGCTGTCTTTCTCTAATTGTGAATTAACTACAACCACAATATAATGCAACTGTAGTATGATAAAACCAAGAGTACATATGCTCATTTGACTTGCTGAAAAAGCAAGTATCTATTGTATGCCAGAACGAATATAGGCACAGACTAATCATTAGAAGAAGAAAATAAAACTGAACTTCACCTGTTCTCTAGTGAACCAGCGGGCATCCTCTATTTCATTCTTGTCAACTTCAATTTCTGTAGACACTGCAACAGCTAAGCAGCCAATCATTAGGGAGGAGGGCATTGGCCATGGCTGACAAGAGACGTACTGAACATGGGAAACTTTGACTCCAGTCTCCTCCTCTACTTCTCTTCTAACAGCATCTCCTATGGTTTCGCCTAATCAAAAAGGGCAAAGAACAAGCAGCTCATTAAAATACTCCAAACATCACATGCTGTACTTTGAACTGACTCAAAAGATTTGAAACTGCCCAAGGCAATTATCTATAAAGATCTAGTTCATGGAACAGGGCAAAGACCTCAGCACATGACACAGAAGTCTAATAAGGTAAAACAGCCACCAAAGCAAAATGGAACTTTGAAAAGAAAGTGTAGTAATTTCTCCATAATAGTATTTATTTCCTGAATTGATAACTCACCATACACACAAACCATTATCACTATACCTAAAATGTCAAAAATTAGGTAGAAAATGTGTTATTCCTATAATTATTGAAACATTGATCTGTTCATTGTAGCTAGTGCTAGAAATTAACTACTGTTAATTTCTGGATTTTCAGTATGATTGCAACAGCATGTACTACAACTTGAAAAATCAGTATTTAGAATTACAATAGTAAAAAAACAGAGATTCAGAATACTTGTCCACATTTCTCTGTTGTTCTTTGCCTGACTCATTCTTCATTGTCTTAACACATGCAGACAATAGTAAATTGAATCTGCAATGGAAAGCTTTGCTTCCAGATCCACAAAAAACTGTGGATGCATGTGTTTGGAATGCTGATGGTCACCGGCCTACATATGCACACATGCACTCCCTGATTAAAGGCTAATTAAAGGACAAGTATATAATCAGAAATAAATATCTTGACTTCTTTTGACTGATACCTGAATAAACTTGTTTATGCTGTCACTGTATGTCAACTCGCACTCATTTACTGAATATATGTATTCACTATGATTTCACTGGTGATAAAGATCTATTCCCAATGTAAGTTTTACAAGTAGTTCTGCAGGTACTTATAATTGTAACTAATTTCAACTATTATTGCTTGACATAGTTACTAAATATCTGTTTATTTTTCTTTCAGAATTTTGTAATTTCTGCTCATATTCCATAGAATTAATCAGACTGTAAACATAAGCATGTCGCTCTATTAGGACCGGCTGGGTAGAGACGACACAGACTCTTATGGAGTCAGAACAGGAGAATTTCTTTAGTTTATTACTTCAGGCTTGTTTTATAGACTGGTTCATGAAAGGAAACTCTTATTGGTTAGTAAACTGCCACATCACCATCATTGGTCAGTGGTGTACACCACCTCCTGACTTTCTCTTGCAAAGAAAACAAGGGACAGACAAACAGCACCTGCAAGGGCTGTTTTCTGTCTTTGAGGATTGTTTTTAAATCCTCCCATGAATTTCTCAGGCTAGCTCTCAGGCAGGACTGAGCCCTGTGGCCTGCAACAACTACAGGCACTCTGGTTCAGATTTAGCATCCATATAAGCATATGCTTAACTTCACAGTAATTTTAACTTACACTTTAATGTTTACTTTTCCTATGCTAAAATCCTTTGCTCAGTATCATCAGCCAATGTGACATGTTTTAATTTTTTTTTTTTTTCATTTAAATAGTGATTTG
Source organism: Parus major (assembly GCF_001522545.3). Taxonomy (NCBI): domain Eukaryota; kingdom Metazoa; phylum Chordata; class Aves; order Passeriformes; family Paridae; genus Parus; species Parus major. The sequence goes on along the minus strand of NC_031799.1, from coordinate 64,550,043 downwards.
GTGATGTGAAAACTATTTAATATTTTTATTTACTCACGTTGTTTCTTTTTCTATAAATCAGCAGCTGCAAAGTACAGAATAAGCATATTTATTATAACAACTCCTTTCTCAGGAAGCAAAAAACTTCCATTTGAGAAAACACAAAAGATATTTCTCTGTACTTGTAAAGGTATAATACTGTTATTGAGAAAATACATTTGATAAAGAAAAATTAAATTACTCACCAGGTTCTACAAATCCAGCAAGGCAGGAAAACATTCCTGGGGGAAACCTCTTCTGCCTACCTAAAAGACAGTGGTTCCCATCTGGATGGATGACTTGCATTATCACAACTGGATCTGCAAAGAACATGAAGCAAATATATTTCAACATTTGAGGGACTTAAATGCAGTAAAAACTTCCAGTCTATTCCATGCCAATGCATATAAAGACAAAAATTATACTGAAATCATAATTGTGTGCATGCTCAGAGTAAACTTTATTTCACTCACGTTGATTATTTCATTTCACTTTGGGGTTTCTCTCCATGCAAGATACTTCTTTATTTGGTTGTGCAACATACAAGTCTAATAGAAGCAGTTTACTAACCAAGGTTTGAAATGCAGGACAGAAATTATCTGTAACCAAAGCACACAATCTACTAAGATTATCAGCAGTACTGACCTAGCTTTGCATCCAGGATATACCTACAGTTTCTGCAGCAAACTCATTTATTAGCATGTTCTCTTCACCACAGAGGTCTGAAGAATGTATTTTTGACTTAACACCAAATAAGGTGACACTTTGCTGACAATGTAAATACTGACTAAATACTAACTACTTTCCACCTTTGACTTTGTTTACTCTTTGCTATCAGTTTGTCATATGATGTTGCACTTTGACAAATTTTCTCACATCTAGTCATGGTATCTGTCTTTTTCTTTCTAACTAATTTTTCCTATTGATCTAAGCAACCTTAACAACTCATGATCTTTTCCCCTTTTTATTGCCATCTAGTTTTAAGTAAAAAAGTAATATGTGACCCTTTGTGCTGCTGGTATCACATTTAGACTGTTGGAATTTCTAACTGATATTATGTGTTGAAATAAGGTTTGCACTGTCACAGCAATTTTGTATCACTAATTAGTACAAGAAAGAGAAGCCTGAACTACTTAATCCTAAACAGAAAAGAGACACAAAAGCCTGTGGAGAAACAAGTATGGAAAACCTAGGACAAAACTAAGCAGCAGAAATAACTAGAAATAAATTGTTTTACATGCATATAATACATATATACTTCACTTTTGAGTGAGTATGCTCACCAACTCTTGGATATGATGTGTTGTGAACTCCTTGGAGACTGGGACAATCTTCTTTTAAGCAAGTTTTCTTGTAACCCCCTTCTTCAATCTTGGTTGCACTCCCACATGTTGGGCAGAATCGGTAGCGGCTGTGCCATGCTAGAACAGATCTTGCCTGGGCTATTACTCCTTTAAAACAATACATTGAAAACGCACAAGATCAAATACTAATTCATGTTAAGCTTTTAACAGCACAGAAAAATCAAGTAGTGAAGTTTAACACAAAAAAAGTCAAGAGTGTAGTTTGAATCATAATCATAGCTGAAAGAGAAGTTGAGCACTATGAGTTATGCAGATCTTCATCTTTGCAGCACAGGAAATGCAACAGAACATGGTATTAAAGAAAAAAAAGTTACAGGGCAATTTATACACATTCAGGAACAGATTAATCCAAATCAATATACTCTGCTTCTCACAAAAGTCACATTGTGTAGGCAAACTGCCAAAATTACATGTATCAAGTATTTTTCTTTTTTTTTTAAATTTTGTTAATGTCTTCACTAACACTTAATTCACTTTGTCATTCTGACTTTTCAACACCTCCTTGTCAGATGAGTATCCATCACACTGTTATAAAGGACTTAGGTACTCATTTCTTGTAGTTAATAAGTTCATAATTATTATTTTTAGTTAATAATTTCATTACTCACTCAAAACTCAGTAATGTTTTATGTTTATAATATTAATTCATTAATATTTAAATATTACTGTTTAAAACCCATGATGATCAATAGGTTTTACAGTCTACTATTGTCATTGGAAAAATTAGTCCTTTGCAAATTCACATGTTCTTAACATACAAAATTCCTCACAAAGCCACTACCAGGCTTTTAAAAACAGAATATTTCTAAAGCCACTGAAAACACATCATTTCTTTGCACTGGTTTGTCTTTTCTTTGAATTATACCTCAGGGAATAACAAAGCATGTCTTTCTGATTATACATTTTGTATCTGCTGCACTTCATGCATCTTACCAGCTTCTTTTTCAGGTAACTGCAGTAATGCTGGCATTGGCGGATGAAGAAAGTAACAGTCCTCATGCTTCTGTTTAAATTTTTCAGCAGAAGCAGAAGTTATGCTAAGAGCAAACCAAGCAACTAACCCATCTTCTTCTTGCAGAACTCTTCCACTGCAAGCAGCCATCAGGTCCACATCACACTGAAGTTCAACTCCAAGAAAAACCAAGGTATATTCTTCTGTTTGGTTCATGCACTCTTCCACATCCTTGTGGTGCAGCCTGCAAAGCTTTACTTCTGGTTGCTGTGAGCTCTCTCTTCCCCCACCCAAAGTAACCAAGGGACTTAGATCTGAGAAGAGGATGTATACTGTAGCTGGATGGCTTTGTTTTTCACTTAGCCACTTGGAATCTGTTCTTTTATTACTCCTTCTGTCCAGAAGCGTCATGCCAAAATAATTTTCATATTCTTTCACATAATTTGACAAAAAACTAGGTTTCTGACCACCTTTCACATTAGCCAACAAATTAGCTATGTGTTTGTATCCCCAAAATTCAGCAATGTCCAGAGCTGTCTGCCTTGATTTATTAATGATGGATCGGTCACACCTAAAGAAACAGAAAAGAGATGAGGTTACCAGACAAAATATGTTTAGGAAGGGCCCAGATGTTGTATTATTCCTACCTCCAGCATATACATCTGACACTAGTAAGGTACAAGAACTTCTACATACTCTGTCTACACTGGGATAATCTTTAGTCAAAATGTTTAGCATTGTGGTGACAAAATATAATTATACTTATTTTTCTTTTGCCAAGGCTGTCTTTCACATTTTTGTTGATCCTTTCCAGATTATCATTCACCAAAATTCATGAAGTAGTACAAAGACAATGAATTAATTAAAATTCTACACACTGTATCATCAAAAAAAGGCTCAAAAACAGAGCTTTGAAAATCTGTTCCTCATAACCAGTAATCAAAACGGGAAAAAAAAAAGAAAAAAAGAAAAGAAAATAAAGCACCCTAACAAGCATTAATTTCTAGAAGCTACTAGAACCGGCAAAAACACATTTACAATAAAATATTTTATTGAAGTTAATTGGCTTGTTCAGCCTGGAGAAAAGAATACTGAGGAGAGACCTCACTGGGATCTCCAACATCCTCATGAGGGAAAGCAGAGGTGTAGGTACTAATCTTTTCACTCTGGTGACCAGTGACAGGACATGAAGCCAGAGTTCAAGGAGTGTTTAGACAATGCTCTCAGGCATATGGGTACATGGTGGGATTCTTGGGATGTCCTGTACAGCTGCAGAACTTGATTCTTGTGGGTCCCTGTTGTGAGGTGCCTCAGACAGGCAAAGATTTAGTTTCAGATAAGCTTTATTAAAGTGAGAGGCATGGATGTAAGCCATGTGTGTGAATTTTGACCTCCTGTGTTGGGGATGGGCTGTGTGAGCCCGATGAAGTTGTCCCACCCCAAATCCCTTGTGAGGGGTGGCCCAGGAGTTCTGATTGGGTTTGAATCCCTGGGGGGGTTTCTCCCTTGCTGTGTTCCTAGTGGTCCTGTACCCTGAACTCCACCCTAGCTGTGTCCCTCAAAACCCATCACCCTGCCTTTGTTCAGGGCTGTCTCTGAATGACATTTTGTTCCCATGCTGAATAAATGGTCTCACGAACAGGGGCCCATCTAGTTCTTGTCCCATGCCGGTTCTCAGAAACTATAGCTTCCCTGGACATGATCCTGCAGTTGTGCACTGCAACAGGTCTCTTCTAACTCAGGGTATTTGATGATTTACCATAAAATTAAAATCAAGAATACAGCCTCTGCTTAGTGGCAGAAGCTGGTTCCTGTAGGGATCTTTAGTCACCCAGATATCTGTGAAGTGAAACAGATAATGGAATGCTGCCTCATCATATACATTTAAATACTAAAACCAAAAAGAAACCGAAACCTTAAATAGGTTGAGCTTGATTGGAGGTCAAAATAAAACAATTTAATTATTTGCCAATCTTAAACTGGTAAGTAAAACTGAAATGTCACTGTAAACTACAAATTATGTAATAAATACTGGACTCATCAGTTTTTAAAACCAGAAGATGACAGTAATATTAATGTTGCTGATACACATGCTGATACACAGGCAAGAACATTTTGAGATTTTATATTAAACTCAGCTGTTTTTGAGGGAATCTGAATACAGTTTAGAAAACTATTCAAAACACAAATTACAAGTTTTTGCTGAAGTTGCTGCTGAAGCAACTCATAACAGGAGACTCAAGGGAATGGCATGAAGCTCTCTGAGGAGGTTTAGGTTGGCTCTCAGGAAAATGTTCTTTACCCAGAGGGTGGCTGGTCACTGTAACAGGCTCCCCAGGGCAGTTCTCACAGCACCAAGTCTGACAGAGTTCAAGAAGTATTTGGACAATGCTCTCAAGCACATGGTGTGATCCTTGGAGACAATGCTGTGTAGGACTACGAGTTGGACTTAATCCTTGTGGGTACCTTTTAACTTAGGACATTCTATGATTCTACAGTTCTGTGATAAAAAAACCCCAGCTGATTAGCCTTCTAGAATTATTCTCTGTAATGCTACGTAATATTATCTTCAGAGACATTAATGTTTATATAACCAGCAACTGTAATTGTCAAAGTAATTTTTCTAAGCATTAACTAAAAGGAGACCAACCAGGCCACTGCATCATCTCATGAACTATACTCAATTACCTAAGAGAACAACCATGAACAGGACATTTAAAAGCAAAATTCACTTTTTTTTAGTGAAAAGCATAACTTAAAGAACTGTTATCCTATTTACCAACTGATAAATTCCCCAAGATCTCAAAAGATTCCTCAATACACAAAATCTGGCACTGAGATACTCCTCTATGTACTGGAACATACTGACTATAGTAAAATCCAGTTCATCTAATGCCCTACTCTGAGCCCCAGCAGAGGCTACAGGTCTTGGGTATGACTGAAAAAAAAAATCAAAAGTGGGTGGGATGATTACTGGAGGCTGTGGAATGCTATGCTTGAAGTTACTCATTAACTACAAAATGAATTGTTTTTTTCTGTAATTAGGACTTCAGAAAGGAACAGCCCAGGCTTAATTAACATTAAACTTAGACACATTTGATTCTAATTTAGTTTTAAAACATTTTCCATTTGAAGTAACTTTGGAAAAGGTGAGTCTGTCATGTCCTGCTGAAGAGTCAGCAAACATTCTGCACTAACAAAGATTCCAATGGATTACAAATCAAGTTTAGAAAAAAAAAAATTAAGTGGAACAATCAAATATTGAAAACATTCAATACAGTGGTTGGAATTAGGGTGCAAACTTTGTTTTGTCTATTCTGTGAAAAGTGACAACTTAACTTTGAATGTCAAAGGTGTGACTTTAGAGATGCTTGTAACTTTTAGACTTTCTTAGGAAGTACAAAAAGCATGATGCAACAGCAGAACCCAGTTGTAAACTGACATAGAGTACATTTTCCTGAGTTTTAGCCCTGAAAATTCTACCACTACCTGTCTGGTAAATTTACTTCTGAGACAAAAGTGATAGGAGCAAAAAGGGGGGATGCAAAATAGAGCTCTTGAATGGCATCTACTAAACAGCTTACCCTTCTTGAAGAAGAACCTGCACAACCTCAAGGTGTCCATTTCTAGCACCGTACATGAGGGCTGTCCAGCCGTTCCCTGAGGACGCATTGAGCAGTGACGGGGAGCACTTGAGCAGTGCCTTCAGCCTGGCTGTGTCTCCAGCAGCAGCGAAGTCATGCAGCTGAGAAACCATGTCCTGGTGCAGGGTCTTCTCAAAGTCACTCATTGTGCCAACTAAGTTTAAAATAAAGAAAATAAAAATGCCTGAGGGCATTTACCACTACGACTAACACGAATTAAAAAAAAAAACAACAAAACAAACCCGAACTTAAATGCTGTACAGAAAATTAGTATTATCACCAAAAACACAGAACAACAAATTCTTGTGATTGGCGTGATATCGTTTTTCCAAATCAAATCTTTGTCCCACCCATCTCCAAACATAGTGACACTTCACCTTAGCAGTCAAAACCAGTTTCAAAGAGGCTTAAGGACCAGAAGATTTCACTGTGGAAATGTAAATTCTGAGTGTGAAAAAAACACGCCGTGGTTTCGTAACCAAACGCACACAGACACAGACACAGACACAGACATAGACACAGACATAGACACAGACATAGACACACACACAATGCTGCCAGGACCGCTGCGCAACACAGCGACAGTCTCAGGGCCCGCTCCACTCCCTTCCCCAGGGCCGCGACCCGGCCTCAGCAGCGGGACACCATTACCGCGCGCGGCTCCGAGGCTAGCCAGGCCCCTTGCGCGCTCCCGCGGAGCCCGGCCCCTGGCGCGCTCCCGCCCCGCCCCGGCGCGGGCCTCAGAGAGACGGAACGGGGCCGAGCGCCATTGCCCCGCCCCGCCATGCAGGACGGCGCTGGGCTTCAGGCGCTGCGTGTTCCTGGAGGGAGTCCCCGCTCGTGGCCGGGTCGATGCACAGGGTTAGAGGGCAAACAGCCATTTTGTCCCCCGGGCAGGAATCTCGGTGGGTATAAGGAAGGCGATCAGATTTCAGCATTGCTTCACCGCGCTAGCAGAAGGCAAGGATCGGTGCGGTGGCAACAGATTGCGGATTGTGAGGAAGGTGGAGCAAATGACGTGACCGGGGAGAAGAGTTAGCGGGGAATGAGAACGATGTCATGAGCCAGAAGTGTGTCCTGCCCAATATCAGGAAGATTCAACAAACACCAGAGGTTTATGTCCAGAAAGAGAAGTCCTTAAACCATCTTTTCGAATAACGGGGGAGACTCCACTGGGCACACGCCCTCGGGATTTTCCCACTTGAGGTTTCAGAATGCGCAGGATCATTTTATCCCAGACTCTCAGCCGCATGTTGCCCTCTTTCTTTCCCTATTGCTGATGTACTACTTCTCGAATCACCTACCACACATCTCTCCTAGAATCTCCTGTCATTTTACCCCAAAGTTCAGAAGTTCAGGCTTGTGCAGACCCTTGTCTCAGGAGCCAAGCAGTCTGGGGTCTGCAACAAACCTGCTGCCCAAAGTTTACAATAGAGGCATTAAGACCCAATTCGAAGATGTGAACACCCATATTTTCACCCTTTCAAATTGTTTGTAAAGATATTATCTTTCTTCTCACTAAGAAAAACACTGGAAGATTGAGGCTATACTAGTCCTATGTAAACGAACATAGAACTGTTTCCTAGTGCCTTTGCACCTGGAGAGTGCTAGAAAACCAAACCCAAACAAAACCCAAAAAACCCCCACCAAAAACAAACAAACAAACAAACAAAGTGTAGCTTTTGAAAGGTCAAAATAAAAATTTTGTACCGTGCAGGATAATCCTGCAAAACAGATTTCCACTATTCCAACTGCCTAAACTTGGAATGCAAAGGTTAAATCCAGTTCTTCCATCAGTATTACATTACCAGTTTCCCTACTTCAATTTGTATTAAATGTGAATAACTAACTCATAGAAATATTTGTTTTAATGTTTTATTTGAGATATTCACCATTGTATTCAAATAATGAATTGATTTGTCATCAGCTTGTTTTTAAATGTGACTCCCAGAAGCTCCATCAAGTTTCTGTTTTAGCAATAGAGCTTTAGTTTGAGATGCCCACATATAAAAATATGTATATATAGAGGTATATGTATATATCTAAATAACATATGACTCAAGGGCAGTGCCATTTTTAATTCAAGAGTATTGCAGAAGTTTAGTAATGTATGAACAGGAATAAATAATACATGGAAGCAGGTTTTATGTCTTGTTGATGGTAGGATACACTCTCCGTGTCCTGACATCATCTCAGTAGTTCCCAGGGTCCACGATTTTAAGTACTTCTCCTGGAATTTGTGTCATCTGCCAGTGTATCCTTGCAAAGGCAACTTAGTACCCCTTGTTTAAAATACCAGAAACTGTAATAAATTAAATGTGACTTTAAAATTGTAACATACCAACTTGTGAGTTTGAAAATATTTTGTTTCTACCAACAGATATAGTTACTTTGCTGGGTAAAAAGTTACAAAGTCTTGAGAATATGTAGATCTCCGTTTAATAATCTGTGAGCTGAATTTTCTAAGAGCAATTTCCTGTATCTTGAGAATGGAAATAATGTAATGGTACCTTGGTTAAAAGCTGTTTTTAGCTTTGGTGCAGTCAAGGGCGAAGTAAAATTCACTGAGAAGGTCAAAGTGGTGTTGGATTTAGCTGCGCCATGGTTTTTGAATTTTGTTGAAAATAAAGCCTGTACTGGCCAGTATTCATTCAACTTGATTGAGTCTGTTAGCTCTTCAGTAGTGGGAAGCATGGTTGTAAAGGTGTATTTGCAAGGCTTCAGGAGTCTGAAGTTGTCGATGTGAGAATGAAAATAAATGCAGCATCACTAATTTACTCTGATCCTGAAAGAGGCTCTGGTGGCTCCAGATAGTGACTAATGATAGTCTTTTCAAAATGCTTGTTGATTGCTGTGGACAGCAGCCAGGGAGTAATATCTGATTGCCCTGATACCCTATTCATTTGGTGCTGCAGCCTTTAGGAAAAAAAAATAATAAAAAAATCCATGTTCTTTAAAAAATGTGCCATTTGGAGCACTGCGGTGATTGGGCAAGAGAACTGGAGTGCCTGAAAGAAGTGAGAAAATTGTGCTTGTCTGGTCTGAGCTACCTTCTAAATCTCCTTATTTGAATTAATAAACTGTGCTGAGGTGGATGTCTGAAAAAGACTCCAAAAACTCTCATTTAGGTTAATAGAAATATTTAAAATAATGTAAAATTTCATTATTTTATATTATCTAGATTCTTTAGAGTGAGAATATGGATTGTACCCATTTTAGTGTTGGGGCCAGGTTACACACAATAATTATCTATTTTTAATGCTTTTCAGTAAAACAGTAACAATATGACAGAAGATTTGTTAGTTCTTCATTTGGACTTGTACTTCATTCTTAACCTCTCAATTGCACCCATGATTCATGAAGGCTCTCTTTTGCGGAGTTGATGTGCTGAGTAAAGTTTACAAGAAGCTCTGATTTTTAAGTTGTTTGTTGGAAGTGAAACAAGTAAGACACTCAATGTGTGAAAGGAATTATGCTGTCAAACATTTTAGTTTATGTACATTGTAATTAGTGCATAATAATAGACTATGCTTTTCATACTTCTTAGTTTCAAAATAAAATTTTGGTGCATATGTGATTTGTCTTAAGGAGTCAAAGTTGTTATGAAGGAAGAAGAAATCAGTATTATCTGGCACTTCAGTGTTCTGTAATAGTATCCTTTGGAGTTGTACAGAAGGACTTTGGGCCAATACAATTATTGTCTCTCCTAAGCATCTCCCTGATTAGTTTATAATTGGTCCTCCCTGGGAAACAATTGAGCAAATGCTAAAGGGCTTGATCCAAAGCATCCATTGGTCTAAATATGAGTTTCTTGCTATTGAAGAGATGGAATCCTTTTGGTGGGAGTTTTTACTTTCTTGTAGGAAAGAGCTGTAACAAAGTATTGTTAGTATTTATTATTTAGTGTGAAAAACGAAGTTCACTCCTGTAAAATTTTAAAAAAAGGTTTAATAAAGACAATAACTGACATAAAATAAAGCAAAGAGTTATAGCCGGGTGCCTTGGCGTGCTGCCAAGAGCACATCTGGTATCTTGGGAACACACTTTTTAACCCATCCTGCTGTGAGGGTTTAATGCATATTCAAAGCATGTCCCCTCCCTGGTTCTGCCTTCTTAGAACATGCTCTGTATGGTTTTTATTTCTGCTGATCAGCAATTTTTTTGCTGGTCATCATTATTCTAGCTGGTCAGCATTATTTTGAGTTTGGTTTCCTTTCTTCTGCAAATGGTCAGTGTTGATAACAGTCTGGGCCTCTCATCCTTCTGCTGAGGGCAGCTGGGCTTCATATCCTTCCCCCGCTGCCAACGGCCTGGTCTGGCTGCTGATAACAGTTTGCTCTCCATTTCCTGCTGCTGGTAACAGCCTGGTCTCCACTGTCCTTCTGCTGAAAACAGCTTGGTCCTCCCATTGGCTTGCCTGTTGGAGTTATCTTGCCTTGTCCAGATGAAACATATCCCTACTGTTCAGAATTCCTTTCTAAGCCTATAACTTGCTAAGAGAGAGAAGAATATAGCAAAAGCATATAGCATATAACATTTATCATAATACTTGCAAAAAGCCAATATTTACAATATGAATTCACAACATTTCGTAACAGTATTTATTATGAAAAAATCCATTTACATGTATCAGTTAGTTTCAGTTAAAAACCCAAAAATACTGTTTTTAATACTAAGTCTGAACCTCAGCAGTCTAGGGAATAGGGAAAATGTGAATTCTTTTAACTCAAAATGCTTTCAGTCAGTTGAACAAGAAGTTTATTTCAGCTGTGGAATGCACTGCAATGCATGCTGTGTCTGACAAGAAAAAAAGGCCAATCTGCCCAGAACATGATCCTGAAAAGTGAATGGTTTGTCATATGATGGTTATGAAACTACTTTTCCCTATGCAACTGGTATGAGGGTGGGAGGTGATGAGTTTTGAAACTTAATAGATGTGCCTGAATTAAATTTGTGGGGACAGCATGCACAATATGGAAAGCTGGAAGGCAGAAGCACAAACAACTTACTTTTTCAGCAAGTGAGTTTTCTAAGACCACTGCTATGAAAGGTCCCAGCTGTTGCCTCTGTGAGATTGAATGTCTGACCACTGTCCCATTTTCTCCTCCTGCACCTTGATTAACTTGCTTAATCTTGATTCACTGGGGAAAGATGAAGGCACTAGAAATGTTCAATGACCTAGCCCAAAGTCCAAAAGGGGAGTGTTTATAGTGTAGCAATCTGCTGAAGTCTCCAGAACCTGAAAAACTGTGAAGGCTACAGAAAAAGAAGTAGTGTGTCTAGAGTGGGGATGAGGCAAGGTTATTATAGTATGAGTAAGATTATTATATGTGTTTTGTGACTGATGAAGATTTTCTAGTTCTTCACCAAATTATTTTTGGGTTTTCAGTTTTTTCTGTATTCTAATTTGGTTCCATTTGTGTAGCACTTAACTGATCATTTGTGAATTTGGAAGCATAGGCCCCTGAGTTCTAGACAGCTTAATTTAGTTTCTCAAATTTCTCAGGTGATGTTTGAGCTGGTATTTGAATTGTTTAATAAGGGTTAATTAATAAAAGCAATTTTAATAATCTTCCAGTGTCAGGCTTGCAGGTACTTCCTCATGATCAATGAAGTCACATTTGCAGAAAACTTGAGTCAGAATAGCTGTTACTCTTCCTGTTCTGTAGACTTTCTGAGGCCATTAAAAATATCTGATAGCATTTTTTTCAAACTGAAATTATATACCTGCAAATTATTCTATGTTTTAATTATAATTATCTTCATGGAGCTTGTTTCAAGTTCAAATGATGACTTCCCTTCAGTTAAAGTGTACTTTAAAACCAGGAAACTATTTTTGCTTGTTTCGGGGGAGAAAAAAAAAAAAAAAAAAGAGACTTTCAATATATCCATGGGAAATAGTAGAACAATACAGGGATAAAGATTTAGATCTTCAAAGTTGGTTTCATAAAACTGTTCCTTCTCTGGATTAAATCTTTATTTTGATCATATTAACCTTCTATCTCCTGCGCCCTGTGGTCCTGCTCAAGCCACCAGTGTTGAGCTTGCTCACTCACGCCAGTGCCACCCAGCATATGCTCTGGAAGCAAGCACTATTCCAGCCTTTGACAGGAGAGGTCCCTCCTTGCTCTGTGCTGGGATCCCTGTCCTCACTCCAGTCTCTAAGGCCACAGGTCAGAGACACCCAACTTCCCAGATTTACTCCAGTGGCTGGTACTACATTCCATTCACATGCAGGCACCTGCAGGTCCCCTCAGGTACCTGACACTGAGATCTTGCAGCATGCACATGCCCAGGACAGCAATTATGTAGAGAGGAAGACAAGAGAATTTTTAATAAGGTGCAACAAGATGAGACAGACTGTGGCCATCAGGTGCAGGACTAAGTCAGATGAGTGGCACTACTTTATAGACAGCTGGACCCCTTTGTATCCTTTCTATCATTTCTCTGTTTCTCCTTGCTCTCCCTTCCCCAGCTTGTTCCTTCACAGCTCTCTCGATTCCCTCACTCCACATAGTTCAGGGCCCTGGATTTGCAGATGGACCAGAGTACCCCTGAGTTTGCAGACTGACTAGCTGAAAACTCCAGATGAGGTTTCTGTCAGGGTGGTGGCTGTAGTTGTATGATAGCTCAGCAGCTACTGTGACTGGCAAGGTTAGTTTACTGTGACTGTTGACATGTTTGCTTAGTCAGGTGTATGTCAATATATTTTGCTTCCTGGCTTACCACTGTTCCTTTGGTTTGCCAGCCTACTAAGTTCCCAATCAAGATAACCTTGCTGGAATAAACATTCCTGTGCCCTCACATGTCTCATCATCAATTTGTGTGTCTGACCAGATCTAGTTATCATCACCACCTTCCTATTATTTGGTGATCAGGTTTGTGTCCCTGTATTTTCCTGTGTATGGCTTCCTCCTTTTCTCATCTGCTGCACTGAAAAAGGTCCTTAACCAGATATCCTTAAAAATACTGACACTCAGTTACGTATACCCTTATGGTATACGGAACCATGGTGGAACATTTTGTATCTGCCAGCTTAAACTATTTGCCCATCTCCTGGATCTGCTTATGTCTGCAGTCTTGATTCCTATGACCAATTTCATGCTCATTACATTGCTTTCTCTTTCCCACTATTCATCTTCTTGCACAAATTCCATAATTTTGTTCCACCCAATCACAATTATGTCTTCAATATATTAGTTACTCCAATTGCTACATCCAGGCTGCTGTCATTCAGTTGTCATTTCCTATTCTTCTACTTTTCTCAAGATAGTTTGGCATACTTTCAGGCTGGTGGTTGCTCAATTTTTAAAGTTGAAGATGTCTATGACTTCTTTGAGAGTGATTAAGAGCATATCTCATGGTGTTAAAGATTGCAAGAGCTCTTCCTTAGATTTGCTTTCAGTAATTTGCAGAATACTTGGAGGTGGCATTCATAATTATTATCAATGAATGATCTTTTCTAGAAAGGGTTTTAAAAAATTGGTTTTTTTTTCCAAAATCATTGATTTCTAGCATCTGCAGCATCCTATAGCAAGAAATTCCACTGCTTAATTGCAAGTTATTTGGAAGAAAACATGCGTTTTTTTTGCTGGTACTGTTTTTGTTTTGAACCTGCCATCTAGTATGCTCTTTTGATTCTTACTGTATTGGAATAGAATGAACAGTCATTTTTCACCTATTTCATGTCACTCAAAGTACAAATCTTTCATATTATCCTGTCTTTTCTCTGAAAGAAACAGTTTAACCTAATTATTGCTATCACCATATGACTGCTCATTGTACTCTTTTCTTAACACATGTAATTTATATACCCATACTGTCTTAATGTTGCAAATCTCCTTGTTCTGTCAATCCCTTTGCTATCTACACTTCTTTGTCAGTATAGGGGCAGTCATATAGCTAAAGGATTCTTTATAGTCAGCATAGAAGTAAGAAGAAAGAATTCCCATAAAAAGTGTGTGGTGAATTGACTTTGCCTGAATGCCAGATGGTCACCAGACTCACTCTGTCACTCTTATCAGCTGGACAGAGGAGACAATATCCAATGAAAGGCTTCATGGGGTGAGATAAAGATAGGTACAGATCACTCGCTGGTTACTGTCATGGGTAAAACAGACTTGGGGAAATTAATTGCATTTATTACCAATCTAACTAGATGTCTCGGTTTTAGAAGACACGTGTCTGCTAGGGAGGGCAGGAGCCTTCCCTGGAATGAAAAAATGTAGACCCTCTTCCTTTGAATTATTATAATTCTGAAATTAAGGGGCTTTCAGGTAAAGATCTGGGGATAGGAATAACAGTTCTTTACTAGTATAACCAGGCAAACAAACAACAATAACTACAGCATTAGCAAGAAAACAGAACCAGAGACCCCGTGACAGCTTTCTCCGCTGAGATGGGATGGAGGAGAAGCTTTGTTTCACAAACCTCTTCGGGTGGGCAGACCCAGCGCTCTTGCAGGGCTCTGAGGAACACTCAGATGGAACAGCAGGGATGAGCTGATATCTTGGCCTGGTGGCTGAGGTGTATCAGCAGAGGAATGAGCAGAGATCCTGGGCTGGTGGCTGAGGTGTATCAGCAGCTCCGCGGCGGTGCCTGGCACTGCCACACGTCCCGGCAGGACAGGGGGTGTGAGGCCACCAACGAAGAGGGGAGAAGAAGAAGAAGCAGCAGCTCCGTCTGGGTGATGGCAAAATTCCCTTCTCTCCACCGCAGCAGCTTCATGCCCAAAATGTCTTTCTCTGAAGCTGAAGAAAGCCCACTAAAACTGTCTCCACCCTCCTTTTTCCTGCCCCCCTTCCACCCATGGGCCCGGCCAAACTCTTTGTCTTTTGTTAAGCACTCACCAAGTATCCACAGTTAGGTTGTCTCTGCAACTAATGGGCAAAAATTCTACGGGCAAGCCAGAACTTAAAAAAAAAAAAAAGACACTTAACCCCCAACGCTAGAGTAGGATAATGAGAAGTAAACCCAAATCTTAAAAATAGCTTTCTCCTATCCCTCCCTGCTTAATTTCTTGTCTTTATTCTGACTCTCTACTCCTGTCCCTAGCAGTGCAAATGAGACAGGAATGGGAATTACGGCCTTCTGCTCCTGCATCTTCCTCAGGGGAGGAAATCTTTCCCCTGCTCTGTGCACTTCTCCAGTATGAGTCCTTCCCACAGGCTGCAGTTATTCATGGAATCTTCCAGCATGAGTCCCTTCCATGGTCTGCAGTCCTTCAGGAATGCAATACTCCAGCCTGGGTCCCCATTGGGTCACAAGTACTGCCCACAAACCTGCTCCAGCCTGGGCACCCCTCTCTGTGGGGCCAGAGGTCCTGCTTGGTCCTGCTAGTCTTCCCACAAAGTAACAGCCTCATTCAGACATCCACTTGCTCTGGCACAGGGTCATCCTTGGGCTGCAGGTGGATCTGTGCTCCACCATGGCACACCATGGGTGACTGCAGATGGAATCGAACTTCAGTGCCTGGAGAATCTTCTACCCCTCCTTCTCCACTGACCTGGGTATCTGCACAACTGCTTCTCTCACCTATGCTCACTTCTCTCTCTGACTGCAGTTGATTTGGTGCAGTAGTGTCACAAGGAGAGTGGCTACGACAAATCTTTTGGTTGCCTGACTTCAGGGCAGATGGTGGTGAAAATAAATAGGAGTGGGAGCAATGGTTTGTACCAGGAAAATATCACTTTAATAAAGACTAAAAGAAAATAGGAACAATACCCAAAAACCCAACAACAATAACCAGGGGGAGCTCTGTGGGGGTGACCAACCAAAGACAAGAACGAAGGAGGAACAATATATTACCTTAAGGAAAGAACATTTGGGAAGCATGACCATATAAAGAGCATAACTAGCCAACAGGGGAAAAGAACTTCGGTTAATTAACATACCAACTACAAGGGGTCTTGGGAGGAAGACTCAGGTTTGCCCTGAGTTAACAAATGTTTTCCAGGGCTTAAAATGGAGGTTCAGCTTATCAGAGGTGAAATCTGCCTGAGTCTGTGTCCCAGCCAGGCTGACTCCCACACAGTAGCTTTTTCATCTTCTTAAATCAGGTATCCTAGAGGCACTACCACTGTCACTGATGTGCTCAGCCTTGGCCAGTGGCAGGTCTGTCTTGGAGCTGGCTGACACCAGCTCTGTTGGATAGTTTTGACAGTGCTCTGCACTGTAGCTCCAGCTAGCTCTATGGTGTTCTTTTGCACTCCAGCGCAGGCGAGTGCCAAGAGTGGGAAGTCACTGGGGATTTTGCTTTTCCCACAGTGAAACCTTTGGACGCTTGGGCCACCCCAAGCTCTGTGGTGCATGACATCAGGGACAGAGGTAATAAAGCAGAGGAGTCTCTCCGGAGTAGAGTTCCCAGCAATAGTTTATTAGGATGGGGAAACGTGGGATCTACACTGGAAGGAGTCAGGTCCACAAGAACCTGAAGCCCTGCTGTGCAGGGGTTTAAGTACAGCCCAAGCTCAGGGGAGGGTACAAACAGTGGACCAATAGGGAATCCTGAGGGGAGGAATAAGGGGAGGGGGAATCACAAATTCAAGGACACACAGAGGGAGGGAGAAAGATACACTAACCAGTGGGGCCTTGAGGGACAAATGATTGACAGGGAAGGATCTGGAAGACAGGGTGGGGTTTACAATGATTGACAAGGAAGTAGGGGCAAGGTTGGACAGACAAGGAACTTTCAAGAAGGAAGGGAGGGTTTTGCTTTGATGGATGGGATGTGGGAGGGATAACAAGAGGTAGAAACCAATACATTCAACCCAGAGGGGGAAAAGGTACATACCAACAAACAGTTCAAACCTATCAACTCTGACAAAATTAAACAAACACATTGCAACATAGTTTCTTACAGAAACTACTACTTGCAGACTACTTTGTAATAGAAACTGCCTCTGTAGCTCCTCTGCTACAAAAAACCTTGCTATGGAAAGTCATTGCAGAGCAGAAACAAGTCCTCAATTTAAATTTTCATGTCTGCCCCAAAAGTTTGTCAGTGCTTTTTATCCCACAGTCTGCTCTCTTCATTTTAGTAATTTAGAGATTAATTTTTTTCCTGGAATTCAGCCTTTAAGACTGGACACTGGAAAGGAAGATTTTTCTTCCAACACAATATTCTGAGCAGCAGTATAAGGCAACCATGGCTTACTATCCCTGAAATCTAGTAGTAGATTTAGGATGGTGTTATATGCTTAAACAGATAAACAACTAATTAAATATATGTATAATCTCCCCCACAAACATACATCTCATCTCTCTCTCTCTCTCTTTTTTTCTCTCTCTCTGTCTCAGAACTTACAAAACTAAAGTATGTACACATGCTAAATTTGAATTTCAGAAATAAAATTATTCCTTAATTTGTCTGCACTTTTGTCTGTACAGAAACCTAGGCTAGTTCTAAAGAGAGTTGCGAAGGAAATGTAATAATCTGTCTTTCATTGTTTAACACTCCTCTCGGATTAAATTCACAGAAGCCTATTGATACCATAGAGCTGAAGGCAAACTTAGATAATAAAATCCCACAAGTACTTACTAGGTCTATTTTCTAAAGAATAACACTTATTTCTTTAACATCTTCTGAATTTCTGTGCTAGGTTTGTTGGCTTAAAAATTAAACATTGTGATTTAATAAATTTTAAATTAGATTATTTACTCTTTAATTTTTTATTATATGAAAAAAAATCATAAGAAACGCATACAGAATCCTAAACAAACACTTCCAAAAAGCAGGCAGAAAGTCTTGCTTCCTTGGTGTGATTATTCTGTGCATTTAAGAAAGCATGAGTTATGCATCAGTTGTCAACAGAAACTGAAACAACGAGTGGTGTTTAAAATGGTTAAAAAATCAATATTGATTGAATCAATCTTTCTTACAGATGAGGTGAAATTAGCAGCACAAAGTCAGTAGTTTAAAACTGTTGATCAGTAAACAAAATGAAAATGAACAGCAGGTGGCAGTACTATCAAGAGCAGTGATTCTGATGAGTGTCATCAGCTAGTGTTAGTGTCAGTTCTTCTGCAAAAGGTAAATTAAATACCACAAAATCACCTATGGCGTGTGCTTTTGGGGTAAACAATAATGAGGGATTAGCCAAATTGAAACACATCTCTTGCTTCAAGTGGTTTCTCCTGTGGCAAACATGAAATTACTTTCATAAGAAAAGTTGTTTTTTGTTCTATAAAGTGACAAGTTTATTCTGTGCTTTCTTCTAGATGGAATTTTGAGTGATAATATACAATTTATGGAAGAGTAAATATAGAAAATCAACAAAAGTAAAATCTGATAAAACAAGTTTGGTTGTAAAATTTCAGACATGCAAACAACCTAGTCTATAATTCTGCTGTCTTAATTACTGACTTGATATATCTTTGCTAATGCAATGCTCTTTGTCAAAGCATTTTAAAAAAGCATTACTGAAACAGTTTATCTTAAAGACTGTATATTAGTGTCCTCTCATATAATTGTACAGAGTTACTTTTATACATTTTGTTACAGAACAAATTGCTGAGCTTATTAGTTTTTTATTTTAATTGACCCTTGGTGCAATTTACTCTAATTTGTGACAGTTTATCCTTCTGCCAATAGTTAGCATCTTGCAAGGAGCTGCGCAGCTTGAGATTATATCACTGAGGGAAGGCATATAACAGTGTACTTGTGCTTCTTCTATTGATTTACTTAAAAATCATTCCAGCTATAGAGAATGCCAGGATCCCACATGCAGAGTGCATGAGACCAGTTACTGCAGATGACTGTCCCAGGGACACTTCTCAAGCACTTTTGTAAAGTTCCTCTACAAGTCTCCTTAATGTTGGTGGAGTTCACTCACTGTGTTTCTTAAAAGAGAAATTGCTAAAAAAACCACAAAGGTAATCTAAATGGAGGTTAGAACATTATCTTTAAGACTTACAGGCCATTTTATGAGATCGGTGCAGTCTATGGATTTTAACACAAACATTTTTCAGTGTAGTATCATTTTAAAAAGTGATTTGGTTCGTGCATGTCTCATCATGACTTCCCAATGCTTTCAACTGTATGGGACAACGACCTACCTTAATTACACCATACCTAGTAAGAGTAAGAAGACTGAAGAAATTCAGAAGAAACATGTAATACAAAAAATTGTGTCTGAAGTGTGTTCTTTCAAGATTTATGTAGAGTGTCAGCTGATCCTTAGTATTTTACTTTGAGTTCAAATTGTCAATATTTTCAGTAGAAGACAGATTAGTATGGTTAGCATTAGGATTTTAAGGGGCTCTAGTAGTTGTGTTATTTAGAGAAGAAGAAAAAAGAATTTAATGAAGTGTGTTATAGATGATCAGTTTTTTAGTAAAACTTTATCCACAGGAATATAGGGCTTTATCAACTCTGGTTTTAGTAATCTAGGTATTAAAGCACAGCTCTTTTCAAATGACTGCTAAGAATTGATATATGTACATTTCAGGCAAGGCTGGTTTCTTTGGATTTTTGGTACTGAATTTGAATTGCAGTTAAACCATCTTTTCCATATAATTAAATCTATATTAGCTGCTTTCCTGAGTTGGAACTGCATTTAAAAGTCAGAAATATAAATTAAAAATATAAAAACACTTTCCCCCCCCCTCTTTTTTAATAAAAAGATTCTGAGACACTCTTTTATTGCATGAAAGAGAGCAAGTGAGAAGGCAGGGTGGTCTGTGTTTTGATGTAAGCATTTCAGTTGTTTTGACTAAATATCTGAAGAAAAATTGACGCTGTCTTTAAGGAATTTCAGTGTTTTCACAGAAATACTAAATCTAATTTACCAGTCTTTAAGGAATTTCAGTGTTTTCACAGAAATACTAAATCTAATTTACCAATTTCTTTAGTGTGTTTTTCACCAGGTGGAGAGTGTACCTATACTTCCTGCTAGATATTCCTGAGCTTTTAAAATATCTGGCTCTTTATTGTAGCAGTAAATACCACCTGAGAGCTAGGTTAAAGTTTCTGGTTATGAGCAAGGCTTCAGTTAGACTGCTAGTGCCTGAACCAGCTGATGTGGAATGGTAGTGTGACCCATCAACAGGGCACATGCAATCATGCCGTGCTATGCATATTGCAATATGTAATTGAAGTGTTGTTTGGAATCTATGCAAGATTTTAATGTCAGTATTTATTTTTGTCAAAGGAATCACAGCAATACTTAGTGTATATGAATCAGTGGAGGGGGGGGAACCCCAATTAATCATGTGATTTTGTCTGAGTCCTTACAAATTAGGGAATATGTTACAAACATGGATAAATGGTCTGAGAACCTCAGTCTCTAGAGGGTTCTCATGAGATATGAGATAGTACAAACCAGTGGATCACTCAGATTTCTGAAGAGCTTAAAGACAATTATCATCCAAGAGAAAAAGAATTTTTTATTTAAAGAAATTTTTCATTGCACATGTTAGTTCAATTTTATAGCAAAATATTTTTTTGCAATACAGAACATAGGGAGTGTATATATGTCTGTGTGTAAGGTAGTGACACCAGGAACATGTGTATATGGACAATATAGAAAAACTGAATTTTTTCTCATCCTACATAGTATGCAAAATAGACTGAAAGACAGCAAAGCAATGTGTGTTGTTTTTGTCTCTACATACACATATGCATGATATACATTTGTTCTGGGTACATGTTTTAATTCTAAATTTGCTGTCTGAATTTTAAAGTCACTATCTCAAATATTTACAGAACCTGTGTAGTATCTGATTTTGAGTGTAATTTTCTCTTTCTTTGCAAATTTTTGGTTTTGTTTTTGAAAGGTCAGTTTAGGTGATTTGTTTAATTGGAATCAGACACAATATTTGCCAGGGAAAGCTCTTCCTTATCACTAAAATGGAGAGCCAAAAGATGGAGGGGAAAGTTATCAGAATTAAATCAAGTTAATATACCCTATGAATATTCACTCTCCAGTTAGACTTAAAAAAGCATGAAGCATGAAGATATTTAATCAGGTATTTGCATTGATTACAAGACTGTGGAAGAAGTTCCAAAGGTGAGGTGTTCGGTAAAAAAAACCAAAGAAAATGACAACAAAAAATGCTGTAAGAATTAATCACTAAGTTTTTACAGAAGATGTTTATTTTATGGCAAAGAAGGCACTTCAGATGAATAATAGACACTGGAACTAGAAAACTACTTATGATGGATAAAAATTTTGCTAATGAGCCTAAGAGTTTTTCTCATATTTACAAGTCTTATAACACTGTAACATGCATAAAATAGGAGATACTGCAGCTTCTCTTTATGACCCTAATATGTACAATTAGAACTGGTACATAAAGTCATTGCACTATAGTGTCAAAACAACAGCTGTAATAGTAATAATACAAGCAGTGTTTGCTAAAGCATTTTTTGAACTATATGCTACAAGGCAAATTAATTCTGTCCTTGTGACCAAAATAATTTGCTCATTTTTATTTAACATTATTCAATATAGCATGTCTGTTTAACAGTGATCTATTTGTAAATTAGTACAGACATTTAAGAAAAAATATTACTTATACAAGCCCAGGATTGAGCCTCTTTCTGTAGGTTCTATGTAAGTGCTTGGATCAGAATACATTTGTTTTAATGGTTATCCTTTTCAATTATTATAAAGACAATATTTTAATCAATTCTTAAGAGTAAAGTGATTTATTCAAAACAAAGAATGTAGTTAAATTTTTTTTTTTGGAAACAGTTCAAGTCCTACTTACTGCTGAATAAAATACAACTGCATGCAGTTCATGGTAGAGATTGTCTGAAAAACTGGTCATAGCATAAAAAAGACACCTTGTTTTGTGAAAGTCAGTAAAACCTTTTTTTATGGGAGATGTGCCAAGCAGGCAGCTCTCTGTCAACTCATTTTAAATACCTCTAAACTAGGCCTTTATGTCCTGATAGTATAAATTAACACCACAACATGGTTACTTAGAGTAACCATGAAGTTTAGAAGTTTAATGGATATTAGCTTCTCTATAAGTCTTGGTGTGATATTTTATAGAAGTTACAAGAATTCTACAATCTCAGAGAGCATCTGTCTGACAAAGGCACTCTGCAGACCAGCTGCTCCTATTCTGTGTATATCCTGTGTAGGTATCCCTTAACCTTCTGTAAGATATACTAGCCTCTGGGGCTTAGGATAAGCATGTATTTGCTCTAAATAGTTTCATCTATTTAGGATCACTAATTTGAATTTCACTTTCATTGACAGTATCTCATCCAGAATCTTGAATTTACTTACAAATATTTTTTTTTAAGGCATACTCATTGCTTGTTCATTTCTCTATTTAATGGTTAGGATTAGTCCTTGACTGGTGAATTAATTTTTTTTTTCTTCTTTTCTCTAACTCCTGACCCTCCTAGTTATCATTACTTTGTGTTCTATGAAATCCAGACAAAATCATTAATATTTAGTATTGTGCAAACTACATTAAAATTGTGCTAAACTACTGTCTGTAGCAGTCAGAGAGGGCTTGGATTTCAGGTGTCTAGGAGAGACATTTATTGATTATGGGTAAGTAAATATCTTGTTAATATAGGGATGTCATGAGTGAAATTCTTGTTTACAACAGAATTACCATGAAAATTTATGCAACCTGCACAGTCACAATTGCCTTGTGACAATCCATTTTAAATTCATATTATAAGTTCAGCTGTTGTGTGCCATGAAATGAAAACTGAAATCCCTGAGAAAATAGGGAAAAGTACATGTAATAAAATGTCTGTCTTACATTGACAGTAAAGCTGAGAGAGTTTGAATATTGAATAATATGGGTGGTTTACTGTAGAGTTTTTTCCAATAGGGGGCACACAAAGCACAGGAACAGCTAAAACCTCGACAAAATCCTTCACTACTTGAACCAGAGCCCAGAAAAACACGTCTGAGGAACCTTCTGTGTTTAGCAGGGACTATTAGAACATTCCCAGAGATTTCTCTGGGTGTCTGAGTCTGCAGGTGTCATTGCTTTGGTGGATTTAATGATTGCTTTCTCTACTTAAGTCCTCTGAAGAGAAAATGGTCATTGTTTATTCTTGCAAACCTAAAATATGCTTAAAACTTTTTTTAAGAGCACTAGAAGAAAAAAATAATTTAATCTACTGTAATAGTTTTGAATGTTACTGTGTTTTGTAGTCTAAACTTCGTAAGCATTTATATGAAATATGACTAATCACTGAGTGATTGGAGTTTACCTCTAAAGTTTCCATAAGAATCTGACTTTTAACTAGGTATTGGAACTCATGTATTGTGCATCTGCAAGAAGTATTGGTTGGGTGAAAAATGTAAGAGCAATATACCATAATGGGGCATTAAATGCCTTTTTTTTAAAAAAAATAATTTGTAGTTTCAATTACTGAGTGTAGTTATTCTGATCTCTAGGGTATTCTTTCCACATTCCTGCTTTGTGTCCAAATATGTTATGCAGTTTTGCCCTTTCAATGTTGTTGCTTTTCTGAACTTAATTTTGAGTGCCAGAACCACATTAAATAAGAAATTAGGACCAAAGTTGTGTAAAATACTAAGAGATTTTTGATCTTTACACTGTTAGATAGGAGGCATTCCAGGCAGCCTTAAATATTGATTTTCTGTTTTTCAGCTAATTAGTGTGACTCTGGTGGAAGCAAGACATATGCCCAGAACCAGGTGGAAGGTATGTGAAAAGTATGGCTCATGGAGTGCTCATTTTCTTATGGTATTCTTCAGAGATGTCTTAGTTTAGGGTAAATTTGGGAGAAAAACTCCAAATGGGGGTTTCTCCAGGGAGGGAAAAAAAATTTACATTACCCCTCTCCCCCCCACAACTGGTCCGGGAAAGGAAAAAATTTCTTTGGAGAGAAGTGGAAAAAGCTCTTTATTTAACAGAAATTGAATAATATTAAATAATAAAACCTCTCGCTGTTCGATGGGATGGCAAATCTAGGAAGAAAAGTCCTTTTCATGTGGTGTAGCTTGGCTCACTCAGGTTCTTATCAGTCTTTTTGGCGCTGGAAAGTGCCGAGGCCCAGGCCCCGGTGGGCCAAAGGCGTGAGCTCCTGGGGTTTGGCTGGGTGTTCAGTCCAGAGCAGGTTTGCACAGATCCAGGAAAAAAGGGAAAAAGCAAAGGTCTAGGGAACTCTTCTGCTAGCTCAAACTAACTAAAAGCCAGAGAGAAGCTCTGTCCCCATGTCTGTCTGTGTTGCAGACACCACAGTCCAGGAGTGGGATGTGTGGGAGTGATGTTTTTCTTTAACAGAAACTGCGTGCTTCTTCTTTCCACTGCTCTTGCTCTCAAAGCCAGTCTTAAAGGTGCAGAATTTAATATATAACATAAACCAGATGATTGGGGATACCAGTATCATAAAGTCACCCCAGGACAAGAGACCAATGTCCTTTGGTCTGGGGACATCTGCTGTAGAGGATCTCATACATCAGAACAACACTAGCAATAAAAGGCTGGTAGCAATAACTAGCTGGGGACTGAGATAATTTCTGTGCACTCTCTTCTTCAGTGTTGTCAGGGACGATAATTGTGAGTGGACTGTGGTCAAACGGGTTGTGCACACACAAGTTGCATTTCTATTTTCCCTTTTAATGTCTTAGTCCAAGGACAGGTCCATTTTCTCCTTGTGTCTTGGCAGGCTTTGCTTTCCTGCAGCCAGCTGTCGGGATTGCCTTCTGGCAGCATCTTTTGTAAAATGAAAGAAGCACAATAGAAAAAAAAATAAGAAATAAAGAAAAAGACTACTCTGGCAAAACTGGGTTATACAGTCTGATTATTTCAGTGAAGGCAAAGATTACTCCTTTTCCTTCCACTCCATCCTCCATGTAGTTAAATTAATAGACCGCCTGGTACTATGAATATTTTTATTGTTAAACTTCATGGAGATCTCTTAGGAGCAGAGAAGAGTTAAGAGGTTATGGAATTGGTCCACATACTTACCACCCTGCTTAAAATCTTACTATACCTAACCTATAGCTTTGTGCAGTGTGTAAATGCTGAGCTAAAACACCTCTTCCAGGGCTAAAACAACAACTAATTTTGTAGGCCACCATTCTGCAACCTTTATTTGGAGACTGCCAACTCCTGTTAACCAGTGCCACATGCAGTGGGTTTCTTGATATGGAATAGAGCACTGACCAGACTATATTTGGTTCTTATAAACTCTAGGACATAATTTCATGTGGATTTCATCACTATCATCTTATGATGCATTTTAATTTATCTTACAGAGTTGAGAGGCTCTCTGTGCCCTTACCAATAATCTTCAATTATTCAGGACACTTGTTTCAGATTGTTTGAAATACTTTGTAAACAGCTGTAGGTACCCACTACAGCTCTGGAAGAAAAAGAAATCTGCAATACTAAGTACATTAAAATGCTACGTTAAACTGCTAATGATATGCACCATTCTATCATGAGAACAAAGCAAACATTGGCAAGAAATAAAGACAAGGAAAATGAAAGCAGGAGACACATTTTTGGCATGCTAGAGAAAAATGATTGAAGAAGATTCTTCACTTCTATGCTTTCCTTCCTGTTTGGACGGTAGAGGAATAAAGTACTTTTGTTTCCTTCTAAGTAGAGGCAGAGCTAGTCCTTTTGCAGATTTTCTGATTTCTTTTTTTTTTTAATGTCAAGATTTGCATGTAAGTATTTTAGGAGGAGCAAAGTGGCAGGAAAACAGAAAGAAGTTGCCAAAAAATTTTGTTTTAGGAGAAAACAAAGTTTAGGAGAAAGGAGAGGGATGCAGTAAAACCTCTTTCATCTGTGCAATTGTACATTTATTTTTTTCCCCATTCCATCTTTTTTCTGCTCACATCTGCATCACACTGACTTTTGCTTAGTTCTGCCATGATGATTCATGATCACCCTGTACACTTTTTTCCAGGCTCTTAGTACGTGTATCACACACTGACAGAGCTTTAGAAAATTGTTAAAGGAGCTGACTCGGAACTGTGAACTAGAGAGGTCATTCTTCTGATCTTGATGTTGTATGGATGGTGGAGCTGAAAAAGGAGAGAGGAGGGTTCTTTCAGGAAATGAACTGTGCTGTGATTATGGAGCTGATTAAGTTTTAGTGACCTCTCAGCTGTCTTTCTAAGGAGCCATGATAGGGCATTCCTAAATAATATGAGGCCTAAATGGCATACGATTCTCAAAATTTGAAAAGCTATAGTAAGTAAAATACATAAATTGAATGTGGTAAGCTATACAAACGTGTATATTTTATTCTGTTTCTCAATAACTTCCAAATCAGAGAGTCAAGAAAAGTAAGAGTCTGAAGACAGAATGAAAAGAGGGGTCTGTGTGGTGTATGGTCCATCAACACCGTTGAAAGGCTGTTATAAACTAGAGTGGATCAAAATGCATCATGAGCAAAGGTGTCATACACTTTTTCCTGTTTACTTTGCCCCTCAGAAAGATTACTGTGCTCTTCAGAAAGCACTCCTCATAGTTTAGCCAAAAGTTTCAGTTTGTACAAAATGTATAAATATAAAATAAATATATAAAAAATATATATTTTTCCCTCTTTGTAAGAAAAGATTAGATACTTCAGGATGTTTTTGACCAATCTAGGCATGGAACCAAAATTGAAACTAGTTGTAAACTAGATCATAGGCCTTTAGGATAACCTTTAAAGTGGCCAGTGCCTGATTTGTGGATACAGTGGTGCAGCAAAATGTCTGCAGGATGACTGAGAACTGTAAACTGTGATTCTAGATTTATAGGAAATACCATAGCTTTGATATAGTGTTTTTACTTTTTTTGCAGAAATGGGATAGCTTTTTGAGCATACTTCTTGAGACATTTGGGGTTTTTACTCAATGTAGATCAGGATGCTTCAAGAATGTCATCTGTTGCACTCCTGTATTTTGCAAATGCAATTGATTCTGTAATTAGCTGTGCCAAATGTATGCTTAGTGAAGAACCTGCTTTTTTGAAGTGCTTGCCAGAAGCACATGATTTATCATATTTATATGCCTTTTATAAACACACAGATATTGACATGCGTAGCAATTTAAGCTAGCATTTGCAAGTTCATGGTGTAACAGGTAACAGTAAGTAGTTATTATTAGTGTGATAATTGTACTAAGGGGTCCCAGAATGTAATAGTAACAAAGTCTATGGCTAATTAATTTTGCTAACTTGAAAAGAACATCTAGTCAAACACACATAGTCTAGATTAAATCCAAATTTTTGCTTTTTAAAGTCTGTGCCTTCTGCAGAGAATCATGTGTTTCCTGACCACTTCTAGATAAATATATGCCTTTTCTGAAGTCATTTAGTATCTGAGTATGTTAAGATCCCAGTCTACAACTGGATAATAGAAACTGCTGAGCACAGGGTAGAAAAAGATCCAAAATATGATTTTATTGAGCCCTTTTAGTCAGCTATTGTATTTCACATCAGAAGATAAGGCATTTTGCTGGTGGATGAAATGAAACTGTTTTAACTTTTGTCAAATTATGGCAATGTTGTTAGAATTACTTAGCTGACTGTTTTTAACTTTTTGAGATTCTTAGGTTGGATGGTGTAGAAGTGAAATAATCACTTTATACTTGCAAGAAATTTTGGTAATAGTAATGTAGGAGTCAGGGCTGTGTTAGAACAAATTTGACCATGAAGAGAAACAGTTAAGAACAAGGGCAAGGTTATCAGACAGGGAAGGAACAGGCCTGGTCAGCAAAAGAACACAATGTAAGAGCTAAACAGGATGAGAGATGGAGAAATTGAACAAGTTGTGGTCCAATATACACAAATGTAATTATCCAATAAAAATGCTTATAAGGGTGTGTGAACAGTGCATGCAGCCAATTGCAGTAGAGATACTTGCGTGAATACATTTGTATACAGTATAAATGTAACCAAACTTAGAGAATAAACGATGATCAGATCATCATATTGGTGCTGTGTCATTCCTGTTCCTGCATGAAGAAATGAAGAACCTGGCAAACTGGTGACCCTGAGACGTGATAAAGCGTTG
Organism: Parus major; assembly: GCF_001522545.3. Lineage (NCBI taxonomy): Eukaryota > Metazoa > Chordata > Aves > Passeriformes > Paridae > Parus > Parus major. Next base: position 64,522,104 of record NC_031799.1, on the reverse strand, counting down.
CTATTTGGAGCAGAAGCTGGAGGGGGCGGGGGAGCTGTTGGCTGGCATTACTGGAGGTAAGCCGGGCTGCCTGAGAGAGGCAGGAGAGGATCTGTGCTAAGCTGAAAAAAAGAGAAGGGCTTAGATATCGACAGCATGGGGATCGCTGCATCAGTGATAGAAAGGACTGCTGTTAAAAGTTTGTTGCAGCTTGCAGAAAGGAGAGAGACTAAGATCAAAGAAGGGGACTTGGCTGCATTGCTTCTCTGGTGTAGAGAATGGGCTTTAATTGTAAATGCCGATCAGCTTTATGTATATACAGCTACATGGACTAACACTGGCACAGAACTTTGGGAATCTATTCAAACACGGAATAAAGAAGCTGGAAAGTTGGTACCTACTTATCGTGCTGTACAGCTTATGGTGGAAAAAATGAAAGGATGGGCTTGTGTTGCTGCAGCTGCTTGCACTATCTCAGCAGCAATAGATTATGTCTGCGCTATCTCTCAGCAAAGGATAGACAGAGTGACAAGAAAGAAGAAAATTATTTATTTGAAACAAATGATACCAAAACCCCAAAAACTGTGTGTTTGGTTTCTGAGAGAGCGTTTTGGGAATGAAGGGATATTGACATAGATCCCTTGGTGCCTCTGACCTTGGGCACCGTCATTGCTTGGCATGTCTGGTGTGCCTGCACTTCCTTCACCTTCTCAGTCAGTCCGACCTGCTCCATCAGCACAGAAAATTGATCCATCTCAAGTGCCACTCCCTATGGAAATTGATGAAGACCCACCTGAAACACTTTAGTCTAAACTTCCATCTAAGCAACTTGTTAATTTGTTGTTCTTAACAAGAAAAGGCTATGTCTGAGCTCTTGAATCACATGTGAAGACTAGATAGGGGATCCTCAAAATAGGCCATTCGGGATGTATATCAGAAAGCCCATCAAGCTATTAAGGAGAGATTAAAGGCAGTCGAAGAAAATGTTTGTGGGCCAGAAACAAAAGATGCCTCTAGTGGGCAGAGAGAGCCTGAAAGAAATCCTCACAGGTTTTGAGTTACTGAGGAGATGCTGCAAATTAAAGAAAGATGAGATAGAGAATGGATAAAACAACTGTTAGAGGCAGGAGAAATGCACCCAGATGAAGCTGGTAATTATTTATGTAGTAAATTTGGACAAGGCTTGACTCAAGAAAAGAGTCAGGTTTATGGAAAATATAAGTCAGATTGTGATCAAAGAGACAGTAATGATTCTACTATTTCAACTCCACTTCAGAGGTTTACTGATTGGTTGCAAAGTAAGGAGGAAAAAGGAAAGATAGAGGGTCATCATGTCCCTTCATCATCAGCCAGTTGATGGGTCCATCTCTGTCTGGAGCAGTTCCTCCTCCAGGTCCTCCTCCATAAGATCTTAATTATAAAGAAGGAAAAAGATGGAGAGGAGTTATCAAACATGCAATTATCAAAGGACAAATGTTACAAATCCAGTATCACTGCCATGCCAGTCTACTTGCAGGGAGATCAATGCTTTTGGCACCCATTTGATTGCAAAACTGTGAGTCAATTGCAACAGAGCATTGATAACCAAGAAGTTATGACTGTGATACAATCCTTTTTTCAAAATCAAGACCTTATGCCTACTTACCTTATGCCTATTGGATCACATTTAGAAATTATTCTTCCTACTACTACATTTATGCTGTTTAAAGACAAATGGCAAGAAAGATGTGAGGTTGCTATGGTGGAAAACCTTAAAAGGCTGGATGGAAATGACCTTTCATGATTTGCCACCCTTGAACAGCTTATGGGTACTGGACAATATCGAACTGGGGCTGCACAAGCTGCCTTACATTCGCAAATAACTCAACAATCCCAGGCATTGTCATCAGCTTCACTGCAAGAATTGCCTCAAATTGGAACACCTAGCTGGCCACATCATAAGATAAGGCAGCAACCAGATGAACCTTATATGAAGTTTATTGATCACCTAAAAGAAGACTTAGACAGTACACCCAATCTTTCACTTGATGCCAAAACAGCAGTGGGAAAGGATTTAGCATATCAGAATGCAAATCAGTGATGTTAACAAATGCCAGTCTCCCTCCAGGGGGTAGCCTCAGTCAAATGGTAGAAGCATGTTCTAGACTGCCACAACTCATGGAAGAGCAAGAGAAAGCCAATATTCATGCAAAAGCTCTTGCAGCGGCTCTGTGTCCAGCAGTGATCCAAGGAAAAGGGGATTCAGGACCTAAGAGTATTAGGAAAAAGGAAGGCTGTTTCCTGTGTGGGAAGCTTGATCATTTTAAAAAACAGTGTCCACAAGTAAAGAAGAGTGCACCAGCTATCCCATTTGCTGGTATTTGCAATCATTGTAATAAGTTTGCGGATAGGGCTAATAATTGTTGATCCAGATACAAGAAAGATAGAACTCCTTTACCAGGAACTTCCCACAGAGTGCCTTGATGGGGGCACCAAGACACTGCAATTCCCCCAAGTGGCGGTTCCCTCAATGAGCTTTCAGCAGCCACTAGAGGAAGCGCAGGCCTCGCTTTGGCTGTGGGAGTCAACATCACAATAAAGATGATTTGGTACATGTAATTCCTTCCACAGTCACAGGACCTCTGGGGAATGGGTTAAGTGCATCATTGATAGGAGGATCATCAGCTTCAAAACAAGGATTGATAATCATCCTTGGATTAATTGACTGACTATACTAGACAAATTGGAATAATGTTAAGAGTATTGAACCCTCCAGTCACATTACAAAAGGGTGACTGCATTGCTCAATTGATTCCATTTCAAGCACAGGTTTTCAAGGCTCTAAACAAAGAACGAGGAGACTGAGGATTCAGATCCGCTGGTGCTGTGACTGTTGCCTTTACACAAATGATTAATAACAGCAAACCAATAAGGTCAATAACACTGCAAGCTCAGATGGACTTACAATTCAATGTAATCAAGTTATGCTTGACACTGGTGCAGATGTTACTGTTATAGCTCGAGCTGCAAGGTTACCTTCTTGGCCTTTAGCTCCAGCAGCCAATATGGTTGCAGGCATTGGTGGAGCATCACCTACGCAACAAAGTGCACATTTTATTACTGCTATTGATAACAAGGAAGGACTTAGAGCACAAATTAAATGACTGCACACAACTTTGTGGTTGCTTGGTCGAGATGTCTTATCCCAATAGAGACCTGTACTGCACACTCCTTTTTAAAAGCAGCCATTGCAGCAAACAGCCTGTGCCTGACATTAAAGCTGAATTGGCTAATGGACACCCCTACATCAAACTGTGGGTTGATCAATGGCTGCTACCAGAAGAGAAGCTCACTTATTTGAAGGAATTAGTGCAAGGACAATTGACTGTGGGGCATCTCAAGCCATCTACTAGCCCATGGAACATGCCTGTGTTTACTATCAAGAAAAATCAGGAAAATGGCAATTATTGCAAGACCTGTGAACAGTCAATGCTGTCATGCAAGATATGGGAGCGTTGCAGCTACCTAACTACCTAATTATTACCTAATTACCTAATCCAGCCATACTCTCTCAAGACTGGGGTATTGTGGTCGTAGATCTCAAAGACTGTTTTTTCACCATTCCTCTTCATCTGGATGATTATGAAAAGTTTTTTTTTTCTTTGCCTTCCATCAAGAGAGCAGAACCCGCCCAAAGGTATCTTTGGGTAGTTTTACCACAAGGAATGAAGAATTCACCCACCATTTGCCAATAGTACGTGGACTTGGCACTGCGACCATCCTGAAAAACTCATCCTGAGTGCGTACTATACCATTATATGGATGATTTGCTTCTGTGTCAACAAATGATCATTTCTGATGATTTAATCAGTGAGTTAACAAAAGCATTGACAGTGATGGGATTAATTGTGGCCCCCAAAAAAGTACAAAGAACTGAGCCTTGGAAATATCTGGGAATTAGATATTATCTAATAATATATATTATAACAATTAGAATTGTTAGGCAGACAAATGGTTAGACCACAAAAGCTTTTGATATCAAAGGAAGTTAAAACACTGAATGATGTGCAGAAATTAACTGCAGACAATCAATGGATTCAGTGTATTTGTGGTACCACCAACAGTGATATGCAACTTCTGTTTCCATTATTGCAAGGAGGTCATGATCCCTAGGAATCAAAGACCCTGACAAGTTCTGCTTTACAAGCTTTAGAAAAAATTTCACAAAAACTAAGTACTAGGACTGCAAATTATATTGATCCTGATCAACCATTACAACTTTTTGTGTATAATACTGAGTTAGAAGTTGCTGCCTTTTTAGGTCAATGATGTAAATGGCAGTCTGATCCACTCAAAATCATTGAATGGCTATTTTTATCAGCCAGAGGACATGGAACAGTAGCCCCTCATATGGAGGCTGTAGCAAGAGTAATTCAAAAGGAAGTGCAACCAGCAGTTGCAATTGCTGGAAAAGAACCTGACAAAGTAATCATTCCATACCCTCTGGACTTGACTCAATCAATGTTTGAATCCTCAATGACCTTTGCATTGGTCTGTTTAAATAGATCCTATCAGATTGAGAAACACTACCCTAAACATACATTATTCAAAACTACTTTGACTATGAAATCAGTACCCGTCATTAGTCAACAACCACTAAATGCTTTGACAGTGTTTACTGATGCAAGCAGTAAAACCAAGGCAGCTGGATTTGTTTGGCAAGAAGATGGAAAATGGCAGGCAGAATGTTTTTATTGCAATAGATCAGTGCAAGTTCTAGAACTTAAGGCAGTAATTGCTGTGTTGAATCAATGGAATTCTCAAGATCTTAATAGTGTGACTGATTCCCTTTATGTTGCCGGGGTGGTACAGAGTATAGAAGGGGCATTGCTGGGACATGTAAATAATTCTGTACTTTTTCAAGGCTTCTTAGATTTAAGAAATCTTGTCAATCATTGAATATATCAACTTTTTATCATGCACTTGAAAAGTTATACTGGACATCCTGGAGGCCTTGTAGAAGGTAATGCTCAAGCTGATCAATTAGGGACTGCCATCATTGATAAAGATCAGACTATTCAAGAGGTATACTGTTCACATGCTATCTTTCATCAATCTGCTGCTGCTCTCTGTAAACAATTTGGAATTCCGAAAACACAAGCTTGAGTGGTAGTTGCAGCATGTCCTGAGTGTCCATTCTTTCACCACTGAAAGATGGAGAAGCTAATCCTCGAGGACTCTAGCCCCGTGAGATTTGCAAACTGATGTTACAGAATTTTCATCTTTTGGACCATTGTGTTATGTGCATGTGTCAGTGGATACTTGCTCAGCATTTGTGTGGGCTTCTGCCCATTCATCTGCTTCAGCTACTGAGGCTTGATAACACTGGACTCAAGCTTTTGCTGTAATGTAATGCCCCAAAAAGATCAAAACTGACAATAGTCCTGCATTAGTGCCTTCCACTGCTAATTTTTTACAACATTGGGGTATTTGACTTCTCCATAGAATCCCATATAACTTGTCTGACCAAGCGATCATTGAACGCACTCATTGCATTCTTAAAAATCACCTTAACTATTTTGAAAATACTGAGGGAAATAGGGGTTTCCCCAATGAAATATTGGCAAAAACATTATTTGTTATAAATTGGTTGAATATACATGGAGAACAAGACCATTCTCCTGCAACAGTACTCATGCAAACAAACAAACATGATTTTACCTTTAAAAATATTCAAGTTAAATTTTTTTCTCCCCAGACCAGGATATGAGAGGGCCTGATGCAGTTATTAACTTGGGGAAGAGATTATGCTTGTGTTTCCACAGGTGAAGATTCAGCTACATGGATTCCTGCAAAGTAGGTGAAAACATGGTTAGAGAAGAATAATGACATCAGCTCTGTGTCCCAAAGCATGGAAGAGACATCAGCATTGAATGAACTTGGCTTTGACACCATTGCTGATTGTGCTGCACCCTGACAATAAGGATGCAGTTTGTTTTTTGCCAGATCCTGGTGTATTTCATGCAGCTCTTCACATGCAATCAGTTGACAAGAGATAATCAGAGGGTTTTGAACATGTTTGTGGAGAACACGGGCTGGACTGTTGACCCTGGGTATTGGTGTACTGTTCTTGTGTAAACAAGGTGTAAACAAGGGAGTTGGAGGGTCACTCAGGCATGTGAAATAGAGGAGGTGTATAAGTGTCAGCCATGTATCACATGGGTTATTACCTACCCTAGAGCACAGTGGCTGAGTGACTTTGTTGGTACACCATTAGATCAGTAATAATAATGCGTAATGCAGCCTGGCAGAAAACAGTAACTGAAAATTTGAACTGATCATATCCTGTTCCATTTCAAGAATTGGATTTGTTACCCAGTGTTTTCCCAACCTTGGATGTTAATGTTACTGTTCTGCCTAGTTGTGACAGTATGGCCCCACCGTGGCAACCAGTTAATGGCACAGGAGTAATTTGGTCTGGAGATCCTTGGTTTAGTTGCTTACAAAAGCAAGGAGAAAAACCATTATTTGAAGGTTATCAAAATGTTACAGGACAATCTCCATGGAACAGATTAAAAACAGGGGGATGTTGGAGTCTGGGATACAGAGTGTGTGCACTTGTTTCTGATACTTAACTCTAAGATCAAGAAAAACACTGAATTTCATATAACATGAAATTCATGAGCATGTTTTCGTGGTGATACATGAAAATAACTGCTAAAGTTAGATAGAAAAAGCTAAAAGTGTAAGTGTGTAGATTAGAGAGTTTTCTTAAGTCACTGGGTGAAAAAGTTAGTTTAGAGAACAGAAGATAAGATGGAAGATTTAGGGTGTTGTCTCTTGTCCTTCTTTATGTTCTTCTTCTAGAGGTTTTTTGGGTAATAGTAAGTGATTGGTTAGAAAATGCCGCAGTATAGCACACAGGTGATGGGTCATTGGGTCATTAAGAAAAATAATATATGTGTCTATTGGGTAAGAAAAAGTTAAAGATAAAAGCACCATGTAATTTGGGGCCATTCTGTGCTTTCAAACACAAAATGAGCTACAAGGACTTGTTGTATCAGCAGAAGAAAGAAATATACCAGATTGCAAAGAATTAGGCTTGGGCAGCCATTCTGGAGAGTCCTGCCAAGTTTTGTGATGACCTTCTAGTAAACACAAGAAACAAGATTCTAACGAGCTCGGGAGCTTTCTTCAAAACTAGAGGACTAAGATAAACAGGACACCCCATGAGGGAGGATCCCAAAAGAATTCAATCCAAAGGAGATTGAGGATTTCAGGAAGAGAAAGAAAAACACAGAAGAAATGCAGCAGAATCAGAGAAAGAGAAAAAGGATTATTTAGACAAAAGTTACAGGGGGTCTGACAGTAAACACTTCAGGAGTTTCCTGAATATTCCCACTAGGAATATTTTTGATTTGTGGGAATCGAGCATGGCCTGGTATTCCAAGATGACCTGTTGGTGGACCATGCTATCTTGGTCTACTGACATTATTTGCCCCCCACATGGGAGATTTATTGAATGCCAGTCAAAGTCATCATCAAAGATCACATCAATCTGTTTGGAATTTTGATGAGACTTGTAATGATAGTGTGCAATCACCATCATTGGCAACTGTCATTTCATCTTTCCTTTTAACAGGGGGAATGGGTGCCATAAATGCAAAAAATATACCTCATCTTGCCTGTTGGGGAGAAAAACAGTTGAATTTGACTTTGAAAATGTTGAGTGAGTTGCTAAATGATGTTGATAGTATTAGGCATGCCACCCTGCAGAATCATGCAGCTATAGATTTTTTGTTATTAGCACATAGATACTGGTGCGAAGATTTTGAACGAATGTGTTGTTTTAACTTACCTGACCACTCCCAAAGTATTCATAAACAATTGATACAACTGTGTGAAAATATGAAGCATACTACAGAAAGACATGCTCCATTTTCAGATTGGCTTGCTAATTTGGTCTTAAGGGGATGGTGACAGACATTGATCAAGGGGGTAATAATGTTACTGATTGTATTTCTAAGTTTTAGGCTGATTCTTCCTTGCTTGTTACAATGCCTTCAACAAATGTTGCACAGTTTAGTTACTCAAGTTTTTAAGAACAGAGAGGGAGATGTAGGAGTCAGGGCTGTGTTAGAACAAATTTGACCATAAACAGTTAAGAACAAACACAAGGTTAGCAGACAGGGGAGGAATGGTTGTGGTCAGCAAAAGAACATAAAGTAAGAGCTAAAGAGGATGAGAGATGGAGAAATTGAACAAGTTGTGGTCCAATATATGCAAATGTAATTATCAAAAAGAAAGGCTTATAAGGGCGTGTGAACAGTGCATACAGCCAGTTGTAGAAGAGATACTCATGTGAATAGATTTGCATGCAGTATGTATGTATACAATGTATACATATATAAATGTATATAAAGAACGATCTGATCATCATATTGGTGCTGTGTCATTCCTGTTCCTTCATGAAGAAGTGAATACCCCAGCAAAGTAAATAAATAAAAGATTATGATGAACCATTATGCAGAAAATCCATAAAATCATGACTGAAATAGAGGAATTAACCAAAATACAACATAAAATAACATACTATATAAGGTAACATAACGTAATGTAGCGTAATGTAATGTAACATAACATAAAGCAACGTAAGGTAGCTAACGTAGGGTAACGTAATGTAACGTAACAAATATATAATTTAAAATTGTGACAATTATTCTCAAGATGAAATATTGTAGGTCTTTGACATGACAACACCCTTAAAAATTTACCTAGGGAAAAAAGCGTTATATTTTTGCTCAGCCCACCTGTTACCAATTTTATTTCAAAATGTAAGTATTTAAAAGTTTATTAAAACTGGATCATTCCTATGACTGCTAATGTTATTTTTATTAAGAACACATGTAAATCGCATTATGATTATTGAGAAGAGGCAGATGAATATTTTTTCGTTGTACTGCCTTCACAAAACCTGCTTTTGCCTTAAAATAATCATTGCCCATTTGTTACAGGACAATTTAGTGTAACATTATTATAAACAATTTAAATGAGCTCTGTATTAATAGTGCAACCTGTAATAGAGCCAAGCTTTCCTCATGCCTACTCTATCATACTTTCTAGAGGAAGACTGCCTTTTGCAAGCATACTCTTCATAACCTCTTTGAAAATACTAGTTGCAGTCTCCTCTGTAGTGTGAGATTGGAGTTAGGCACATAAGAACAGGATTTATTGTTCAGACTTGCCCACAGAAAGGAAAGCTTCCTTTAGCCATTCATCTTTTCTCTTTCCAGAAAAGCCTGTAACTTTCCCATGCTGTGACTGTGACAGTCCTCACGCCTCACCTCCTAATTCTCTGATGAACAGATTGACTGGAACAAATTTCCTACACAGCTCCACAGTATGTTTCAGGATCCCAACTATTTCTGAGGAGAGCACTACCAGGTTATTGCACTGCAGCCAGGCCTATATCTTCTGGAGAGAAATCCAGGCTCAGAGAAGGCTGACTGAAGCTAGATTACCTAGGCACTGGGCTGGCAGTGTGGTTGCTGTCCTGTCCAGCATGAAGACATACCAATCATCTAACTGCACAAATATTCCTGTCTGTCCTGTGGCTGTAGAACAGCTCAAGAACAACATAAGTCAAACTTGAAAAGAGCTGTAAAATATATTCCAGTGTTTTTTACTCTTTGGAATGAAAAGTGTGCTGAATTGTTGTCAGACGTAAATAGGTATAATTCGTGAGCACAAAAAAATGCAACAAATGCAAGTTTGTTGACTCATTGCAGTTGCGAGACAAGCAATAATTTTAGTTAGATTGTAACTAAAATAAAATGTCATGTTGCTTTGCCCTTGCTCCTCCCTCAGAAAATTCATTAGCTGGTTATATAAAAGGGATAAATAATCTCTTTTTATTTGCATTCCTTTTTTGCCAAGTGATATGGACTTTTCCTTCACACGTACGAAAAACTTAAAATTATGAGTAATGAAATCAATGAGCGTACTTAACCATAAAAAGAATCTTTTAAAACCAGAATATAAGGGTGGGTTCTGCACACAAAACAATCTGGACTTCTTATCAGAATAGCATAATGGAGATGGTACAAACACAGCTGTTCCCTATCATTTCTGAGGACCTTGAGCCAGGCTTATGCTCTTTGATCTAAATTAATAAAATACAACTTTTAAAAACCTTTAGATAGGTTTTCTTGTGCATCTTTTTATCTATGGAGGCTTATGTCTATCCAGAAGGAGGTGGAGAGCTGCATGTGCTTTGATTCACACACTCATCGCATCTTGCAGAGCAGGTGATGTGACAGTATCTTCCAGAATAGGAAGAATTGAGAACATCTGCAGAAGAATATTTTTTATATATTCTAGAATGCAGTTCACCTGATACTGTATATCTAATTACTTAATCTAAAGAGAATGTTATGTCTATAATCTCTCTCCTCCCTTTCTGAAGGAGTTACATAAGAAAGACTGGGAATTGAAAAGGAAATTAAGTGCCTCATACTCACAGACCCTTTAATAATCATAATTTTTATTATGCATTGGCCAAATATTTAAACACCTCTTCAGTCCAAGCACTTTCTAAATGATAGAAAGGCTACCCCAAAACTACTAAGTGGTTATTACCATTATGGTAGAGTCATGATACTGCTTTTGGCCGCACCAGAGCTCCGGGCTAGCTCTATGGTGCCACTCCAGGATGGGCAGTCGCCAGGAGTGGGGAACTGCAGGGGAAAGG
>NC_031799.1:64507570-64511071 GCF_001522545.3 Parus major | reverse complement strand
TGTTGAGGAAGGGATGATATACATGGAAGGAGCTGGAAGGAGAGGTGGGGTTTATGATGATGGATGGGGAGATGGGGCAGGGTAAAGGTGATTGACGGGGAACATTCAGGAAAACTGGGAGGGGTTTACATAACAGACAAATGGAACCAACCAAAGCAGTAAATGGGGGAGAACCAGGAACATACCAAACAATTTTAACAGAACTGAATAAACATACTACAACAGAGTCATTCAGGCAATTCTATTTAATTTGATTTATTTTGTTTTCTGTCATACTTTCAGATATTTTTTCAGACATATGATCCTTTTTGTTTGGAGTCTAATCCATGCTTCATTAAATCTGATCAACTTGCACTTGAATAGTTCTGAACATTTTTTTGCATTGATATGTTTTGCAGTGGGATGTCAGGACGACTCAAAAATCCTCTTTGGGTCATTACATACAGACCTATACTGTCACATCTGAGCATATCTTAGAATTCTGTTCAACAGCTTAACAAATTGTGATTTAAACCCAAAATTATTTATTCTCCTGCATCTACAGGATCTAAATCTGACCCTTCTGAAGATCAAAGAGTAGGAACTGGATAATCTGTCCTTTTATCTCATATGAAGATAGTGCTACACATAAAGTCACTCTTAGAATATATATATATATTTCCGCGGATAGATATATAAGATTTGCTTAAGAAAGTTTAAACTTAATTTGTGAATTTTGGTGGTTTTCTGAATTTTTAGGATTTTGTATACAACACTTTTCTCTAACCTGGAAATAGCAGTTGCTTTTTCTTTCCCTGTGCTGACCTCTGATTCACCAATACACCTTCCCTCATAGCAATTTAAAGCACTGCCAACAAAACATGCTTTGCCATGTGTTGAATCTGTCCAGCTTTTAACTAGTTTCTCCTCAGGTGTCCATTGAAGATGAAGCAAGTTTTGGATAAATGTGTCCTGGGGCCTCTTTGTTAGCTTATTTTTCATCTGGGTTTCCAGCTGCACCAGCAACCTGAGCAAGTTAAAAAGAAGGTGATTTTCAAGACAAATTCTCACTCCAATAGAATAAGCAATACAGTGTTTGCTATTTGTTTTTTGAGATAAATTACTTTGACCAGTTACCTTTACCTGTTGCTTTGTTATGTCTATGTTTGTTTAAGTCACCAGCAATTTGTCTGGAAAAGCAGAGATCTTTTAAATACATTTTTCTTGTAGTTTCTAGAAATTTAAGCCAAGACTGCTATTTCTGAAACAGGGAATTCTAATTTTGAAATACTCTTGGGACAAAATTAAGTCATAACATTGTCAGTGTCTAATAAATTTATAAGTAGTTATGTTTCATTTTGAGATAATAAAGTAATCAAATAATCTGTCTCCATGCTGCCAGTGAGTGGCTGCACGAGAAGCCAAGGGAGAGTGTGGCCAGCAGAGGTCATTCAAACTGGCTGAAGGGACACTATACCACAGAGTACCATAGCAGTACAGAAAGTGGGGGTCCTGGTTGCTGCCTGAGGACTCTCTAGGCATCAGTTGGCAGATAGTGAGCAATTGTATTGGCCATTAATTTGACTTCTTGGGTTTTAATTCCTATATTTTATTATTATATTAATATAATATTATATGATGTGGATATACTATACTATACTATAATATTAATATAACGTAATGTAACGTAACATAACATAAATATGATGTGGATTTTTAGTTTTTTTACTTTTTACAATTCTCCTCCCTATCCAGTGTGGTTGGTGAGGGGAAGGGAGTGAGTCAGCAACTGCATGATAATTAATTGCCCACTGGCTCCTTAACTCCACACCCTCTGGGTGCTGCTATTTCTCAGTATTACTGAATCAACATTTTCTTACAAGTGCCCATTAGACACTTTAAGACAGAATTAGACACTGTCTAAAGAATTCCTGCAAATAATCTACAAAGGATTAAAGTCCAGGAAAGACTTAACATGAGGAGTTTAAGTGATAGGTGTTAAAACAGCTACTCTTCTGCTTTGCAGTATTGTGTATATGGATTTTTTACATACATCCTCAGACACATGAGTTTTCTCTTTTTCTCTGAAAGTCTTCAGAGGTTTCTTCTTTGCTGTTTATTATAATGTGGACATCTTTGAGAAGGGTAGTCAATTAATTCGGCCTTCCTGTTCTTTCATTTCATATTCTATGATCTGGCTTTACAGAGAGTGAAGATATTTGAATTTTTTCTTTTATTGTCTAAATGTTTAGCTTTCTATGTGAATACTAGGAATGTATTGTTTAGCTACTGTCCTGTATCTGTCCTGTAATCACCTTATTCCATTAGGTTTTTGAGCATGTTGTTTTCTTCATGTTGTTACACTTCCATAAAAGTCATGAGTCTTAAAATAACAAGACCTCACTCTGTCCAGAACAGAATTTGGATATGTAGGAAATTTTTCACTGCTGCTTCTCAACCTGTATATTATCTAGACAGTTTGTGTGGGTGATTTCTTTCCTGGGCTTCCAACAGCATATTTCACAAAGGCTGGAGTTCAGCTATGAAAGAAAACACTTAGTTGTTCCTCAGACAAGCAAGTAACTTCTCCAAATGTTTTGACTTTAATAGGCTGTATGCTTCATATTCTTGTGAGTTTTACTTTATTTTTCCAGAAAAAAAACCCAAACAAAAAAAACCCAAGCAAACCCAAAAACCCCCCAAAACAACAACAACAACAACAAAACAACAACAACAACAAAAACCCAACAAAAAAACATAAACTGGATTTTTTTTCACCTCCTAAACCAAGTTAGATAAGGAGAAGCAAACCAATTTCAAGGGTGGTGTATCACAAAGCTGTTAGGAAATATTTTTTCAATTTGATATCTTCTATTGTGAAACAACAATTTCTCTTTTGAGGTCAAGAAATGTTAAAGAAGAGATTACTTCCAGTGAAGTAGACAGTATCAGATTGAATTAATGTGTACACAGATAATCTAGCACACTTCCCTCTTGACAGATAATGAAAATGAGTGAAAATAAGAATAATATTTGAGAAAACAAATCAGAAATGAATCAACTATTTAGACTACTATCAACTATTTAAAACTAAATATGTGCCTATATGCTTCTCTTAGGCAAGGAAATATATTATTTTGCCAGTTATCTAATTGTGGCTTTTCTAATATTTCACAGCCTTTTGAATGGCTCAGATTATGGTTCAGAACACCCTAAATTAAAAAATAATAGCAAAAGATACAACTTGCAGAACATTTACAGGTCTAAAGGTAGTGATTGCAATGTGCTTTTTCTAGTTTTAAATATAAAAAATGGAAATCCCATATAAAGATAATAAAGATTCTGTAGAATTTTAAGAAGTCATATAAATTGTTGTCTCAGTTTTAGAAGACAGGTGTCTGCTAGGGAGGGCAGGAGCCTCCCTTGGAATGAAAAAATGCAGATCCCCTTGTTATAAATGCAAAGGCAAATTGGGGTTAAATAAAAAAGCAATTTATTATAAAACAAACAAACAACAAGGAA
>NC_031799.1:64466708-64507270 GCF_001522545.3 Parus major | reverse complement strand
TTTTCCCTTTGTCCAGCCTGATTGCTTCCCCAGAGGTGGCCTGCAAAGCGGGGTGTTTCAGGTCCGGTGATGAGTATCTCATCTGAGCTCGTTCTTTTGTCGGCCTGATGGCCCGTGTCCTGCTCATTCTCTTCAGTTGATGGGCACCAGCTTAGAATTGTTATCTGGGTGCCGGCTAGAATTGTTATCTCCTGCATGGGAATTCGCGACTAGATCTGGGGAAGGATTTTGTTGGCCACACTGTGTTTTATTTTTTATATCTTTATAGCAACAAATATATTAATTTAGACCTCTACGAATTTTTATTCATACGTTCATTTATCACACCCTCCCTCTGAATTATTATAATTCTGAAATCAAGGGGCTCTCAGGCAGAGATCTGGGGATAGGAATAACAGTTCTTTACTAGTATAACCAGGCAAACAAACAACAATAACTACAGCAATAACAAGAAAACAAAACCAGGGACCCCGGGACAGCTTTCTCGGCTGTGATGGGATGGAGGAGAGGTTTTGTTTTCACAAACCCCTCAGGCGGGCAGTCCTGGTGCTCCTGCAGGGCTCCGAGGAACAGTCGGCTGGAACAGCAGGGATGAGCTGAGATCCTGGGCCCGTGGCTGAGGTGTATCAGCAGCTCCACAGCGGTGGCTGGCACTGCCACACGTCCCAGCAGGACAGGGGGTGAGAGGCCACCAAGAAAGAGAGAAGGAGAAGAAGCAGCAGCTCCGTCTGGGTGATGGCGAAATTCCCTTCTCTGCACCGCAAGAGCTCGGTGCCCAAAGTGTCCTCCGAAACTGAAGAAAGCTCGCCAAACTGTCCCCACCCTCCTTTTTTCCTGCCCCCTTCCACCCCTAGGCTTGACCGAACTCTTTGTCTTCTCTTAAGCACTCACCAAGTACCCACAATTAAGTTTTCCCCGAAACTAATGGGTAAAAATTCCACAGGCAAGCCAGAACTAAAAAAACCCCCACCTAACCCTCAACAATTGTATAATCAATTAAATAAGATTTTGTAATGAATTGATTTAATAAACTGGATGAAAAATAGTTTGAACTTTCTTGCATAGTACATTTGTGCTTTCTCTGAACTTGCAGATGCTGGCAGTAAAATTAATTTATATGTAGGTGACGAAATATGTATTCCTGTTATTGATTTCATATTTATATCTTACTATATGTAAGTAATACTAATATACAGTTCCTGGTTCTTGCCTCTCTGATGGGTTTGGTGGAAGCAAGGCTCTTCACTGTTATTATTGTGTGTGACACACCTCCAAGCACAGGGCTGGGAGAAACTGGCCAGTCCATTTTGCTATTCACAGAGTCCAAGCTGAAATGAATATGCATTTTAATGCTCTCACCTAAGGACCCTACAGTGAAGATGTACTTTTACCTCTATGTAAAGATCCAGTGGAGTGCATTATAATTCCTGTTAAAAATGAGATTCACTTAATAAATTATAAAAAGTTTAATATAAAAAAAAAGACAATTAGGAGACAAAGGAAATAAAGCAAAGGGTTAAAACGGCCGGGTGCCCTGGCGGGTTGCCAGGGAACACACCTGGTATCTCGGGAACACTCTTTATCCCATCCTGCTGTGAGGGTTTAATGCATATTCAAAATTTTTCAAGAAGTATTTAGCATGTCCCCTCCCTGGTTCCGCCTATTTAGAACATGATCTGTATGGTTTTTAATTTTGCTGTTCAGCAGTATTTTTGCTGGTCATCATTATTCTTGCTGATGAGCATTATTTTGAGTGTGGTTTCCTTTCTTCTGCAAATGGTCAGTGTTGATAACAGTCTGGGCCCCTCGTCCTGCCCTGGTGACACCTGGGCTTCACAGCACATCCTTCCGCTGCTGCCACCAGCCTGGTCCTGGCTGTTGGTAACAGCTTGGCATCTATTGTTCTTCCGCTGGTAACAGCTTGGGCCCCACTGTCTTTGCCCTCTGGGGTTTCCTTGCTTTGTACTTAGGAGATTCCTTTAAGCTTAAAATTTGTTAGCAAGAAAAAAAGTACATACATAGCCAAAAAGTATTTAACATATAATATTCATCCTAGTACTTGTGAAAGCCAATATCACAATACAGATTCATAGCATTCCTAACAAATCTGTGCCACACATTTCTTGGTTTTTTCTTAATCTTATAATCTTGAAATATCAAAATCTCTTTCAGAGATGTCAAATGTATAAATTAGAGTGTTGTAACTAACATATTATGTAGATTTAATGACATATATGATAAGTTTTGAAAACTACCTGAACTCTATATAAATTATATAAATCACATGCTAATATACTAAAAAAATACTCAAAATACTCAATTTATTTTAATAATACAGCTACAATCCAATATATATAATGGAATAAGTTGCTTCTAAGCAGCAGAAAACAATATTCACAGAAAATATGACAACACTAATTAAGGAGAACAAATGTGTTTCTGCAATTAATCTCACTTCCCTTAGTTTGGGTCCTTGAAAAATCCAGCCTAGTAGAATTCTATCTCCACTCTGATTATATTCCTGTCATACAAAGCATGTTGATACTTAAACAATCCATTGAAAATTAAAAAAAAAATAGCTGAAACCTAGACAGATATCCCTTCTTAATAGGTTTCTGATGCCTGTAACTGTAGCCAAGAAAGTACAGAGAGCCATTTAAAACTGGTCAAGTCCAGAAAAAAAGTTTTGGTGGGCTGACCTCTGCTTGCAGCCAGACACTCATCCAGCCACTCTTGTAGTCCTCCTCCTCCCTAGATTGGTGGGAGAAAATAAGATGGAAAAGCCCACAGGTCAAAATAAGGACATCAATAAGGATGACCATTCACCAATTACCATCATTGGTAAAACAGACTCAAGAAAAAATTGTTTCATTGCCACTTAAAGAGAGTTCAGTTGTGAAAAACAAAACCAGACAAAAACTTCTCCATAAATCCCATTTATCTCAGGTTGATGGTTGTTGCTTATCACCAGTAATAATGTGAAATATGAAAAGTTTTTCAAAGTTATTTTAACTCTACCTGGGTCCTGTCAATAACATGGTGAATAAGAAAATTCATTAAATTCATTGCTTCTTTCCCAACTTCTCAAGGAGCAGGGGTTGTGGTCAGCCCACAGCAGGTCATCTCTGCTGCCTCCTTCTCCTCATACTTGTTTAGTACAGTTTACTATGTTTGGTCTATTTGTCCTGATTAGCCAAGGACACTAGGTACTAACTGACTGTGCAGCTGTACTTTAGGGTAATGGATAACTGATAATAAGTATCTCATTTATTGCCCATGATGGCACCCAGTAATTCATTGTACAAGTACTGGCTACAAATACCTCTTTAATGCTTTCTACTTTGTTTTGAAACAACCCAATTTAAAATCATATTTTGTGTTTCAGTGACACTGTTCTCATCAATATAACTGCAAGTACATTGCTATTTGGTAAATAAAAGTATATTGTTATTTTATTTTCAAAGGTTTATAAGTTAGTCATTAACACAACATCTAAGGAAATCAGATGTAACAGAATATTTTTCCGAAGAAAGAAAAGACAACACATTCAGTAAATATCTTGAAACCTGCTAAATCATTATTAAAATTTTGTATGTTAAGATGTAAGACTGTGCCATATTATGAAGATAACAGAAAAAGGGTTAAACATGCTTAACCTTCATTTTAAGAATCAATATCACCATGCAGCTCCAAAACAAGCACCTGGAATTCATTCTTTTTCTCCCTGACTTGCTCTATGGTTTCTTACTGCACCAGGAACAGATCCTCAGTGGCTGTAAACTGTCTTTTCTCTGACTTCAAGAGATCTGTGAAAGCTTGTAATAGTGAGGATATGATGCTGCAGTTTCTCCATATTTGCTCTGTCTTTCCTGATGTATTCCACAGTCTCATAGAGAATGGAGAGGAAGTACTAAGCCTTCCAGCTCACTGCAAATTAGCACTACTGGCCGTATTCTTTTTCTAGAAATGCTTTCTCTTTAAGTAACCATTATGTATAGCACTTACAGTACTTCAAACTGGTTTTTTTTTACTATCACTGAGAAATTTTCTGAAGTGTTTTATAATTCATACGTCGACTAAGCAGCACTAGTATACAGTGACTCCTCAGGATGAGTCAGTTGTAAGCACAAGCTGAAACTCTCCACTGGGAATTTTATGTGTAGAATTAAATGGCACCATCTAGCCCTAGGAAAAAAAAACCACTGGTTTTGGATGCCTTGATTCTAGTTTTTTTTTTTTTTTCTTTTTTTTTCTTTCCTTTTTTTTGGTGAGTAACCTTGTTTTTACTGCTTTGCTGTGTCCAGATGCTGAAAAACAATTCCATATTTACTGACTGATAAAAATGCCTATTAACTTCTGCATAATCTAGATCTGATCAAAAAACTGTCTTATCAAACAAGTGAAGATTACTTTTGGGGTATCTATTTAGTTCTTAGGGGCTATTTGCTTAATCACAGAACCAGAATACCAGATAACTTCTGTCAGGCTCTGCACAGGAGAGGTCCAGATCAAGAATAGCAAGGGTGTTATAGATCAGGACTGAAATGCATTCACAGAGCTCTGCAAGGAAGTATGTGTAGCATCTGCTAGTACAATGTCTGGCATCTTTAACCACTGCTATCAATTCCTTACTTGAACAAATACAGTAGAAATTCACTCCAAGCCTCAAAAAATCTCTACCAATCCACCAAAGAGAAGAGGAATTTAAATCCAACAGCCAAGCTGAAGACCTAGGTTTCACATTCAAAAGAACAGAGGCTAATGAAAACCAGGAAAAGAAAATAATCTATATAATGAACATGCTGTCTATTGTTTTTGTGGTTGCAGTTTTTCCTCCCAGTCGTCGGTGAGGTTTAATTCAAAATGGAAACTAGAAGTGTAGGTGTAAAAAATGCAAATATATTTTGCATCTTCATTGATGTTTGCAGAAATAAGACTTGCAAATAAATTTTTAGTTGGTTTGTCTAATATGTTGTATGTATCTTGGATATGTTGTATGTATCTTGGGCTCTTTTTAAAAAATAATGTAGTCATTTTAAAATTTATTAAAACATGAATTTTATGAGAGGATTGTGCAATACTGTGAAAAGGAGTAAGATCTTTAGGAAAGAGATTGATATCATAGATGAGGAGAGCTACAGTATTGTTAGAGTGTAATATGCATCTTAAATTGTTAAAACTACCTTGGGAAAGAAAGATGTGAAGGTAAGTATATCTGTCTTTGTTCCACATCACCATGTATACAGAGAACTGTGAGCTCTATTTTGTTTTTCTGAACAGTGGCCAATATCCAGAATATGAAAGAAAGTTGAAGATTGCAGTAGTGTATTAAGACAAGTAATTTTACATAACTTCCATGTTTTTATGTAATGTACTTTTATATCTTCATGTCAGTAAGTCATTCAAAACTGAAGTTCACATCTGCTATATTATTTATGGAGTGTTTTGATTTCTCACATTTATATGAATGGGGACACACATTTATCTTTCATCTTAGTTAAAGACAGTACTGCATCTTAGAGGATTTTTTCTTTTACACAAACTGAAGACCAAGTTAACAGGCATGCTAGCGAGGGCAGAATTGAGAACTCAGAGTGGAACATGCCTACACAGAAGTATTCTGAAAGAGACATTATAATGTAAATTAACTTCTTCATTCACACATGTAAGCTAGTACAATAATTAAGAATTTTTGAAAAACTAGTACCATGCTATGCACGGTAAGTGATAGTAAAATATTTTCAAATCATAGAAAATGATTAGGCCTTGTGCTTGCTAGATCACCTGTGTAGTCAGTATATGATAAATGATATAATTGTTAGATGTGATTAGATATAATTATTGTTTAAAGAACCATGAGAAGCTATGTTAAAGGTTTGATGGGGATCATGTGGAATCCATGCTTGGATGGAATCAATGTATATAATAGAACAATGTCAGTTTAATAATTATTATGTAAGTTATATAATGATAGAGTATAAAACATATTCAACTCAAAACCAAGTTGGGTTAGATTTGGATATGTGTTACCCCTGATCACATTCCATGATTATGGGTTCCTGAATGCTAACAGGTATGTCTTTCCACTGATGATAAGACATATATCTGAATGTTTGCCTTGTTTTCTACACCATTTGTTCTGAAAACAAATAGCAAAATATAGTAGTATATAATGCAAAAACACATGCAAAAAGTCAGTAAAGTCCCAGATGACACTATAGGCTCCCATCTTTATGAGTGTAAGTTAAGGCGTTTGTGCAATTTAAAGAACAGTTAGATAGAACTGTGCATAAGAACAAGGAAAAGGAGAAAATACAGACTGTATGATTGTGGTGCAGAGGTTAAGTGAGAGAAGGATAGGAAGATGATGGTAGACTTTGAGGACATACCTAAACCTAACACCTACTAAAAATTCCAGCCTGCTTGGACAGCTATATAAAACGTAACATGGGAACTCTGTATGTAACTCTGAATATGAAGAAGTTCAAAAAAGGAAAAGAAATAAATGTATGGCATTAGGTGTGACATTCTTATGTTGCACATCAGCCTAAGGACTGGAAAACACCCAAACTCTTTAAATAACTGACTGTTTTTTTTCCTGCCTTCCTTACTGTAAACATGATTTCTTATTTTTTAATTTTCTTTCATTGGAAAGCATTGTATTAATGGTCACTTGGAAAAGCAGAACAAAACCTTGAACTGATAAGACTCTACTTGGTCAACTGGGTGAATAAGGATTTAGATCCTATTTTGAAAATACATGTTTACTCTGGACAGTGTAATAGTTTGAGGGGAAAAAAAGCCTCATCATGTTCTACCAGCTATATATACATTTTAGGCACTTTTACAAGAGCATGAAATGGCCTTTTTTTACTAACAAAAATGTCTCAAATCTAATCAGTGCATTCAAAATGAAATACTGTAATGCGTTCAGGTGTCTGTAAAACATTATTTTCTGCCACCTAGAACAAGACGTCTCATATTTTAATGTACCATTAATTTATTCACAATCAAAATCTCAAATCGCAAAAAAATCTCCAGCTTTTATTGTACAGTTTTATATGTCACTATTCACTTTGAACTTTTTGGTAACCTCTGTGTTGCTGTATGAATATATAAAGCTAATTAACAGAGATAATGGAAAATCGCTCAGACTCTTCACTGAGTCCTCATAGAGGTATAGTGAATGTTGTTTATTTCTATCTTTAGCACACTTTTATGGGGTCCTACAGGGTTCGTGTGGCTTAACAAGCTACTATTGGTTAATATATATTGTTTAAATTTCTTTTCCTTATACACAATGCCATTGTTTTTCTTTATTGTTGCTGTTTCAGGAGAGCTTCAAGGACACTGCCCTTAGAATTGTTGCCTGGATTGAAAGCTGGCTTGTGCAGACAGGCTTTTACTAAAATATCATGCTTTTGCTCTGTTAAAATGTTTTCCTACACATAGAGGTACTAAGATTTTCAGTATATTTTGTTTCTTTAAATAAATTAGTTGGAGATAGAGTTAGTCTGAATTCAGGTCATGGGAATAGGGTTGAAATTATTTTCTCTAAAAAACAGTTTTATCAACTTTGTTGTTTCTTATATACCTTAGTGGTATGTAAATCAATGTCCAAACAGATTGTACTAATTTCCCTAAAATCTTTTAAGGAGTTAAAAAACCCACCGAAAGTTATTTAGAAGTGCTGACTTTTCATAATTTTAAACCTTGCAATTGTGTCTCTGAGAATGCAAATAATGCAAATTATAAAATGGCCATTGAATTAACCTAAGAGAACCGTTTTTAGTTATTGGAGATAGGATTGACAAGGCTTCAGATTCTAAAAGATATAGGGATAACAAATCTTTACTCAACTTTCTGGTGAAACCTGAGCAGTTTATGGACTTCCTATCATGCAGTTGTTTGGAACTGCAAAGCACTGATTTTCATTACTTGGGTTTTCTTCTACTTCTAAGCAAGTTAATCTGCATTACAGGGACAAATTCTAGGCCATTACTGTAATTTGCAAAGACAATCAATTACCTACCCCTTCCATCTTCATCTTTAACTTCTTCATTTTCAAAAAAAAGTGAACAGAGAGATATATTTGCATCTTCAATTTAAAAAAAAAATTCCATTCCTACACTGGGAGAAAAAGGATAAATGTTACATACATTCTTAGATCAGAATAATACTTGCAATAATACTCTGAGTCTCTAACAACTTCTGTTGTTAGAGACTCAGAGTCTCTAACAACAGAAATCTATGTAAAAGTTCTGAGAAAAGATATCAGAATATGATCAGGTGTGTAATTAACCAAAGAAATAAGTCTGGAGAGGCAATATGGAACATGAAGCCTGTGAGTTTAGATGAGGCTAAGAGACGAGATGGATAGGTGCAGGCTGAAGTTATTTGTGTGTTGTGGTTGTGTTTATGCAAGTGGCTCTGAGTATGCTTGCTTCCTGGTGCTGGTCCATGTTCATCCAGACTAATACAGAACCAGAATGCCTCCTGGCATGAATTTGGCCCGTGCCATTCAAAGCCTTCCCCAGTACCCTCCCTGGGTATGATTTGACAGTTAAAAGGCACTCAATTACTAAAATAGATAAGGCTGTGCTGCTTTGGCCTGGTCCTTCTGGCATGGCTCCACAATCATCCCAGCAGGTCTTCTGGCCATTCCCCAGGGCCTGCCAGATGCACCTTTGAATCATGCTCTACAAATGCTATTCTTATGAAGGGCTGTGATGTAATCTGTGGATTTTTCACCGTTGGAAATCAAAAAGCAGAGTCATGGTATTGAGGCCAGGAGATGACCTCCCACTCTCAAGTCTGCAACAAACTGAGTGAGAAATGGAGTTCAGATCTGGCTAGATCCTTCTTCTTGATCCATCACTGCCTATGCCAAGACTGGCTTGCCTCCCTTTCCCAGACTGATGATCAGATACTTCCACACACTAAGAAAGGGGAGGCTATATGTCTGCCTGCACCTTTTTGAGGGGTTGACATCTTCAGCTGGGAGACCTTCCCAGACCCTGCCATGGGGTATGGTTTTAGGATGTTTTCTCCTCCAGAGGATTATGCCATCCCAAGGTATAGAAACTGAGAGAGTGCCTTAGTTTTTTTCTGCTTATATCAATAATGCCATGTATCCTAGTGGCATATTTTCTCTTAAAAGTGTCTGAAAGTGTCTCTTTCACTCAGAGTAAAAATTGTGTTCTTTACTCTGAAGTAGTTCTATTTTGGGATGTGATCAATGGAGACATCATCTGAGTTTCTGGAACAGCAAACATTCTGGATAGTGATTTATGGGAGAGGGAGGCTGTTAACAGAGCCTTAAATAAATCTCCCCTGGGGACTTTTGCATTGCTGACAGCATCAGATAAGAGAATTTCTTTTAGAAAACATCCACAGGAGGGCCCCATCTCCTGGATGGATATGAAGGTTTTTCCCCTAGCAAAGAGGATAGCAAAGGAGGCTTGAGAATTAAAGGCATCTAATTGAAAATCAGGAGCAACAAGGCCTTGGTGAAGTTACATTTTTGATGTATAGCAGTAGTATTTGATACAGTGCACCAAACAGACATGACAAGCCTTGATAAGATGTGGCATGGGGCATGTTATTAATTGCAAGTAAGGTATATTAATGCATGACTTTCATGAAAAGCTGAGGGGAATTAGACACATATGGTGCTGAAGAGGTGTCTGAGTGTCCTAGTTTAGGCCAAGGACAGGATTAATTTTTCACTGCAGAAGAGAGGAGCTGGAGCCTGGAGCTGTGTGGTGTGTCTGGGTAGTTCTTCTGTACTGTGTACATCATCTATTAGGTGGAGAAATAGGAAGTGGAAGAGGAGTTCTCTTCTGAGAAGAAGGGGGCATGACTTCAGGTGGAAGAGAAAAGCGGTGCAAAATGGGCATTTTGTTTCTTTATTGGAGGAGCAAATGATGAATAGAGTGGCATGGAGGTGCCAGCTGTGGTCCTGTCACATTGTTTCAGAGTCAGTAGGCATTTTGCATGTGACCACTCTCATATATTGTTGATGCTACAGTTTGTTTCAGTAAATTGTTAACCTGTAAATTCTGCCCTTTATCTGTGTCACTGAGGGGGTGAGGGAAGGGGAATGGCTGCATGGGGCTTAAATTCCAGCTTGGTTTAAACCACAAAACTAAGTAAAAAGACTGAGGTGTACTTTTCATAAGTCTGTTTCCAGCTGGATTTGTTGCTTTGAGAGACAAAGCTTGGTAGTGTATATATGGGATGTTCCATGTTAGTAGGTCCTTGTGACCAGCAACCATTCTCTCTAAAATATAATGTATAATTAACATTTGTAAGGCCTGGGCTCTTTGTTCTATTTCTGTTTTAGAAGTCACGCTCTATGCTGGCCTGCATTGTAAAGGTCTCTGAGGTGTTGTTTATGTTTCTGGTAGAAGAATTCACCCTATGTAACTTTGTAACTTTGCAGAGTGGAAGCAGACTGTGGTAACTACTGTGGCATTGGGGTAGCAGTGTCTGTCACTTGTACCTACCACTCAAAATTCTTTTGTGGTTCTTTGTTGGTTATGTTGGTTATGTTTCCTCTGTCATGTAGGGGGTTATAGATTCCAGGGCAGTAGGCCCAGTGTTTGACACTAATGCAACACAGATAAGTGTGCTGCTGGGAGGTCAGGAGCATACTGGAGACTTTATTTGATGTGGTTTCTTTAAACAGTTTACTGGGAGGGGTTACAGTGGTAGGTTTGAGACAGGCAAGTCAGAAGCAGATTGAAGGGGGAGTGATGATGAGATGCGGAATCAAAGCTCATTGATGGACTTCAGAAAACTGATGAAGTATGAATCCAATCCAAAAGAGCTCTGTGTCTGAGAGAAAGGTCTTCGACCTTGTGTACTTGTTTGTTGTCTACAGAGTAGATTTGGATCATAGGACAATCAAACAGCCTGCAGTGATTCTGATTCCCAGTAAAAACAAATTGCCAACCTTTTTTTTTGTTGATCCAAGATTTAAAGTAGTAAATCTTTACAAAAATGTCAGTGCATATTATAAATGGAAATTAAATTGCATTAATTTCATAATACTAAAGGCATTAAAGATAATAAGTAAGTTTGCTGATGATACTATATTGAGAGGAGCTATTGACACTCTGAAGGGCAGAGAGGCTCTGCAGAGACACCTTAACAAATCAGGGGATGGGGCAATCACTAAGTGTATGAAGTTTAACCTGGGAAAGTTTCTAATTCTGCACCTGGAATGGGGCAGCCCTCAATGTATGGACAGATCGGGAAATGAGGTGTTGGAAAGCAGTACCACAGCATGGGACCTGGGGATCCTGGTTGATGGCAAGTTGAATCTGAGTTGAGCTGAATCTGAGCTGAATCTGCCCTGGCAGCCAGGAGGGCTAACCTTGTCCTGTGGGGCATCAGGCACAGCATCACCAGCTACTCAAGGGAGGCCATTGTCCTGCTATCATTAAATATTAAATGTAAAATTAATTATTAACGTTTAAATGATATTCTAGCTGACAGCAGTCAGGGCTTTACATTTCTTTATGAATTTAATTTTGTTTGCAGTAGGTAATGCTTATTGAGCAAACAATGTCTAGTGAAACTTTCCACATGCGTATATATAGCAACCTGCTTAATTTGGATGCCCAGTGATTTAGAAAACAGTAATTTTTCCATCAACAACTGAATTGTATAAATATATAAATCAGTGATTTTTCAAGTTGTGACCATATTTAGATAAAGCAATAGATGAATTAAGACAGATGTATTTCTTGACCTCATTAATGATACTTTTTTTTTTTTTTCATTCAATACAGCTGAAAATAAGGATCAGTGCTTAAGCTAGCAAATAGTTGAATAATTACTTTAAAGAATAGAGACATGATAATGTTTAACATGGAATAGAAGTAATGAGGTTAAGGTGACTAAGGATGGTGAGGCACTGTAACAGGTTGCCTGAGGAAGACGTGGATGCCCCATCCCTGGAAGTGTTCCAGGCAAGGTTGGATGGGGATTTGAGCATCCTGTTCTAGTGGCTGGGTGATTGGGCCAGATGATCTTTAAGGTTCCTTTCAACAGAAACTATTCTATGATTTTATGATTAAGTGCTTCCAGTTTTTAAGTACTAAATATCAGAGAATGGCTATTATTATCCTGGCCAGATTTCTTTAAATATTAAATAGACAGCAATATTGATTTTTATTTTTACCTAATAAAAAACTTTAAAATAACTCAGGACATTTAATATTAGAATGCACACTTAAAAATCTAGCAAATGAGTTTATGGGGGCACCCATACATTGTGTAGCTAACATCTGTGTACATTCCAAGTAAATTTACAGTTTCTAGAAGGCTATCCATTGCTACTTAGTTGTTTCCCACAAATATTTGTCCTTTTTTAGTCTTTGAGGCCCAAATTCTATTCTCAAAAACAAGAGACTATATGATATATATACGACTATACAGGACCATACGATTATACAAACAGAACTGAATCCCAACATCCCAACAAGGTTAGAGACATATCTGCAAACTGTACTAAGAGATGGTGAAGAGTGTATCTATTGAATTTGCCAGTATCACTAGTTTAGGAGTGGCTACAAGCACACTGGAATATGAAGTAAAATTCAAAGTCATTCTGAAAAACTGAGCTCTTCCCTCAAGAAATCAAGAAGAAACCTTAACAATCAGGAAAAGATGGAACAGTTTGAAGATGTTTAGTTTAGAGATAAGCAGAATGGTGAATGAGGTGAAAGTCTTCAAATATTGCAAAGGCTCCTGCCAAAGAGTAATACATTCTTCATTTTGATGAGATTGAGCATCAGGAATTAAGACTCTATTAGAAAACTTAAAAGCTATTTTAATCTTAAAAGATTTTTTTTTCCTAGCAATAAAAATCTGTAAGGATAAATCTGTAAGGATCACAGAGAAAGATCCCACAATGAACTTATGGGATATCCTGTATTAATGCAGTCTTAATATTGTGATTTTGAGTGGAGTGTTCCCTGATGCAAATGGCAACTACTTATTTTCTGCTAACATGATCTGTGAAGAAGTGAACACTGCGTAGTGAAACCCTCTCCTACTTGCATTTTTCCATAGCTATTTTAGCTTATCTGTCAGCTGTATTGCTGGTTCACTTGAGATTCTTCTGCATACTTCAGCAAGAAGCTGTGATGAAATATAAGAAAATGTTCTATTTAGCTGATAAAATCAATTATATGTAGTATATTTGAAAGCATGCTCAGAGATAAAATGACAAGCTAATTTTTAGGATCGTATTGTCACCTCCAGGTACTTGATTTTGGAAGTGGAGATTCTTTTTCAAAACTTGTGAATCTTCAGAGCCATTAATTCCTGAAGCAGTTACACAGCCCACAGTGAGCTTTAGGAATTATATCAGGTTCTTGTTTTTGTTAAAGTAGCGGGATTGTAATGCAGTCTTTCAGATAAGTATGTGGTTTGATTGCCTTAAAAATGTCTGATACGATGGATCTATGTGTTTAGTTTTCTTGTCATCTTGTGCTTATTGGAGGTGCTCAGGGTGGGTTGCTCTAGGGTAAAACACCAGACGTGCTGAATTTCTCTCACTTTCTTGAAACTTGCCATCATGAAAATAGATATCCTTTTGTTCAGCATGTGAGTTCTTTTACCTCAACTTGTCATATAGTCTTTTTTACTGCAGTCATTTTGTTACCTATCACAACTGAGATTTTTCCCACCTCTGGGCTCTTCAGCATCAGTATTTATATCATAGGGAAGAGGATGGCATTTTCTCTGATATTCACCAGAATGTTCATTCTGAACTTCTTAGTCTTCTCAGGGAAGTTCAACCTCAGGTAATTAAAGAAAAGAAAAGAGAAATCCCTGGAAGTTCAGTGAACCATTAACAAGTGTCATAAATTTATTTGCAATGCAAAAACTGTCATATCTTATTGAATCCTAGCCATCTTAGTGTGTCCTGCTCATGTACCCTTTCTGAAACAACAAATTTTGGGTGTCAGTGTAATTGGAGAGATGTAAGATGTATCTCTAACATGGTGAGGTACTTTCTGGCTGTGAAGGTAGTTTGAAAAGCACATAGAAATTGCTGGCTACTTAATAGAGTTAGTAGAGGGAAAGTGCTACAGCAAGAAATTAATACAAAAAATGATTCTCCTGAGTATGTCAGAACTATATTGTCCTTACTCTCAGTACTTCTCCCATCTTTTTGGATTAGTTACCTCACCCCTTAATTGTAAACATATTCTTATTAATACCTTGAATTTCAATAGTGTGCATAATGTAAAGTGCAAGGGTGTGCCTGGTAAAAATGTGTTTTGAATGTGTGTCTGTCAAAAAAGTGTATCTATCTTAATGCACTATTAATGAGTTTAGCAAAGAAAGACAAATAAAGGAAAAATGTAGCCATTACGTACACATATAGTGGAACACACATATATTGGAACTAAGTATCAAGAGGCTAAGCGCTAATGGTGTAATAATAAATAGCTAAAAATAAAGCTAGCAATTATCAGGATTACTGACAAAGAAGGATGCAGAGACTTCTTTTTTAAAGGTTAGCCTAAAATGCAGCTAGTAATTAATTGGCTTTCAGCCAATTTTCTCTTAGGTCTTTGCCCAGACTTACTGTCTCAGACATATGACAAGACCCCAAACATCAGCCTGTGTTTCAGTCTTTGGATATGTGGAGAGTTAGGTCGGATTAGGGACCATGCACCCAACCTCCATCTCACTTTCCCTTCTGTGAGATGGGAGGAGAAACTAGGATGAGAAAAATTACAAATTGAGATAAAGACAGAAAGATCATTTAACGATTATTGGCACAGGCAAACCAGATTTGACTTGGAAAGAATTTCTTCACTGTAGTCACAATTCAACAGATTCAGGTAGTGGGAAATAAGAAGACAAATTTTAACATATTGCATCCCCCTTCTTACATATTCGATTTCACTCCTTCATTCCCAACACTTCTACCCATCCCCTCTCACGGTGCAGCAGAGGGGGTTGAAGATGAGGATGTATTCTGGAGGTGGCAGTTTGTCTCTGCTGCTGCTCCTCATACATTTTCCCTGCTCCAGGGTGGGTTACTTCAGGAAACTATTCTACCATTGTCTGCTCCATGAACTATAGGAAAATCTCATCTCTGTGATGAATTACCTCCTCCCTTTCTTTTTTTTCTCTGACATACTGTTTCTAGATCTTCCCCCCTCCTCTGCCTGTTCCTGATCTTTTCCCTCTGTCTCACTTTCAGAGAGGCACCACCACTTTGGCCCTGCAGTGGATCTAGTGCAGCCAGCTGGAATTGGCTGTGTCCAGGACAGAACAGCCCCAGCCTCTTCCCAGGGGCTACCTCTTCAGCACCACTCCTTGCCAGTACCAAAACCTTGCTGTTTATGCCTAATGTAGGATGCAACTGTCTTTTTTGTTTGTATATCTGAGTTGTTGTACGCATGTAATGAAAACTCAAGTTTTTCTCATGATATAAATTTCAACCTTTAGTACTGAATGTAACTAAGGATTTTAGAGTAACCAACCTATCATAACAGAATAAATCTTTGCTTTTCTGTTCCACTTGTTCTTATTTGTGCAGCTGGCCAAGTGCAAGCTGTTCTCCCAGAGTGTGCAAGTCTCCCAAGGGTTTTCTCATCTGCTGCTTAAAAAAAAGCAGCACTTTTTGTACCACTACAAAACTGCCTGGTGATTTCTCAGGCAAGGCAAAACTGCATATCCCTCATACCGGTAGAATCAAATGGGTGTATGGAAACAAATTATTGATTAGCTAATCTTCCTGTGTTAAGCTTCTGCTCTTGGCCTGTGTGTTACACACTTTCACAATGCTGAAAGAGTTTTGTAGACAGCTGCCCTTATGTAGTCACTGTTAGGAATGTAAAAAGAAGAAAGGTAAAAATGCCTCAATTCAATTTTTGGGGAGAGGGAGGGGGAAGGGGAAGGGTTAGGGAAAGGGTTAGGGGAAGGTACGGGAAGGTGCAGGAAGGTGCAGGAAGGTGCAGGATGGGAAGGTGCGGGACGGGAAGGTGCAGGAAGGGAAGGTGCAGGAAGATGCGGGAAGGTGAGGTGAGGCCAGGCGAGGCGAGGTGACACGGTGCTGGATTTTTCCCCAGCCAGTTCCCGGCACCAGGCCAAGAGTGGGCTGCTCGTGGAAAGGAGGGCAGCTGTTACCGCTGAAGATGAATAGATCACGCAGACACAAGTCGAGGTGTGGTGAAAGAAAGAGCAGAGTTTATTTTTCCTCCCAGGATTTATAGGCTTCTGACCACAGCCAGGGATGGGAGGGTCAGGATAACACTTTCTCACTGCACTGGCCATGAGAGATGCCCATCACAAGATGTGTAACAGAAAGAATGTACACATATCTATGCTTACAGTTACTCTCCTGGGAAAGTCCTTAGAAAACCATGTCAGCAAGCTCAGAAGCTGAGTTTTCAGGGCGACAGGCAGCTTAGGGTTTATGCTCTATGGCACAGGCTGTCCAGTGTTGAGGGCAGAAGCAAGGACGAGGGAGAGGTCTTCCATCTGGCTTCCAAAATGAACTTACTCTCTTGAAGGTTCCAGGGATGAAAGACAAAAGATACAGGGGTACAGCAACTTGTATATGGGGAGGAGCAAATAATAAACCAATAGAGAAGACATAGGGGAGGAGCGCAAGGTGGGATTGAATAATACATAAACCAACAGGGAACACAAGGGGAGGAGAGTGGGGCACATGGGCCAATGGGGCTTGGAGGAATAGGGAAATTCCAAAAGGGGCAGTCCAGGCAGGGGTTTGGCACAAGGGAGGATTGACAACTTAATGGGAGGGGGGAACATTCAGGATCAAAGGGCAGGTATCCGTGTGGATTGGCAACCAGGGTAGGAGGGCACAACTGTGACTAAACTATTAACAAGGGCTGGGGGGTACAACTTAACAATATAGAAGGTTATTGAATCAAATATAATGAACAAAAATGCACTGCAACAAAAAGGCTTCTTTTCTACCTAAAGGTTGCAGTAGTACTATAAACTGCACTCCATTAATGATGACAGAAAACATCTCATCAAAGAAGGAATTTGAAATATTTCTATTAGTAATGATTTATATACTCTGAGTGAAGAAAGCTGAGTAGTGTTTATAACTTGCAGTTTTTTTAAAACTTGTCTCTTTTTTCTCTTCTTTTTTTTTTCAGCAGAACTACAATACAACACATACGTGAACTGTGTGTAAATAGTGCAGAATTTGACCTCAGGTAAATTGGCCTAGCACAATGGAGTTATATTTGAATGTAATTTCTTTCAGGAATGACTAATCAGAAAGACTTAAAACTTAGACAGGCTTTGAAACAGAATATATAATATGACAATCAATACAAATGTAGTTTCAAGGAAATGGAATGTTGAGTCTGGACTGAGAAATCTGGATTCAGGCTTTTTTTCATCTGCTCAAAGATGGAAAGAGAAGCATACCACAGATATGAGTTGTTGCTGTTTTTTCCCTCAGGGTTTGAAAGCAATGGAGTGATAGATGTACAGGTGATGAAGCTTCAATCTATTTGAAGAAGTGGTGGATAGGAAGGATAGATTGAATGAAAACAAGACAAGTAAATATTATGAAAATTGAAAACAAGTAAACATTATGTCATTCTTACTGAAGGACTTAGGCTGCCTCTGTCTTGTTATTATCTTGCCATTACCTGGGTCATGGTTGGTTTTCTGCAAATATTAGCTGCTGGAGTTAGCTGTTAAGCTCAACAATAGTACCCATGCAAAACAAGGAACTTAGACATCTTGGAATTTTGTCAGCTGAAGTGAATTCAAATTGTGTTGTGGAATAGAGAGATTATTCTTCGTAATATGCTGCATCAGAAATTCCCACATAATGGATAATTTATTAGGCACATAGCCCTCTGTAAACAGTCAGTATCTAACTGCAAAAGTTCTACAACAGCTGTATTTGCCACCACTTACTTAGATTATAGTAATTCTGTGATTTAAAATGGTACTAATGTATGCTGCTGTGTTAGTTGGATGCTGCTGATAAGGCCAAGAAACTATCAATATATATTGAAAAGTGACTGTAAGTAAACTAGTAATGGTAATTGTATTTGTCACGTAGCAAGGAAAACCAATAAGTTCTTTTGACTGATTTAAAGGCACAATCAACTTGTTGTGAACGTTTTTGAACTGAGCTAATTGATGCAAAATAGACCAATCACAAATGCAACAAATGTGGGAGATGAAATGATTCTTGTACAATGTGTTGTCATCAAAAAATGTTATTTCCTAAAATATTGTCTGAACAGTACATCATGTTAGTTTCTAAAAAGTTGCTGTGGAAATAAATAACTTTATTAGGATAAGTATAAGACATCAGCATCACTATGTAAACCCTTCCAGTGGAGTTAGACATCAATACCAGTATGTAAACCCTCCCAGTAGAGATAGATGTGTAGAATATCAAGGTTCTTGTTCTTCTTCTGCTAATAAAGTGGAAGATTCATCCACTTTTTAGAAAGCTAACCTTACTATAATCCCCTTGAAAAAGGATAATATTTTCATTAACTATTGCAGTATCTTTACAGAGACACTACTACCATTGAATATATAGCAATTCAATGAAATAACATTATGTTACTGTGCTACAGTGGTGAAAGGAAACATTACAGGCATTCTATTTGCTCCATTTTCCCAAAATTCTATATCTGGATTGCATGCCCATTCAGGAAAATGCAGCTGTGGCCTGTCCCAGCCCAGAGCCGGGGGCCATGGCAGAGCCTGGCCCTGGCCTGGGCTCAGGGAAAGCCCCTCAGTCTCCATCCCCTGTCGGGAGCTGCTGGAGTCTGGCTCAGACATCTCCCCCCAGGCCATACAAACCACGGGGAGAGCAGGGGCCAGCTGGAGTTCTGTTACCTTTCCAGGCCAGAAACGAAGAGAGCCAGAAGCTCCCGAGCTTAGGTTTAAAAGGTGGTATTCACGAAGTTGACCTCACTTTTCAGTGGTGAAAAAATGCTGACAATTCTCAGACACGGCCAGCTATTGTTAAGGAATCAAGCAGAGAAGAAACTCCCAGCAGCCTCTCTCAGAGCCCTCAACTTCCATGGGTGTTTCTCACTTTTTTTTTCCTAAATGCCGATCCATCACAGAGATGAACAATGATATACTGAAAGGATATATCCTTTAATTAATGAGAAAAGTATGGGGGGATGAAGTACTTGAACTGTAAATCTGAGCAAAAGCATCCACTGATAAAGCCAAGCAAATGTTAGAGTAACTTTGATCCCATCAGAAACTTAAACAAAAGGAAAGAAATTAGAATTGCTGAAGACCCTTTTCCCCCAGGGAGAGAAGAAGAAAATCTCTGTTCCCAAAAATAATCACAGAAACAAATGAAGAGAATCTTTGCCTTTGAACAACTCATCCTTAAAATAATATCCCATAAGTTCATGGCCCATAAACACACCTCTAAGAAAGCTGTGAAAATGAGAAAAATGTCATGATGCAAAATTTTTTGCCCAGGTGGCTGCTGTTCATAGAAATGAAAAGCCACAAAAAAACGGTTTCTTGTAGAAAAGTCTCCATGGCATGACAAAAAACCCCCTCCTCTCCCTACAAAAAACTGATTAAAAACTATTGTATGGTTAGTACTATTTTACCATCCCAAGTTTTGTCTCTTCTTGGTCAGTTGGGAAGAGAAAAAGGGGGAAGAAAAATGTTCTGAAGGTTTTATTCTAATGCTTCTTATTCTTGTAGTCATGTTAATAAAGTTTCTTTAAACCTTTTGAGTTTTAACCTGTTTTACCCTTCTCCGAATCCATATCTCACAACAAAAAATGAGTAAGTGCCCTGATAATTTTAACCAGTGCTAAAACCTACCAGATTATTTGATGCCTTAACCAGGAAACTCAAACTGGCAAATCTAAACCACTACATACACAAAAATGTGAGGCCCATGCAGAGTCTGAATGAGAGGGGCTGGCATAAAAATCGGAACAAATACAATACACATTGTGCCAATGAAATGTCTAAGCCTATGTCCTGATCTGCTTACACTGTCTATAAGCAGTCAAGCAGCTCTTCCCATAAATAACAGCAATTCTTAAGCACATTTTTGGTATATAATTAAAGCACACTTTTTGTAGCAGTACTAGAAAGCAATATGTATCATCTTTAGCAATAGGGCTAAAAAAGATCACTGTATTCTAAACTTAAATTGACATTTTGAAGGGTTAACACAAGAGCTGCTTTGCTGCCTGTGATCAATAAAAAAAAGATTTCGAGTAATTAAAATCTCTGATGTGGACATTCCTTATTTGGTGCCTGTCAGAAAAGACAAAACAGAGTTGCATTAGATAGGAGATAAACATAGATAAAACAACCTCTGCTCCTAGAAGTTCTTATCTGCATGAGAAATTATTGGTGCACAAGTCTTTCCTGGTAAATGAATTAAGACCAAGTAAAAAAGTATTTGTATATCTGTAAAGTATTGCCGTGAATTCACAAGCTGGCAAGGGAAGAGAAAAACAGGACACAGGACACTATTTTCACATGAACAATAAATGAGAAAGAGTTCATATAGATCTCATGAATAGATGTACATGTCTGATACCTAGATACATCAGTTGTATGTATGTAAATATATTCTAAATACTCATAGATTCATGTCATTTATGCTTAAAGAAATAGAGGCTTATAAATTCTTAAATGTCCTCATCATAAAATAAAAGAAAAAAGTACCTTTTAAACATCACTGTTTGGATTTTTGTATATTTGTTGTAAAGGTACACTTTTTTATAGGCCCTGTTTGTTACTGATAAATAGTGATAAATATTTGTTATTGATACCCAGAACATGATCTTAGCATGGATCTTTCTGTAAAGAAAATATTTTATGTGATTAGTAGAAGAGTGTAGTCTCATTAGAAGGTTAAGGACTGCCATTGATGTGGCTCTAGAATAAGAAGCAACGAGGGCTGTTGGTTCAGGAGTGATGCAAACTCCTTAGGAATGAAAAGAGGAAAGTGAGGAGAATGATTTACCCTTTACGTGAGAGAGCAGCTGTGTTGAGATGAAAAACAAGGAATAAGACCACCATGCTTTGACAAGATTTATTGCTCAAGTAGCCAGATAAATGTCAGTCTGAAGGCATGAGATTTAGAGCAGGAACAAGTCAGCCATAGCTCAAAGTAGTCATGGGTTTCTCCTTCACACAGCACTATATAATATTTTGGTCCAATAGATAGCTGACATGAACCTTGTTTCTACTTATTAACCTATCACCTTTGCTTAATGTTGCCTCACTGCACCTGTCTCTTAGCCAATAAGCTGACAGGTCATGTACTCATACACACACCTCTATTTTAGTTTTTAGATCTCTGGCTTACTCTATAAATCACATTATTACAGTTCAAACTTCAAATTATTTTACTTATAACTTCTTACTTACTCAAAATGTATTCTTACTTATAACTATAGAGACATAAGTTTAAAATTTTCCTACCCAATGTCTGTGTACCTTCATCATTACATTAACTCAAGCTCTTTCTAAGGCTGCAGACTGAACCTTTCAGCATTTCCCACACAGCTGGAGTGCACGGAGCTGGGTCCAGGAATGGGAAAGGAGCCAGATGGGAACTTGTAGATGGATGAAGGTCAGAAGGTGGACCAGCATGGTTACTTTGCTCTGGGTATCTGCTACAGACCTCCTGAGCAGGAAGAAGTAGTAGCCAATTGTTTCTGCCAATCATCATTCAGATGATTGGCAGAAACATCACATTTGCAGGTTCTGAAACTATGGGAGACTTCAGCCACCCTGATATCTTTTAGAGGGACAAAACAAAAGGGTTCAGGTAGTCTTGGAGATTTCCTAGAACATGTGGATGATGGGTGATTGAGGAGCCAAGAAGGCAGAGTGCTCTGCTGGTCCTGCTACTTATGAGCAAGGAAGAACTGGTCATGGATGTGAAAGTCAGGGGCAGCCTTGGCTACAGTGACCATAAGAGTCATGATCTTAAAAGTGAAAGGAGTGCACAAAGCCCAACAACAGCTCTATGTTCCAGGAGGGCACCTATTTTCTCCTTCAGATATATGGCTGGAAGAATCCCATGGGATACATCCTTGGAGAGGATGAGTCTGGATAAACCACAGGCCAGTCCTGTACCTCCAGTCCTTGAGATGGTGATGAAGAAAATTTCTTCTTAAACCATTTGCATGGTGATAACACTAAGTAAAAACAAAGATATAGTGCTGTAAAGCGCTTCTAAATAATGATTAGAATGATTTATTTCCCCCTTTCCCCCATCAGAGCCTTACAGGCAGTGTCCTTACTGATTTTAATTTGGATGGTCTAGGATGCTTTCTAGAATATTCTGGAGAATACTGCTTGTATCACTGCTTGATGAAAACCTAGTGACCCTGCTAACCTTTGTCATCCCAGTCACATAGCAGCTGCTCATTCACAGGTCAAGGGGAAAATTCAGTGTCCTCAAGAGTAAACCTGTATAGTATCTTTCTTTTTGTATTTTCTCCAGTCTTTCTATATAATATATATGTGTACATCTTGGAAAACTACTTCAGCTATTTTCTTGTCTGCTCTGTACTTCTGGCGAGCAACGTATTTTTTCTCCTGTGTACGTATGGGAACATTGTTGCATTTGGGGGATGTGGTGGGGAGAACTGAGATGTTTTTAATATGGTTCATATTAACCTAAGATAAATGTGACTCTGCAGATGTAGCTCTGACTCAATTGTGACAAGTCCCTCTAATTTCTCATGGTTTCTGGTGGAAGAATTAACAATGACAGTAGGTGTGACTACATTGTGATTTATGGTATTTACTGTTATTTGTGGAAAGAGGGTCAAAAGGGAAACTTTGACTATTTTAACTATGACCTTGTCACAGGTGCTTCAGAAAGGTGGTAAAAGAATGGAGAGGGACCAAAAAATAAAGCAGGTGATATGCTCTTGAACCCCTGACTTTCAGCAGCTGCATTTTAAAGGCTGCCATTCCATTTTGCTGCTATGTCTGTGCGGCCTCTCCACTATATGTGCAAACGCAATCTGATTGGTATTTTTTATAAGCTAGTCTTGCCTGCTCTTATTACAGACATGACCTTCAAATGAGGGGCCACCACAGACATTAAATCAAGAACATTTAGCTATAATTTGTAATAAACATCAACAGTGCTGAATTCAAGCCAGTAGGAAATGTTCAGGGCAGAAAACACTCTGACATTCATTCATAAAAATCTGTACCAGTAGAATTAATCATAAAGAGGGAGGGCAGAACTTACATTGAATTTATATTACTCTTTTGGACAATTGTGATTCATCATGAAAATGAGGGCTATAATAGGTAAGCAATGACCTAGTGACACAGAGCCACATTCATTGTGTAACTAGATTGAGTATAACTTCCAAGATGTTTTAGTTTGAAGGACAGGTGTCTGCCAAAGATGATGGGAATCTCTCTTGAAATGCAGAATATGACCCCCTTCCCTCTGAAGGAACTTTAAAATTCAGGGGCTTTCAGGTGTGGAAAAGGAATAACAGTTCTGTACTAGCATGTATGTGTATAGCAAGGCAAAGAAACAACAACGGCAGCAACAATGGACAAAAAAGCAGAAAACCCAATGAAGTCTCCGCCCGCTCTCCGAGAGCTTCCCTCAGTGCAGTTCCGGGCCCGGCCGGCAGGGGCGCTGCTGGCTCCCGGCGGGCAGCACGGGTGTGGTGATTCCGCCGCGCCGGCAGGGGGCGCTGTGGCGCGGGGGCACAGCCACAGCTCCCTCACCTGCCCGCGGCTGGGGCTGGGTGGTAGCGCGGGCTGCAGCAGGAACCTCGGAGCAGCGGCTGGCATGGCAGTGGCAGGCACGACCCCTGCAGCGGCCAAAAAAATGTAACAGAAAACTCCACAACATTAGCAGGGGCTGTGGGAGGTCGGGTGGATGCGGGGTGCTTGGTTAGTGTATTGGGAGAGGCCGAGGCAGCGGCAGAACGCAGCGGTGCTGGGTGCTGGCAGCCAGGCTTCTCTGCAGACAGTGACACACATAGTCGGGGAGAGGCGCCCGCCGGGAAGGGAGAAGGCTCGGCATCCCGGGTTTTGCTCTGAAGCACCCTGAGAGATGGTGAGAATCCTTTCCAGTGAGGCAGCGTGCCAATAGGGCTGCTCTTTCGAGCAAAGGCTCACCCATGGCAGGAGAAACAAGGCAGGGGTGGGCTCTGGCAACAGCGGATTTCCCTCCATCTCTGAGCAGTAGCTCCACTGTCCTCCTCCTAGGCTGAGAGAGCAAGAAGAAAACTCAAAGCTGTACCCAACCCCTTTTTCCCAGTCCCAAATCTCGTGGTATCTCTGCCTTTCCCAGAGAAACCCCCAGGTAATGGGTGAGTAGCGAGCTGCACCCCTCCCCTGAGCTGTGAAAACTGTTTTATCTCTCTTATGTACCTGGTCATTATTTTCCTAGCAGCATATGGGAGAAAATTCTCTAAGAGAAAGAAAATAGAAAGGAAAAAATCCTAACCTCCAACACAAGACAAGATATTTAAAGACTTTTAAAATACAATGGCTCAATATAATAGTACAGAAAAAGAACTGTAGCTCCTCAAATTTAATCAGATCTAAATCTCAAATTTCAACCAGATTTAAAAGAAATAATCAGGCAACTTATTGTATTTTTAACTTTTCTGTCTCTTTTCACAATGTGAAAAGATCTGTTCTTAATACTATTTTGCTAGGAGGTTTTTGAAAGTAAAATACATAAAGCCTTTTTAACTTTAATATTGTATATTCTAGAAAACTCTATTCAGAATGTAAGATGGGAATCATTGTATTTTAACAACAGGTTTCTTTGACAGGTATCTTATTGGAGCATGTAAATGTTTTGCTAGATTGTGAGTGGAGATCACCACAAGATTTACATTGATAAAAACCCAGGAGGTGTCAGGAAAGTTTGAGATCCAGAAGTTGCTGGGAGGCCAGAATACCTTTCACTGATTTTGGATCTGTAGCCTACAGAGCTGACATAAACAGAAATTGCTTTAGGAACCCACCTATTTAGTACTCTTAGACTAATGCAGACTAGGAATTGAATTCTGGTGGCTAGTGAATTAAGCCCTTAAAATTTTGCTCATGAAAAAAAAATATAAACAAAGTGCTTCCTTCTCCAGTACTATGCTTTGCAGATTCAAATAGAGAAATCAAATTTAATTGCAAATATATTAAATACTTAGCATTGTAAAAGTGAAAACCAGTATGTATTTTTAGTAATTGCATTCTTTTGCACTCCTATAAAAGTAAACAGAAACTAATGTTATATCTAAGTGTCACTAGATCTGGATCTGGTGGACAGCCAGTATTTTATAGAAATGAAAAACCATTTAAGCCTATTTAAATGTACCTTGGTGCAGTATTTGTGGGAAATTACACACTTGAATAATCGGTAGAAAAACTGTAATTACAATTTTCTTGTGTAAGATGGAGTTCTTTGCATCAAGCCCTGAGGAAAATTTTAATGTGAATCTGTAAGTGCTAAAAAAAATTTTTTTAAAAAATTGTATTTTATTATTTTTTAAATGTGGAAAAACAGAGGATGAAAACATATGCTTTTCTTATCTCTATTATCTATTACCTTGATGTAAAAAGAAAACTCTTGTTTTCAAATCTGTCCTTGAAGAGATTAAAAAATAACATAGATATGTTAAGCAAATTTAGAGATAATAACTATTCTCACATTACTTCAGTTGTAGTATTTAAACAATGAGTTAGAGAGAGCATAAATCTGGAGTATGAATATAAAATTAAAATAAAAAGCTTTCCCAAGGTGTTCTCTGAGCCAAATATAATTTTTCAGATTACTGAATTTCCTGAAGTGCTAAGAAATTAAATGCAAAACAAATATTCCTAACAAATTTTCCACTCTCACTATTTATAATTATTATGTACGGCATTATCTGGCAGACTGGGGGAACACATAAACAAAAACATCTAAGTGCCAAAAGAGGCAGCTTTAATTGTTTGTCCAGGATTCTGCTTTTAGTTGCTGAAGTTGGGCAAAAGACCTGATTTGATCAAGGGAAACAAATACTTCCTGTAAAAGGAAACACAGCTTCAATTCACGTGAATCATTAATTCACACAGCTTAGCTCATACTGCTCTGTTATCATGTTATCATGTTATCATATTATGCTCACTAAAAAAAAAATTCAATTAGAAGTCACTGTTCTTTTTTTTACGGCAAAATGTTTTTATTTTGTCTCCCATGCTGTAGGTCTTAATCAGTTAAAGTGTATTTGAATTCTGACTACACTATGCATTAGTGTAAGGCATTTCTGGTGTTCTTAAATGTTCTGTTTAGAGGTATCTAAATAGAATTAGGTATCACTCATCGTAAGCTATCACCCAATAACATTGAGTCACAAATGGCAAGGATGTAGAAATGTCTTAGAAAAGAAATTAATCAGCAGTTAGCTCCCTGAACATGTAGCTTTGTGTCTAATAATATAAAGGGGAAATAAATACATACCAGTTTTCCCATGACTCCTTGTGCAATGGTAAGAAAAATGTATTTCTTATCCTATGATTGTGGCTGTATTCTGATTGCTACTTTGTAAAGTCACCTCTGGCATATAAGAAGGCCAGGTGACAGTTCAGTGTCCCTCAGCATTCTTGCTCCAGAGCACTAGAAGATGAGATAAAGCAAATTAATTTTTTATATCATGGGCTGGATGAAATAAGATCTAATAAATACCTGTAGTTCAGTATAAAGGGACTGAGCTGTAGAGTCCTAACAAGGAAACAGAACATGCCTAATAATTTTAGTTCTTATTTTGTTGTTTCAAGTTTACATACTGCTTTGGTAAGGAAATGTTTATCTTCCTCTCTTGCTTAATATTACTAAATAGAATGAATATTTTAATTCAGAACTTCTTTGTGAATGCTTTTAGAAACTAAAATTTCCAGTAAAGTATTAGAATAACTGCAATTAACTAATGTAAGAAGCTGTCTCTTCTGAGATGGCTTGTGGTCTGATATTGGTGGTAAATTCTTCCACTGAATTATGCAACTGTGGCTCACAGAAAATTTGAAAAGCATTAAACAGCTAATAGGAAAAATATATGGTTTTCAGTTTAATAGTAGTGGTGTTGTCAGTCTTCAAAATTATTGTTACTTGGTCAAAATAATTTTCTGTATATTTTACTCTGCTTGATCAAAGATAGAAGTTAATATTTTCTTATATGGCTAATTAACAATTAATAAACTGAAATGCAAAAAAATAATTGTGAAAGCAATGCTCTTTCTGAGTACCAGGAAGTGAAGAAAATAACAATCCTGTAACTAAGGAGACTTAACGTCTATTTTTTTCCAGAAAATTTGTGTGTAAACACACAAGTTTGCATGCAAACTTTCAAATTTTTGAGTGCTTGTTGAGAACTATAAGACAATTAAAAATAGTTATGTGACCTACGCTCATACAATCATATAGTTTTAGGGTATTTCTCTCTCTAACCCTTTTATAGTGAAAAAATAGCTAAGGCCATTTAAAATGTTTTGGGTTGTTTCTTTAAATCTGCATATGTTAGTACTGTATGAGAGTCCTTCAATGAATAGAAAGGTGGAAAGGTTTGTTGATTTGTGATGCAGAGGATGGTATAATTCTCAATTTGTTAATATTGACTCAAGTACTCTAGATTAGAATTGCAATGTCCTTTCTATCTTTCATCTGAGTAATAAAACTGTGTTCATGATAACTTTTGGCCATTGCATGGTACATTTTGCAAGGTTAGGTTTATGCATTCTACTGTCCTTGGGTAGATTCAAACTGCAATAATTACATTATGCCTTTCTAGAGTTACTTCTGAAGTATCAAGTGTAACCTTTCTTTTCCTGAAGTGGAATCAAAATTTTAATTGCTTGTTTGGGGTATTTTTAGTGTTGCACAGTGTCTGCTTGGGGGATGAGTAAGGAGGGTATGCACTCTGAAAATCTTTTTGACAAGTCAGTGTATTAAATTAAGGTAAGATTGGCAGTAAGGCTGAGCATATCTGATGCAATTGTGTTGTGAACGTGCATCTTACAGAACATGGGCATCTGTTTCAGTTAAAAGAAGTCTATGAGTGGAAATGCTAGCTTTTGCTGTCAGAGTAAGTTACGTGGAGGATGCTGGAAATAATCCACAGAGTAGTGACATGACACAGAGAGGACATCCTTCTGATATGTGACTAGTTCAAGACAGGTCTGGCTTTGGTGGCATACTCTGGGCAAGAAATACAATACTGAGGCTTGGCCCTCAGTCTGAC
The DNA here is from genome assembly GCF_001522545.3 of Parus major. Lineage (NCBI taxonomy): Eukaryota > Metazoa > Chordata > Aves > Passeriformes > Paridae > Parus > Parus major. The sequence goes on along the minus strand of NC_031799.1, from coordinate 64,479,005 downwards.
TCTAAAACTGTTCTTGTAAAGCCATCATTTTACAAACCTAGAGAAATAACTGTCTGAAAATAGGTGAATCACTCCCTTTTACAAACAGTTAGCAATGTTTGTTCCTAAGGATTTTAAGAAAACTTTTCGCCTGCTGAAATTTAACTTTTCTATGCTTTACAGATCTGTTATAGTCCTGTACTGGGTTGCTACAGTGTATTTATTTTACCCGTGAAGCTTGTGTTTTTGTCATACACGTTTTCAAATGTGTATTTAATTTTTTACTAGTTCCTGTGCAGAATAAAGCGTATGCTAAAATGGATATGTGGGCCTCATAAGATTCCAAACAAGTTGTTTGTTGATGTACACTAGCACAGAAGAACTACCTGTGTGACGTAGTCAATGCTGTTTGCTTCAGCATAAAATGATGGATATATCTATAGTTTGAACTGCAATGTGATATAAAGACATCCAAGGTACAAAATCAGTTTAAATTACTAGCATAACATTAGGCAGAGATACAGTTTTGAATCTCAAAGATATTTTCTTAGTAGGATTTTAAACTTTCCTATATAGGAATAAATGTGTTAATATCTAAGCAGTCTACCATCAATAGTGTTAAATCTTCAAACTGTGCTTGTCAGAGCATGCATACAACATATTTTCTTTCCTTTTTTTAATATTTCTGATGTTATATAAATTCTACTAAGCTCTTGAAATCTGCAAGTGTCTCTGATCATACTCTGGTATTCTGATTCTTTTTTATGTGCAACTGATGAATAACTGGAGAACAGCAGTCAAAGAGTTTTTGGGAAAAAAATCATACTGTATTATCAATCCTTTTAAGGTGAGTAAAATCTTATAAGGTTTTTGGAAATTTTGACACTCATTTTAGTGCTTCAGCAAGTTTTGTCACTTGTGGTTTTATGCACTTGAATGCTCAGCTACCTGACTAAAATATCATATTGCTATAATCATAATAATTTAAGGAGGTAAAGTCTGGGACTCCCTGTAACCGCAGTAGGTGAAACCTGGTTGGTTATCAAATGTTTTTAATATTTCAGTGGCTTTTAGCTTCTGCAGTGAACTTGCTTTCCCATAATCTCCTGGTGAACATTCTATCTTGCAGTGTGGTATCTCCACCTCTGCTGGTACAACCTTGAAACAGTATTTCTAATAACAACCTTATGAGCAACACTTTATTTTGACCAGTAGTAGAAATACCATTACATCTTAAGATTTAATTTAAGTGAGAAGGAAGGGCAATGAAGATTTAAAAATATGGAACAAAATGAATTATAGGTGACAGTCCTACCCTTATGAACACACTTTACAATCAAGGCATTGTAAATTAGCTGTAAAAAATAAAACCCTTCTGCAAGAAATAATTAAATATTAGAGGGTGGGCTAATATGCCACACTGAAGATGCCATATATTAGAAGCTGTTCTCAATCCCCAGGAAGGTGGAAGAGAAGTCTTGATGAGGAAAGAAACCATGGCACTTAGATTTCAAACCAAGACTGACAAAACTTTTATGGTTTTCAGGCAGCCATCTATCTCTGAAGAGGATTTAAATGGGGACCAAAAGAATCAATAAACCCCTGATGGCTACTTATCTTGTAAAAATGTGCATGTATTCTGTGTTGGTGGGTATTTTTTGTTTCTGTTTCTGTTTTTGCTTTTTTTTTTTATTTTTTTTTTAACACATGTACCTTAATTGAAATTAGGATTTTTGTTTGTGTTTCCTTATTGTGATGAGATTTTCTGCATTTCTCTTACACTCTGAAAGTTATAAAAAAGTTATAAGAAAGTTATGAGGTAATTATTTCTGGAATAATTCAAAAATCCCAGCTGCAAAGATTTTCATGAAGATACAGTACAATCAACAGCCAGTGTTACCTGGCTTCAGTGCCTGAACTTACAAGTGACTACCTTCATGAGTTTTCTTATGCTTGGCAGTAGTTCTACTGAACATTTATTTCATTCTTTTGTCACTTTCAGTTTTAGAATTTCTGTAAACCTGAGCACAGGTATAGTATTCTTAGGCCCCACCTGCTTAGTTACAGCAGTCACTTCCTGAACCTAAGTGTTTGGTTGCTAAAAGTCAAAATATCACTGAAAGAAATATAGATTGATCTGGTGGCTGACATTTGCTGTTTGAAATGACAATAGATGCCTATAACGATAAAGGAAAAAATGCAGATTAGGAGCCCTTTAACACCTAATGGCTTCAGAACTTTGAAGATAAACGTAGGGGCCTTTAATTTGACTTCTGAGTGACTGACGAGCCAACAGAGAGAAGTATTTGTGTACTCTGAACTTCTAGTTTTGACTTCATCAAAAGACAAACAGTGGAAGTGGGGTGTCTCCTTCATGTCTAATGAAAAACCAATGGAAGTTATACAGTGTGTAAGGAATTTATTTAGTGATAAGTACAAAGAAAATGGGAAGAAATCCAAGGAAAATATTTTTATAAATTTGATATTAACATGTGATATAAGTGCTTAGAGAAAACTGTGTTCAAAGATTATTTTTTGACTTATTGGAATCCTCCAAGTTTCAGTTCTTGGCTCCTCTTTGTCATTGTGTATTTATATTGATCTGTCGTGTTGCACTAAGATGGTTATTATGTTTACACTAAATGGTTTTTCCCTGTTGCTCCCCTCGGATGAGTGGTTTTGGTTCAATCCCCTCATCCCTCCCCTTTGGTTTCACCCCATTGGCTGGGGTCCTGATTTCCCCCCTTCCCTTTCCCCCAGTTTAAAAGTCCCTGCCATTTTCTTCTCTGTCTATTTCCTTGGGGTTCATTCTGAGAATAAACTCTGGACTGCACCCCGGTGAAAAGAGCCTCCTTTTTCTTTTACCTTGTCATTGTCAAATCTCCTTCCCCTCCCGGTAGACTTAGGGCTAGCCGGGTGTACTCTGGGGCATGGAAAAGGAGGTTTACTACATTGATCCACTCCTCCAAAATGCAAAATGTCATCTCTCTAGGGGTGGAGCAAATATTAATATGTCAAATAAATATTTACATAGCCTTTTTTATCAAAATCCTGTGTGAGTTGGATAACTTACAAGATTGTGATAAACTGTTGTTTTAAATTCAAACACAGAAATCTTGGATGTGAGGTGTGCAACTCCACATGGCTCCTTTTTGATGAATACTTTTGGTTTTTGTTATAGATTTTAAACAACTCAGGATACAATTGTGTTGGCTAAAAAAACTATTACTATACAGAAGACAGAGTTAGCAGGATACAGGTATAGGTAGGATAATTTTCTGCAAATAGACCTTGCTTTAATTTTGCAACCAAGGCAAAAGTTTCAGAGTGTTTCACTGCATTTTATTGATTATTTTAGTCTGAGATGTTTCAACAATAATATTCTATCACTTCTATTCTTGCAATTTGCATGTTTGAGATGGAACTGTATACAACAGAATGTAGGATGGTCTTCTTCTTCACAAAACAAAAATAGTTTCAGAGGAAAAAAGAAGACTCTCTTAAGGTCAGCTCTCATAGAAATACAGAGGAGAGTAACAGTGAACTCTTCTTTCAATGTCCTTATTTAGGTACTAGATGCACTCTATTTTTTGAATAAGAGTTCAGGTGGAGTCTACTACTAAGATTCTGTTAGTGAGAAAAACAGTCCTTGGCTGTGCTGCAGAGAATTTGTAAAAGTTCAAGCATTATCAAAACAGAAATGATTCCTAGTATTCCTTGTGGGTCTAGAAGGTTGTAGACTGCATCTCACATGATGCCTAAAATACACACCTATTGGTTTTCATATTACACTATACACAGTCAGCGTACAAAAAAGTTAATCCAGTTTATGTGTATGTCTTGTAACTGATCTGTCATTTGAAAACATTAAGTCCTTTGCAGAAAATATTCCATGCTATCATGGATTTCTGTATACTGAAATCTGGGCTTCCCTGAAGAGGAGTTGAAAGTGACACTAGCTTCAAGATCTCAAGAGGAACATAAAATAAAACATTTAAAAGTGCAGTTCCAAGGAGACAGAGGAAAATGGGAAAGAAAGGATGACTTTTCAGTGTATTAGAAGTATATTATTTTCTCTTTGTGTTTGGTTTATTACTGCTTGACAGCCCACAAGAACTCTAATTTTAAAATTCTATAATGTGATAACCTGCAAAGACGAAGTTATATCCTGTGTTGTTGTGGTAAAGTTGTTAGAATGTTGTTAAGTTAGTTTATGTTAGTTAGTAGCTTAAAATATATCTTTTCCCCTCTTTTAGTTGTGATTTCCCCCCCCCCCACTTCTTTTTCTCTTAATTGTTTACCTGGCGTCAAGTTACCATGGTTACTGAAGTTTCTCACTGAGAGAGGCCGGATAGAGTAAAGAGAGGACCCTGCTGGCATTTCCAGTTGCTTGAAATTTCTTTAGCCCAGGAGACCCTTCTTTCCAGCACGGAAGTGTGTAACTCTGTTTTTCCTGTCCCAGAATACCTCTGAGCTATGGAAGCTGAGAGGGCATGCTTACCTTGCCTTGCCTTTCTTTCCCCCCTGTGTTGCCAAGAAACAAGCCACCCCCCCTCTCTCCCCCTCTGCCCCTCTGTGGAGAATACTCCTACAACTTTGTAGGCATTTGAAGAAGTTGATGTATGTTATTTCTTATCTTCGTGTGTGTAACCTTGATTTGTAGAAAGTTTGTAAGATGTACTGACTGAGAAAAATAATTGGTTCTCTCTCTGATGTTCCCTCCCTCCGAGAAACCCTGTTAAAAGAAACCCCCAGACCCTAAATCCTTTGTCTCTCATCCTTTGGATTCCTCTTCACAGAAATAAACAGTGGAATGTAACCCCGAGGAGATAGTCCACCCCCTATTTCTTTACTCGCTTGATAGACTCGAATTCTTGGAAGAAAATCAGTGAACCCCACAAACATATGCTGGCTCGAAACCTGAGTGAAGAGAAACCTCATCACTTAGTGATGAGTTAGCTGGGCTATTCTCGGGAAGTTTGAGTCATTATACCTTTTGGAGATCAAATAAATTCTTCAAGTATAGGAAATTTCAATGCTATTGAGGTTCAGCCATTTCACACCCATATTGTGCATAATCTTTACTACCAAGCTATTAGCAATTTTTTTGAAGTATTAGGCATTCCTTGTCCTCTGCTTTACATGCTAACACTATCCTTGGATTCTGGGCTCCTTTTGAGTCCCTACAGAGGGATTGTGTGTTTTTATTAATTTAATTTTTCTCAAGCTATGTATTTTTGGAACAATTTATGTGCATATAATGGGATATTATCTGTTGTATCTTATCTCTGCAGTTTTTTCCACTATACCTCATATCAGATTTACATACCCTTTTGTATCAAAGCATTTCATATTCATTAGACCCACCTTGTTAATAATCTTAAGCAACCCTTGTTCAGAAGAGATTGTAGCTGCCAAATGATGTCTCTGAGAACGATCTCTCCCCATGTGTTTCCCTTTTATGATGCCATTATCTGTTGTTGCTTGGAGAGTATGTGGAGATGTTATCAGCTAGATGTATTTTTAACACATACAATACACGTAAAGAAATGTGCACCCACATATTACAATTCATTTACCCTCTCAGCCAGTTGTGAGCAGATGTTTCCCTTTCAACTCAGGTTTAGTTAAATGGGGTCAATATCTCAGGAATACATTGTGTAATTCAAATTAGTTGTACCTCTTTCTGTACTGTCATTTTTATCCCTTTGATTTAAGTCATGCCTTATAGCATAAGAACCCAAATATAATTTATAATGGATAAGTCATACTTCAAAATATAGATGTTACTATATTAGTAAGAGAGCACAATAACATGTTCACTAGCCTAATTGGTTCACTGACTATAACTAGTACCAAATCTTCAAGAATATTGAATACAAGTTCATTGCTGCCTTGTCGTTTTCTGAATAGATTACTACAGGTTGTTTGAAGACCTTCTTATTACTGATGTCATGAGCAACATCAGATTTCGCATTCAAGACAAGTTAGAATGACTTTGTTAAGTCAGGTGAGTAAGCAGATTCTAGTGGTTCTGCCTTGTGTGTGGAATCAGTCTGGAATCTTATTCAGAACACCACATTGGAGATCCTGATGGTTTCTGTATCCTGAGCAACATATAGTCAAATATAAAATGGAAAAGATTGTGTAGGGTTTTAGAAATATTTCATTTGAGTATCACTCTTTCAAGATCTTTGTCCATTAAATGGACAATTTTTCAGGAATTTCCACATGTGTCTGTGTGTTCCATTTGTTTGCTTAAAGTAAACCTCCCAACAAAACACAACAGCAAACTTTAGGATCTTCTTTTTAATTACATGAATGTATCTGCACAACCAAAGCTTAATTCTCTATGGAAGTACATCTTTAGCTTTATGTCCAAGGTTAGTTTTTACAAGTTATACAAGTCATTGTTATCAAGGATTGTAGGAAGAGCTTTAGAAGTCTAGAAAAAAAGATTGTTTTGAGTGCTGTGCTTCCAAGCTGTGCTTGGTGGAACAGAGATTAACCAACCTGACACATTAGTTCTCACAGCGTCCTTATCTCTGAGTGTTACGCATTTCAAATTTTGTCCATATGTGTAGAGTCCTTTACAGACCTTGTGTCAGTGGCAATCAGATGTCTTTGATCTGCCCTGTATCTGTTCAGCCTCCTTACCTTCCTGCAATATGGGGTCTTGTTCTGTGCTAAAAGAATGGCAAGACCTAGTGGACGATTTGGCTGCAGGCTGCTTTGCATTTGTTTATTCCTTTGACTATTAAGCACCCTGACCATAAACACTAGTACTATTGCACCTGGGAATCTAGATAAATGTCTGAATTTTTTCTTCTCTGCTGATTAAAAATTTCTGAATGGAATAGGTAGATGTTTAGCATAAGCTTATTAGGTAATAATCTGATTTAAAGCACAAACAGCTGACAACTTCAGGGCTACTGATTTTAATTTATTTTGCTGACCAGTATTTGAGACACATACAACACTGAGATTAATTCCTCTTGTTCATTGAAACAACATCACCATGTACCACAATTACCTGAAAAAATACAGGCTTTATCAGGGAGACAGTGTTCTGTGACAAGGTGTACTGCTTTACTTTTTCACTTTACAAATTACTAATAAAAGGTAACAAGTGAACAGAAGTAATATTGTTCAAACCAAACAAAGCTGAAAATAATAGGTGAGCTCTACAAATTAGTCTTGTAAAACCATTAATGTTAGTAGTAAAATATAGCATGAAAATTAAAATTATATAATTAAACAACATAAAACTAGTGTAAGAGCAGTTGTTAATTCTTTTTTTGCTGCTCTTTGATAGAGAAAATAATAAATAAAAGTGGTGCAATGTCAGTGAATTTTCAAAAATGCTTTTGATATGTTTTCTTAGAAACACCTAAAAAAAAGATGAGAGCCCAGAAACATGGGGCAAAACTGGAGCAAGAAAAGAATGGGTGCTGGGGACAACCAGATATTCTTTTTAAGTTATAGGTATGTGTATGCTTTAAAGAAAAACCTGGATAGTGATTTTTTTTATTTTTTTTTTACTTTGCCATGTAGAGCTGTTTTATTTAATAAAAATAATAGCAGAGTGTCAGAATGACACATCTGTCTTATGTTATTGAACCTCTGTGCACATCCACTAAAAGTGTATGTGATTAATTTGTGGTGTAAAAACATTTACTCTGCTCTGTGCTTAACCTTTTTATTACTACCAGAATGATACTTTAGAAATATTCCCTGAGAAGACACCAAATGCTTTGAAATGCGTAATGCCAAACGTGAGTCTTCTAGCAATAGGTATATGTAAATTGTAAAGAAAGAGTTAGCAGGAAACTGACTAACTGATGTATTTGCAGCTGAGGGCATTTTTTTGAGAAATAAAATTAAAAGTTTAGGTAGTTCTCACTATGAAAAACAGTGAAACTCTAAAGCTGTATTTAAAGGGGAAAAAAAATAAAGAATTTTGTAAAAATTTTGCTCATTTTGATTACCAGCATTTTCAAGTGTTCTGTCTGGAGAGTGAACTAATTTTGGAGTGGAAATAGATGTGGTATATTTTAGCCTTTGAAAGAGAATGACATTAGGCTGTATTTATGAGGTAAATTTATTCTATAGAGAACTAGCCAAGATGAAGAACCAAAGGAATCCCTTTTCCATTTTATAAACTACAAAATAATTGGCAGAGTTGTTTTGCACTTCCTTTGCTTAGTGTTAAACAATAAAAATCTAGTTTCTCCAACTGATAATGCACTATTTAGGATTATCTAAAATAGTCAGTGACATGATAAATCAATTGCATAAGGAAATTGGGAAGATGTGTTCTTTCGTATTTATTTCCCCAGACTCCTGTTTCACTTTCCCTCTGCTCTCTCCTTCTCCAAAGTGAATTCCCGCTCCTTGCTTGTATGGGAAATTCTGTGGGATTTATGATATGCATGAAAGTTGGAAATGGCTAGCCAATCTTAACCCATGTAGTCTGTCATTCTGCCAGTATATTTTCTTGTGCATTGTTCAACCTACTTTCATAAGTTCTAAACTATATAGGTTCTATCAGTATATTTTCTGTGCATTGTTCAACCTACTTTCATAAGTTCTAAACTATATAGGTTCTATCAGTTTCTCTAGGAGACTGTACCTCCATTTAGTAGATTTTGTAATCAGCAAGAGTGAGATATGTCAACAGCAGATTAAAATGGCCACTAATCTTACTGCATTTATATCATCCTCATCTGTCTGCTACAGCTTTCTTTCAGTATCTAAAAAGAGCATTGAAATTAATGGATGAGTGGCACTTTGAAGAAATACAACTGTGTAGGAAAGGAGGCACTGAAAGTGGCAAAAGATCAACTGTATTTAGGCTATTGCTGATTTGATTGACTTGACCCAGAATTTTTGATGTTGTTTTCTCTGTCAAGCTTTTTGACACCGTGGTGATAGTTGTAGTTAAACCAGCTAGCTAGACAAGTCATAATATTGAAACATGTTTCTATAACAATGGATGGAATACCACCTATGAATGGATCTATGGCAGGTTGTCTAGAGAAAGTGCTCTGATTTTCCAGCTTTTTGAATTGCCAGTGCATGGCATATCAGTTTGCTAAGATAAAAAGACTCTTGATATAGAAATAGTATTGAAAATTAACTCTTCATGGACAATGAGTTTTGAAATTCTAAACATGCAAAACTGGTTTACAGTGTTGTGTTATTGACAATGTGCTGATACAGAAGCCTAGCTGTTCTGGTTATTGTGCAGATCTAGGGAAAAGGACATTTACTGTATCATGAAAGAAAGGGTGTAGTGTGTCAGCAGAGACTGATGGGATACAAATAGGTAAGGTGATAATAGATCCCAATTTTTTGTTTCCGGATTATTGTCTTTGCCTTAAACGTGTATGGTGGTACAAAGAGGATGAAGAGAAGAATGGTGGAAATTTAAAAGATATGTAAATTTATGGGTTTCTGTTATTCACATGCATGCTAATTTAACAAATTTACACTAATGGCTGAATAAATTTCTGTTGTTCTGGATTTTGAGAAAGAAAAGTTAACAGTTATTTCTAAAAAAAAACCTTTGGAGATTTGTTTTTCTTTTCCCAAGATCACTAACTTAGATTAGCTTTTTGGAAAAGATAATGAAATATATTTGTTAGAGAGAAGTAAGAAATTTAAGGTTTGGAACTGTTTGCTGCAGGTTGCATTTTTTGGACTTCAGAGCTTGGGGGACCTCTACAGTGCGTTGCCTGCAGAAAGAAAAAGTGAGAGAGGATTTGTATTCATAAAGACAGATGTTTGCCACAATAGTAATATTCAGAATTAGTGAAATATCACAGATTTAACTGCAGAGTTTTGCCATTTATGCTATAGCTTAGCTCCTTACCTTTTCATTTGAAATCTACTTTGACTGCTTGATGTACAGAAGAACTTTTTTGGGTGTTGCCTATGTTTTCAGAAAACTAAAGCTGTTCAGTGGTAAAAAACCCCAAGAAAACCAATGACATGAAGGACACAAAATAGCCTCCCTCATTTTACTGCCCCAATACAGATATTTCATAATCACACTTGTGTTTCATAACCACACTTGTACTGTTGTCTAGAAAATGATGACTCATACTTCCAACTACTGCTTTGAAGTCAAAGATTGTAATTGCCAAGACCTCTAATTCACTGCTGAAAAATTGCTTCAGTACTTTGAGCAAAATTGAGGCAAAACAGCTATACTTTTTTGGAACCTCTCCAGATTGCAGCTAGGTCTGACAGCACTTGTGTAGAAGGCAACAGTGAGTAAATTAAACCTTTCCCATTCTCCATTGTGTGTGATGAACTGTTTTGATCTCGTTGTTCAGACATTTCAAGGTTCTTCTGATAACACCTTTCTAGTCTTGCCTTGCATCTGAAACTAGACAGAGACAATGTTTAATTCCTTGTGCTGTGAAATTCTTATTGCACATTTGGGAACAGTAACCTAAGCAAAGACAGAATTAGTTACATGTTTTCAGATTGGGATACTTCTTTATGAATGGAGGAGAGTCAAATTACTCAGTGGGTTGTCATTTGGAATCCCATGCTTACAGAGTTCTGAGAGAAATTCAGATAGGAAAATAAGGATTATAATAATTTAGTGACTAAACCAGTTTAACTTCATACAGACTTGCTGTAAATGTTTGAAGTAACTTGGCTAAGTTTTTTAAGGGTTCTTAAGAAAAATCCATCTAGTCATTGTGGACAAGTGATTCCAGATAGAAAGCGATCCCAGGATCTTACTCCATAAGAAGTGCAATCTAATTGAGGTCGATGCATTTGGGAGTTGTGTAACTTTTATTAATAGCAGTTTTTTATCAATTCTCTTGGTGTTGAAATACTATGTTTCTGAAGATTGGGGATACCCTTAAATTCCAAGTATTCCCTTACAGTTATTTCAATAATAGCTTAAAATATAATATTACTTTAACAGTAATAAATTTGAGGGCTGATTTAAAAAATGCATGTGCAGAAATATATGTAATGGTAATTTGTAAATATTTGAATATGTGGGTAAAGAAAAATTTTTCATTTCCAAGATATAATATTTTATCTTTGTCTCCCTGTAGATTATGGATTTCTATGCTACATTAACATTGAGTGAGTTGTAAATAAAATATGTGAAGACAGAAAAAAGACTGGCAGTTTGGCCTTGTAATGATTTCCTTTGCCAAGTCCATCACCACTTGTACTGTCAGATCTCCACAGGGAGAGACTTTAGAAGCTGTTGCTGGTTAGCTGGTGACTTTCTAAAGTCCACATTGTTGTCACTGCTAGAGTCTTCTCATTTCAAGCATACATAAGCTTTGAAGAGCAATATCAGCTCATTCTTCTTTTTCTCTTCAAGGTAAATACTTTTACTGGCAAATGAGAAAGAAACAGTCCCAGCATGGTCTGAGTAGCAGAGGAATCAACAGTGTTCATATTGTTTGTTTTTACTGGTACTTTTTTTATGTCCTCACTCCACTGGCAGGAAGAATTGAAGTACAATAAAGTAAGTGCCAGAAAAAGAAAAGCAGTCAAGTCCAATAAAGGCAGGCAATCGATAGTGAACTGAACTGCAACTGATAGTTTATAGAAGGTGTTGGGAAAATGAGAAGATGTAATGGCCAAAGGTATGCAGCTACATTAGAAAAAGACCTGTAAAATGATCTCCTAACCTGTGCATCAGCATATTGAATCATGATGTACAAGTACAATATGCATCCTTCTGGCAGGGTGTTTGGAGGAAAATGTTGTTAAATCATCTGCATGGTTGCACCTTTTTGTTTAACTGTTAACATGTGAAAGCAAGGGGTGTTGCTATTAAGAGTAAAATAGTCCCACTGTCATGAAAATAACCTGTATTTATAAAGAGATAACTTGACAAATCAGGACAACTTCACTTTAAATTTTAATTTTAAAACTAGCACTTTATTAGATTAGTTCATTAGAAATATACTTTGTCCTAGTGGTCAGTTCTTATAAATCATACATAAATGGTACATATATAAACCTGTTAGTCTTAAGCAGTCATATTCTAAAAGAGCTACAGGTATACAAAACCACTGATCTGCTGCAATATAGTTAGTACTGATAGGTCCCAAGGGTTTCTTAGTTGCAAATGCCAAAATAGTCAGTCCTGACTGACTATCATGGTCTTTCATGAGAGAAGTGGGTTTATCATCTTCTATATTATCAAGAAAATTAGTCCACAAACACCAGAGGTTTATGTCCAAAAAGGAGACAGAGGAGTCCTTTTACTTTATTCGAATAAAGGGAGGGGCCATGGGGCATTCCCCTGGGGTCTCTCAAATTTTTGGA
>NC_031799.1:64459837-64466498 GCF_001522545.3 Parus major | reverse complement strand
TCTCAGTGATAGTTTCATCTTATCAGCAGACCCACAGCTTGTTTGTAAAGACAAACCTGTCATTCCTCTCAATATTATTCCTTGCTTAAAACTGTGATTCTTAGACTGTTAAGCTGTTTCCATGAAGGGGGTTCTCTGCTCCTGCTCTTGCTCCTGTTTCTTTCTAGCTGGTTATTTGTCCTGTGCATTTGGGAGGCTGCCATGCCATGCCAATTTGCAGTTCCTTGTGCTGCTTCTGTGTGGTAACTTTTTGTTCTTTGGATGCTGCCTGTTTGAAACCTCAACCACATTTCTCTGCTCCTTTGATGATCACACTGTTAAATATAGGATATATATATGAGGTTGTGTCTGGTTATACCATCTTGGCATCACAAAATAATTTTGTGCTATTCCAAATTACACAATTGTAGTACACCTACATCATTAGTAGCCAGTCGAAGCTTCACATATAAACAGAGTTAAAGAAATAAAAGTACTATTACTTTAGATGAGTTTCCTGTGAAAACAGATTTTGAAAATGTAAGGAGTTGAACTCCTTGGATACAAGACTAAACTCTAAGAAAGATGGAACAACTGAAGTGGTGAGAAGACCAAGAGAATGATTCTGTATTAGAAGCAGAACTGTAGCTGATATTCCAGATGTGTGCTGCACAGTAGTTGACAAGGCTCATCATGTATCACACTGGCAGTGTAAAAGAAGTGAGGAAGCAAATTTTCTTTCTGCATACACAATCACTCATCTCAACTATTTTCATGATATGCTATACTGTACTTTCTTATGCAGGCCATATATGACCTCATCCATCAAGAAAGGATGATGATTTCAGAAGAAGTGTTTCATGTTTCATGAAGAACATGTCAATGTATTGACATTGGTCACTTCTGCCTGATGCTTGCCATAGCAATTCAGTTTTAATGGTGTGATCATACCATTGCCTTTTTCCCTAGAACAGTGTGACACAGACGGCCAGAACCTATCACATTTTAGGAGCAGACTGATTCTTTCCTACTACTAAATGTGAAATATGTCCATATATTTTCACTGTTTTTGCAGTATCATAAAACATAAACACTAGTTCTGTCCCTACAGAGGACATAAAGACAAGGCTTTAGTGGCTTTATTTGCAGTGGTAGTTAGTCATCCCTAGATACCTACAAGAAATGTACTAATTGTTATGCTGCATCAGGTTTTCTGTTTAAAACTATTTTTATGTAAATGCATTTATCTCAGACAGTCACAGTTAAAATGAAACAGCAGTGTGTGGGCATAAAACATAGTGTACAGCTCTGCAATCCTTAATTCAGTCTTTGTTGCTGGCCAGAAGATGTCTGGGAAAATGAACTTTGGTAAACAAATAGTTACATGGTGTAGGCCAGTTCCTGTGCATTGGCAACAAAGAGTTAACAGTGGAAGGAGGATATTTTTCCCCTTTTGATAACAATCAATTAATATTTTACTTGGAAAATCCAGACATTTTTCAGATTAGTTAGAAAAAGTGAGAGTATTTTTTTTCACAATTTGAAGTTTGGCTTAAAACTTTCACAACTTTGAAGTACTCATGAGTGTAATAGCAAATGTTTGCTGCGTGTCTTGAGACTTAAGGCAGATTTTGCAGGTATCTCTTTCAGGAGAAGGGTAGCTAGCACACTAGCCCTCTGACATGCTTTGTATAATATATTCTTTGACTGGGAAGGAAGAGTTCCTTAATTTATTAAATAATAGTAATAGTAATAATAGTAATGTTTGTTAATTTCAGAAAAATATGAGTAGACCTTTTCGCCCATATTTTTTCTTACTGTCTCTTTCTTTTAAATTTTATTTCATTTTAGTTTTACTTATTCAGAGCAGTAAAGATTTGTGTTAACAGTCACTGTGACAACAACTTCCCCTAAAAACCAGCAACATGCTCAAAACAGCAAATTCCTTTAAATTATCCTTCTGGAGATATATTCCTATCACAGATAGAGAATCAGTAGTTCTGTTATTTTAAATATTGAGCTTTTCAAGAAAGTAAGTTTTGTAAAAAAATCAGATATCAGCCCAATATTTTCATCCCATCTATTAAACAATTGTTATGTGCGTTCATGTGTTGTAGATGGAAGTCACAATTCCTCTTGATCATCAGACAAAACCTGTTTTATTGTTCAGAACTTACTTACACAGTCAGTTCAAGACTCCTGGGTCTAGAGAATTCACTGGTCGAGGTTTTAGCACCACTCAGCTCCTTGACAAGCGATATGTCTGCTTTCTGGATTGAACATGACTGGCTGAGGTCCCTGCTTGGGTCAACCCCATCCCTGCCCCATCCGGGGACTTGTTTTACTTCTATAGTGGTTGAGTTTGGGGGTCTGATATGGCCAAATTTATTTGGCAGCTATAAGCTAGCTTACATGGTGACAAACAATCATACAAAAAATAAAAAGCAACAGATGAACAATTTCCCCCTTATGTTTTGACCATAACTGTCTTGGTTAATGTCTTTTAAAGAATATTTCATCTTTTCCATTTGGGTCAGTGCTTAACTGGAATAAGTAAGTAAATAAATAAATAGATAGATAACACCCCAATGTAAATATATCAATATGTATTTTTACTTTATATATATACATATATATAAAATTGACAGCATGTAATGTGGCATTTCTAATCTTTCAGAAGATCCAAAAATTGATGTTTTCTTTCCTCTCACTTAATTGATTAATTGATAAGAATATAGGGGAATATACAATAGAAATCTGAACTTGTAAAATTAGTCTGCAAAGCTGGTAAGAAAAAAACCTATCTTTTTCCCATATAATGTCATACACTCTAGTGAAGTTTTGTTAGCAGCTTTGTGTGGCCCGAGATACATGTTTAGGCATGGAGAGATTGAAAGCCTGTTATTTTGGCAGCAATCAGGATTAGGAACTTAGAAGTGAGGAACATATGTCTCAGTATGCAGGGTGAGTAATTGAATATTGGAATAGATATCCTTAAGGAATTCTATAGCTGTTTTTAAAACAAGTTTTTCCCTTTTGAGGTCTCTATAGCATGATAATTTTGGGCTCTTGCATTCACTTTTGGAGAAATAAACACCTTCAAAAATACTTGCTTTGGTTTTTATCCTTTGAATGAAGCTATGTAAGAGCTTATCACTTTTTTTGGGGTGTGATTCATATAACATCTTCACAGCTTTCCTGTGTATGAGCAATGTGGCCAGATTGAGATGTAAACCAATGTTGAGAAAATCTTTATATCTTGCTACATAAAATGAAAGCCCTCACTTAGTAATGCTGCTAAAGGCATTGCAAATCAAAGAAGTAGCACACTGCTCATTACCAGCTTCCACTACATTTTTCAGACTCCACTTAATTGTATTATGTCACTGTATCTACATTGCTTATCCAAACAATAAGTTATGCTTCCAAGCCGGACTTCCACAAGCAGAAGAAATTTTTGGCTACAGTTACCTAGTAAGAATGCCTTTTACTGCAAAAGAATTCTCAAACTGCTGCTAGCTCAGCAGGTAGATAAGCAGAGCTCTAGGGCTTCACCTGCTTCCTAACAGCAGACTTTCCAAGGGACACAAAGATGATATGTCTCTTCCCATTCTGGTAAGAAGAGAATATGGATTGCCTCTGTTCTTTTTTGCTTGTATGTTTGGCATCAAGTTGTAGTTTAATTTATAGCTTCCATTTGTAAGGCTTTTTTTTCCTTTCATAAGATGTCTCTGTCTTTTGTAATTTATTTTTGTTTCAAACCATACAGATCTTACTTAAACTCAATTTCTCTGCATCTACCTCTAAATTTTATTATGTTTTCCTTCCTCCTCATTATTCTCTTCTTTTTTCTTTCATTGTCCACCCAGTTCTCTCAAGTGAACTCCTTTCCTCATTTAGAACACTGTCTAATCTGTACAACCTTTCCACCGCTGTTTAACCACTTCCCAAGACATGAAACCAAAGTGATAGATGGTCTTCTAGTCTATTCTCATTCTTGATGTCAGGTTTGAGTATGTTCTATAAAATACCAAATTTCATATGGTACATGCTGCATCTTAACTGAAACACTCCTGCTTTTTTTGTGTTCAATAAACTTTAAGAAAAAAGTGACAGAACTCAAATAGAATGAGAGTATTGCATTATTTTTAGCTTGCTCATCCAGTTTTAAATGTTGTTATGAATGGATATAAACAAATACAATGTCAAAATTTTCTCTCCCATCCATGTTTAAGGTGGTCTTTCTGTACATGCTCTTGTGATTTTTAATTAAAGAAGTCACTTGCTGGCAGGTGTGTAATAGTAAATGTTAAATGTGTTGCTTAATTATTCATTCTTTCCTGTGTTAAAAATTGAATGGATTTGAAAATGCATTAGTGTGAAAATGCCATGCAAAAGGTGTATGCTATAAAAGTCTTAATAGGCAATCTTCATTCTCCTTCAGGAGACAAAAGAAAATACTATTCAAAATGTCTAATTCTACTTGGATGAAATAGTGACTTTTGCTGAGGAGCAAAAAAACTGCTTCAAGTTTCAGAATTTTAAAGCTCATCAATCTATTTGCTATAAGCCTGTGAATAGACCAGTATTGACGTACAAAAGACTCACTTGCGGTGAGAGGCTTCTCCAGGGTCAAGCTGTTCAGGTAAAAGCAGTTTATTATATGGGTAAAGAGAGGGAGAGACCCGTGTCCGCCCCCAGACTCAGCATCCACGTGGTTGGTGGGAGGAGAGGGAGTGTGGGGAGAGCAGGAGGGAAGAGGTTAAAGATGGGGAGGGAAGAAACAAGAGCAACAGAGGGAGAGCAGGGAAAAACTAAGAGGGTAAGAGTAACAGCAGGAGAGGGGGAAAAACAAGAGGGAGAGAGCAGGGAAAAACAAGAGGGGTAAGAGTAGGGAAAACAAGAGAGCAAAGTTCCTGTTGCAATACAATATACGTCTTCCTATAGTGAATATTCTAATTCCCAGTAACCAGTCACTACAAGATACACCCACTAAAGAATTTACATGCAGCCTATAAGAATTACTACATTAACATACAGTGTTGCATTTCAAACTCTAAAAGCTTTACAAACTCTTCCCTTGCTTCTTGACCTTTGGACTTTCCATCAGCAGAAGGAGATTGTTTCATCAACAGGGATTCTCCTTTAGCTGGCTAGGCTATTGTTCTTTGGTCATATAGTAACTCAGCATCTTATGACTCAAAGCAAGCTTTCATTTCTACTTCGATTCTAGGTTTCTTATTTTCAGAATCTTTTGCCAAACAATCACATTCATAAGGTTTCCCTGTTTCATCCTCCCCAACAGACCAACAAAGTCTAATTAGTATGATAGAATCATAAAAGAATAATAATGAGTAATCGGAGCTCTTTAACATCAAAAATTAATCTCTTAAATAACCAAGTTAAACAGTTTGTATTATATAATTTTGGCAAGTATATTTCATTTGTGTGTTTCTGAAATTCAGGATGAAGGCCAGTTTAACTTCAATTAAGTTTTGTTTTGCTTGGCTCTCTAAATGTCTAAACTGTTGTAATGTATGGTCATGGAGAAACCTAGATGGAAAAAACCTTATGTGGTCTGCTGGCTTTGTCTACTGCTAGACCAGGATTCCAGTCACCAGTACTCTACAGTTGCCTTTTCTGTCTGACTTGAATATGATGTGATATTGAAATGAGTAGAAATGTCCATTATCATTCTATGAATGTGAAAGTGATGCACTTGCAAACTTTTGCTGAGGTTCAACAGAACTCTGAATTAGGTGTTTTCCAGCTTTTTCAGCAACTTTTAACTGTTTATTGTACATTTTCAAAAACAATTTCTAATTCCTGAAACTACTGTTTATATAGTATTCATGTCTCCCTGGTAATTGTACACATTTACACATCAACTATCTTCTATGACTAGACTCTTGCAGTTTCAGTTTTAATTTTCTATTTCCTATATTTCTTTCATCATAGTTGTTTTTATGGTTGTCCTGAGTTATGAAAGTTGAGATTCCACGATCCCTGCATTAAATATTTGACAATTCATTGCTTTTTAGAGAATTTATCATATCGCATGTATTCTATTATTTCCCTTCTCTTATGATGGACTAAGAAAAGAAAGTTAAAGAGGAAATAATGATTTAGATATGAAAATATTTGTGACTGCTCATGGGATAACAACTTGGACCCAGTCTAAGACACTCCTCTTACCCTCCACTTTCCTCTGAAATATCTCTTCTAATAATCCTCAGTAGTTTAGAGTAGGTAATTGTGGGAAATAGAAAACCCTCATAAGCTGTGAGAGTAGATTTCAGAATAGAAGAATGCAAGAATACAGATATGCATAGACAGGAAACACTAAAGCTGTGTTTTTGAGCTGTGTAGAGAAAGGCCTTAGAAAATATGGTAAGTAAGATGATAGAAAAATATAAGTTTAATAACAAAGTTTTATCCATTGTTTTTAAGCTATGACAAGCAGGCATTGTTAGAGGCAAGGTGTACAGGTAGTTTTAAAGATTGGCTTAAGAAAATTCTTGTAAGCTTTTAACATTATGCTATTGACTATAAAGTTTTTAAGAAGGCATTGTAGCCAAGAAAGTATGGCTGTTGCTGTTATGGCATGAGCTTTCAACATCTTTTGTGTCTCACCTTGTATTGATGAGGCTGATGCTGAATAAAAAGAGTTCCTACCTGCTCG
>NC_031799.1:64433776-64459737 GCF_001522545.3 Parus major | reverse complement strand
GAGTACTGTGGTAAAGTCAATGTAACCGTAACTACTACAGGGGTGACTAAACAGCCCAGTGGACCATCCACTTTTCAACCACCTGCTTCCTCATCTCCTAGTAGGGCACTAGTATTTGTGTGTTTCTCATGCCTCACCGAGATGACAAAGGAGGTCCTCAAAAAGAGCCTTTTCTGGATGGAGCAGCACGAAGATGGACATGTGGGAAATAAGGGCCATGAAACATGAAGAAAAATGCCCCTTCTTTTCTGAACTCCTGTCTTCTCCTTGTAATAAATGGAATTGATTTGTGCTAACTAAATGGTAACTGTTATTAAAGTGATTATTAGAAGCAATCAAAAGAACCAGTGTTCCAAGAGAGATGCACTCCTTTACAGATGGTACATGTTAAAAGTGAGGTACAGGATGTAGTTTGGGTGATGCCCCAAGACGAAAACAGCCTTGAGATGGACAAAATTAGAACCACTTTAGGCATTGGGCCTAAAAATCAGCAAATTTTAAGACTAATGAGTAGACTCACGTAACACAACGCTTAGTACGCAAGCGCAAACCTGTAAAGTTATCCAAAGGACAATGAGGAAAAGAAGAAGCCTTCACCAGAAGACCACCAAAAGAAGACTGAAGACCCCCTAACAACAAGTGAAGCATGCGCCGTGAGGAATAGTGATGTAAAGTCAGAAAAATTGGAAACAGGAGGAAGCTTACGGGAAACATTCATGAATATGTGTAAGCATACAGCATATAAGGTTAGCTTGAAGTGCTTTGTTTTGTACGTGAGGCAGGGTGGGATGCCTCCGCACCCTGGTTGGTTTTGGACGTGAGGTGGGGTAACAAGCCCTCCCCGTACCCCAGTCAGTTTTGCTTATGCTTTAATCGTACTGAATTCCTGGCAAATTCTATCTATCAATTGTAATTTTTTTACTAAATCGTATTCTTTTCCTGAACTCTATTCTTTTATACTAAATTACTATTCAATTTACTGAATTGTATTCATTTTTAATTAAACTGTTATTATCTCAAGGGACCTAGTTTTTGTACTTCTAATTCCATTTAAAACATCCTTTTTGCCCATTCATTAGAAGTTCCCTTGTAATTTGGTACCTGGGATAATTTTTGTCCTGGTTGTTACAATGTGTTTAAATGTGGAAAATCGCATCCCACTGAGGTGGATCATTGGTTGTTCAGGTTCTGGTTTAAGTGATTTAAGATGTATTGGGACGAGTTTTTCTACATAACGGGTTCAATTTTTCTGAGAAAGCACACAGAGGAAGAGATGACAGGTCATTTTTAAAACGCTCAAGTCCAGAAGACTACTCCAAAATTTGACAAGACCAGCAATACTTGTGTCAGCATGTCACCCAAAAGGCAGCGACTGAAGTGACAGGGCTGGGCTCCTCACAAAGAGACCTGGAAAGAGGGCAAGTGAAGGCAGGACCAACTGGAACTCAAGACAAGCTGGATAGAAGGAGAACACCCCCAAAGTGGCCTAAAGTTACTTCCAGAAAGATACAAGCTATTAACTTGTATGTATGCAAATGATAAGATGAAAGGTACCCGTTGTTTCTTTTAATAAATAAGTTGAAGTCAACATTTTCTTTGACAATATGTGGGAACCGATGAGCAATGGAGAGGCAATCATAAGCTTCCATAAGCTTCATCCTCTCTTCATATTCTCCAATGCAAAAAAAATAGGAAAAAAAAAATATTTTTTTTTTAAAAAAAAAAAAAAAATTAAAAGAAAAAAATAGACCTGAAATTTCTGTTGTGTGAGTGCACATCTAGTTGAAAAAATATACTCATCTTTTTGCCACTGGGGGCTTTCTGCCTTGCTGGGTGGTCATATTTGGAATGACATGCCAAAAGAGCTTTCCGGATGCTGTATCTGAAATAGCTCAAGTTCTTCAAATGTGTAGACATATTTTACATTTGAAGCTGCTAACAAAAGCATGTTGAAAAATTGATTTTTTACACTTGTGATTTATGTGTAAAACATAAATTCGTGGAAGAATGCATGCATCCAGTGAAGCACCAGAAGAATAGCAGGACCGACTCCATGGACACTCAGTAAATCCCCGGCTGATAGCTTGAGAGCCAGCGAGACCCCTGCCTTAGAAACGAGGACTCAAGAATACCTGGCAGGAGAGCCAAGTTGAGAGTGCCTTAGGGGCATAGGGGAAAAGGGCTTACGGAGGTGTGGGGGGCTGAGACCAGGTGCTGGGACAAACATCTAACATCACCCAATGAGACATATGATGGACGGTTTTATTTTTTATATATACATGGTGGAATAGATCGCTATTGTTTGTTAATCAAATTTAATACAATGTGATTGCTGAAACTGCAAAAAGGCCAAACTGCAGTATCTGGCTGTACAAACAAGAATATGAACATCTCCTTATTAGGACATATATACTGTAAGTTGCATAACTGGTATAGGACCAACGCCTACGCAATCACATTGAGAATGAATTCCTGACTGAAGAAGACTACAAGCCTTCATCCCACGACCACCAGGAGGCAGAGAACGAGCACCTAGCAATAAGTGGCACAAGTGGAGATGCAACCCAGGAAGAAGTAATGAAGACACATATACAGGAACTGTATATAAGGGGGAATTTCTGCCGCTAAAGTGCATGCTGTTGGTGGAGCGGAGACTCCCCGGCTTGCCCAGTGCTGCTTTGCTTGCTCAACTGCTTGCTGAATTAATAAATCGATTTTTATGGATGACCCCTTAATTTGGCTCATTGATTTTGTCACTACAATTTAGAACAAGTGGGAAGGACCTTTATGGACGATATTAACACTATGGATGATTATGGATGGTATGGCTCTCCCTGTGTTTTGGCTTCTGTGAAGTCCCTCATTTATTTTTTTTTTTTTTGGTGTATACCTCCCTGTATCTTCCCCTCTCCTCTGTTCCTAAGGGCAGGACAAAGGGTGAAAAATGCCAAGATGGCTCGGGGCTGTTGCCAACCCCCCGTCACCCCTGTGTCTCTCTGCCATCCCATCCCCTGTTTTCCTGAAGGCAGGCAAGGGACAGAGAACATCCAGAGTGATGCAGGTCTGCTGCTGTCTGCCCGCCGTCCCGTGTCGTCCTTCACCCCCTGTCTTTCCACATTCCCTGTTCCCTGTCCAGGAAAGTCCGTTTCAGGGCCCTCCTCCCCTTCCTAAGATGGCGCTGGCCACATGGCCTGGGATCCCTTTTTCCAGTCTTGCTCCTTCTTTTCAGACCCCTAACTTTCCCTTCCCCCCAGTAACTCTAGCTCTGGTTCCACCCCTTTCTGCGGCTGCTCCACCCCTGGGGGCAGCCCCTTTTCCATCGTGGGCAATGCCCCCTCCGGGGAAATCAAAACTGTAACCTGAGCTCCGAAGGCAGGTGCTAGGCCAAGAACATCTAAAGTGCAACGCCCATATCTTCAGGACCAGAGCCAAAGCTGAACACTTAAGAACTTTGCCCCTCATAAGAGGAGATCAAAAAACTGCACCCTTCCTAAAAGAAAATGCAGACCTGGAAGAGACTGAACAAAAAACCACAAACATTATGTTTGTATTAAGTACCATCACTGTTTAATTTGCCCGGCTGTAGTCCGAGATTTAAGTGTTTTTAATTTTGTTTTTGTTTGTTTTCTTAATGTCTTTTGTTGTTGGGTTTTAGTGTTCCACAAAGCAAGGCAGGTGCTTTGTGAGGGAGTTGAAATTCTTATGGTGTAAGTTTCAGAAACATTTTAAGCTCCAAATCAAAATTTGATAAAAGAAAAAAAAATAAAATAAAAAAAAAGAAGACAAATTGTTGCGAGGCGTCTCAGAGAAGCAAAGATTTAGTTTTAGATAAGCGTTGCTGAAGAGGAGGCAAGGCAAGTGTGAATTTTGACCTCCTGCATTGGGGGAAAGGGCCGTGTGAGGCCTGGATGAATATACCCCTCCCCAGACCCCTTGTGAGGAGCAGCCCAGGAGTTCTGATTGGGTTTAAGCCTCTGGGGTTTCTCCCTTGCTGTGGTTTTAGTGGTCCCTGACCCTCAACTCCACCCTTTTGTCCATCAAAACCTCTCTCCCTGCCTTTGTTCAGCACTCTCTGTCTCTGAATGAGTTTACTCTCAGGCTGAATAAATGGTTTCATGAACAGAGAAATCCCATCTTGTTCCTATCCTAAGCTGGGTCCCCGTAACTGTAGCTTCCCTGGACATGATCCTGCGGTTGTGGACTGCAACAATAGATAATCTATCTGTCATTTGGTTGTGAGTGGTGACTTGCTACTGAACTGAATGTGTAAATCTGAAAACATGCACTTTACATTATGACATCATAGAACTATATTAGGAGATATTTACTGCTGTAAATAGCAGTAAATAGCACTTTAGTGAACAGCTTTAGAGCAAAAATCATTGCATCAAGAATCTATGTTTGCTTGTTTTCTTTTACAATTGAAAAAACTTTAATCATTTCATTTCAGAGTTAGAAATAAGAAGGTAAATAATGAGCCAAGATAAAGAGACATCAGGCAATATCAGCTGGAAATAAGGACAAACCCTTTTAGAATATAACTAGCTTCTGTATTATTGATTTCTATTTGTTTCTTGTAATAGATTTTCAAGACTTGATTTTGCTTAGGTTTTGTACCACCTGGTGCGTTAGAGAAAGTAGAGTAAATTTGAAGAGCTTGTGTGAAGACACTTGAAGCTGCCATATGGCAATCCCTCTTGGAAAAACAAGTTTTCAATGGAGTGCAGTAACATATAAATTGCTTTTGGAATAACATATTACCAAGGTCATATAGATTTGGACCCATTATGCCAAACCTAACAAGTTTCATCTCAGGGAAGGCCACCCAGCTTTTCGGATGGTAAGCTTTTAGGATCCAGCTTCAAGCTGGGGGGCCTGAAACCCATTCATAATGCATTTGGCAAGAATTATGAATCTTACTACCTGCCATATGTCTGTATGTAAAGTGCTGTTATGATGATAGGAAGAAATGTACTCTGGCTCTGTGACGAATTGTTTTAAAATGCCATGTAAATAAGCTAACACTAGAAGAAAAAAATAGAATAATCTTATGTCTTTCAGGTGCTAGAAACTGAATTCTGCAGCATCACATAGACTTCCTTTCAGGGAATGACACAGTATACAGATGCTTTCCATTAAGACATTCTTGAGCATTACAGTCTGTAGAGATCCTGCAGGATTTTATTAGAAGAGAACAATATGTTGCAGTTTGTTTATTTAATTTTGTTAAGCACATGTTAAAATTGTTGGTACATTCCTGTTTCCCCCTTGTTGTTGTGTAATAGTTTAGCCCTAGTTGTCAATATTGTTAACCTCTCGCCTTCTTCCTGAAAGTTCCTTGTCAGTTGTCTTAACCCTGCCCCATCTCCCCATCCATCATTGTAAACCCCACCTCTCCTTCCAGCTCCTTCTGCGTCTTTTATCCCTTGTTCGATACATTATTGGTTACAAGGTTGTTATCCTGCCCCTGTTGTGTTTCCATTGGTCCCCAATATTGTGAACCCCTCCCTTTACTCCTCCCTCCGCAAACCCTGATTGGACCTTGAATTGATTGCCCACCCCTAAATAAAGCCCAGCGCACCGAGGTGCTCGGGCCTCTTACTCCTGCTCCGTCGTGCCAGCCTGAACTCTTGACTTCGTTCCCTTCGCCCTAATAAACTTGTTCCTGGGAAGTGCAGCAGACTGAGCCTCCTCCGTCCTTTTACTGCCACCCGCGACGCCTGAGCTAGCAGAGCCCGGCAGGGGTCGGAGCTCTGTAGGTTCTGCAGTGGGATTGCCTTTCCCCTCCGGTTCTCCACTCCTGGTCGCTGCCCGTGCCGGAGTGGCGTCGCAGAGCTAGCCCAAACCTCCAATGCGGCTGAGGAGCAGCGTCAACAATCTAATACATATTTTTTATTGCTAGGGAAAAAAAAAATGCTTTCAGGAGATCATGAAAACACCTTCACTTGCAGATAAAGTCAAGGGGATGCAGGTGATGCCAAGAGGGAATTGCCTATAATCTCCTCCACTATCACTAGCCGGCTTCATCCTGTGGCCAAGGAGTATTCCCAGCACAATAGAGGTGTGAATGAGAAGGTGTACATGCTGTGAAGAGTGCAGCACCTGCACTGGTGGTGAGGTAGTGGTTGTCTGGGGAGATGCCTTCTCAGATTAACTGCTGTGTGCTCAGTAACTTCCCTGCACAGCAGCCTTCCAGCCAGGATCAATATAACTCATTACCCAATTCAGGCTCTTCAAAGCCTTTGTTATTTCAGTCTGATCCTTCAGATCTTGGTCCTGCATTATTAGGAAAGAATCAGGTGTGCATCCAGAACTGTATTGAGAGATCATGAAAAGTCTTAAGTTACATTGTACTCTCCCCCATGTATCATACCCTAAAGCAGTTGGAAATAGTGGCATTTACCAGTGTCCATATTCAATACAGAACGTCTGACATTATGTCTGAAAATTGACATAAGTTTCAGTGCATCAGCTGCTCTTCATTTAGACTTCCAACCCTCATCAATGAGCTATTGTATTTGAAGTGTGACAAAGACACATTTCAGTCCACTCAAAGGCTGTACTCAAGGCAAAATTTGTGAGACAACCCATCACCACGGAAGTAAATGAAATACAGCTGCTTCTTAAGTTTCCAGGGTTGCAATGATAATTTAAAAGGTAAAAAATGGGTCATTACATTTTGCATATGTTTGTACATTTTAACCACACAGGATACCTATTCTGTAATAATAAGGAGTGAATCATTTTGTGATACTATTTATAAGGATTAGAAATATGGAAAAAGGAAAGTAATTGCTAGGTAAAATTTGAACTTAAAAACATTTAAAACTTTACTTCTGTATGTGTGTTTTGCATATAAAATTCAAATGTTGAAGAGATAATGCTCTGACCAAACTTACTGTAACATCACAGAGGATGATGACATCTAGTAGTGAACAGATGGAAATTCATATTCAAAAACTCAAGTACTACTTAACTTCCCATGTGAAAGTGAGGTTTTGAATGTTTCAGAGTAACCCAGTACAGGATTTTTCATTCAGTTCATGTAGGATGAAGTCTAAACTGTTCTTCTGCACTTCCATGAATAAATTTTCAAACTTCTTGAAGACCCTTTTTGTCTTTTCCTAAAGACATGTGAGTATTCACCAACTCATCTGTGGGAGGCAGGAAGTAGGTCTGTGACAATTAATGCTGATAATTATGAAATGTAGAGGTAAATACTGAACCTGCAGCACTTCTGATTGCTTTTTTGTTCCTGGTACGTTATTGACAGTGTCAATTGACATCTGACTGGTTGGAACTGTTACACTGTGAGTTTAACAGGAATTGTCACAGCCCTGGGTGTATCCTCTCTCCTGAAGGTTTTGTTGGGGCTGAGGGTCATGTGGCAGGTACTGATGTGCAGCTGAAGGCTGCCCCTTCCCGCTAGTGACCTTGGAGAGAGATTCTCAGGAAGGAATAACTGCAGGGTAGCTGCAGACAGGGCTGAGCCACTGTCCCTGCCTATGTTGTTGCCATGATCCGCTCCTGTCTCTCCACCCCTTGCAAGGCAGCTGACCCTCCTTGTTCCATGACCCTGGGGTCCAACATGTTGTAATTCAGCATGAAATTTCCTGGAAAATATGGGAGTAATTTCATTTTCCCAGTGGCTAGCCCTTACTGATTTACTAACTTCTCTCCTGTCTTTTCTCTGCTGCTCTAAGAGTGCTGCTTGCTGCTCCCATAAAGAAGTAGCTTTTTCCCTCACTGCTGTTGACTTGACACATGTAGTAACTAGTCCTATGTAATACTCTTAGGTCACCTATTTTTCACTTTCAACCTGTTTACAGTTTGGCTCTGTACATATAATGCCTCACAGAGAATCCTGTTCTCCAAGTGTTTCTGGAACGAAGATTGAGTATCTCTCTAATGGGGTAGGCTGAGCAAATTTAATCAGGTATAGAATCACAGAATAGTTTGAGTTGGAAGAGACTTTAAAAATCATCTCCAACCCATTGGCCATGGGCAGGACACCTTCCACTTGATAGGTCTCGCAAAGGCTTATCCAGCATGGTCTTAAACACTTCCAGTGATGTGGCAACCACAGCTGCTCTGGCCAACCTATTCCTCACCTCCCTCATAGTAAATAATTTCTTCCTAATCTAAGCCTACCTTCTTTCTGTTTAAAGTCATTACCCCTTCCTTATTCTATCACTACAGGTCTTTGCACCTCCATGGTTGTTAAGATATGGTTTCTAAAGTTATTAGAAATTCCTTGGCCTAATTCAGGTGCAAATGAGACACTATGCCAATGTCTATATATGGGTTTTATTTGATAGTAAATATGAGCGAGAGAGAGAGAGGAAAAGAGAGAAGGAGGAAGAGAAAGAAACGGAAAAGGATTCCTGTCTCTTGTGGTATAATTGATTAACTTGCACCCTGGAATAAATGTGAATGGATTTGTTGAGGATTTGTGTTTTCTGCTCGAGCACTTTTACTTACAGTTGGAAGAATTTTTTAAGTAATATTCCTGCTCTGCTGGGTAATTTTGAGCATTATGAAAAATTAGCTTTTATGGTACAAAATTAGCACACAAAACATCTGTTATGAGCGGAGAGGGGAGAATTTAGACGAGTCCCTGCCTTTGCCCAGTTTTCTGGCAGTAGGAAACAGCTTTATTGAGGCAGCCAACACCCCCAAACCCAATCTCATTCACAAGTTCTTATTAATGACAGATCAAGTCTATTACAACATGGAATATTTATTGGATAAACATAAGGAAGAGCAGACTGAGCAGAGTTCTCAGTACCCAGGATAAACAAAAGAAACACTACTAGTAGATTCACAAGACAGTGCATGATAATAAATATATTACACCTAGTGAAGAAATAATATAGATTAGGAGCCAATGCCACTTACCAATAAATAATAGTTGATTACCATATTTGATTGATATAGTTGATTATTATTAGTTGTGTAGGAGATAAGAATATTTTTTACCTCTATTAAGTGTATGAAAATTGTTAAGTTCTGCTGACTGGAAGGCACTCATTGGCTGCTGCAGCTGCAGCGTTGTTGCTCACGTGTCCCTGCATCCAATCAGCTTCCTGCTCATATGGTCCTGGCATCTCCCCAACCAGTCACTGCCTCACCACCAAACGGCACTCAACCGGTGTTCAACCTCAACCAGCTCTCCCCGACCACACGACCTGCAGTTTGCTACAATAAAAGGATCTTCTTCAGATGAATAAAGAGGTCCATGGGACTTTGTTCCCCATTGCTATGGTTGTGTGCAGAAGCCTTTTTTCACTCAGCTTCTCGGAGAGTAACTCAACATTGACATTTGAACCTCAAGAAGAACTCCCCACACACCCAGAGAATGTGTAAGAAATTTCTGATTTTATGAAAATTATAGTGGTCTTCTATAGTTCATAAAAGTGCTGTATCTGCCTGTCAGAACTTTTGCTTATCCTTTCCCATGCATTCAAAGCGGGATGTTTATTGCTGGCTAAGGATGTTCTCAGCAGAGATAACTCTCCAAAAGGCAAGCTATTCCAACCTGGTTTGCAGATAAGCTACAGGGGTGGAAGGTCCTGTCACAACATTTTCCTACAAAGGGTTCTGATGCAAACATATCTTTACATCAGGACTTTGCTCTGTTTTCCAGGAGACCAATGATAGCAGTGTTGTAATTTAATTTTGACACAAACAGAAACTGTGGCTTTATTATTGGTGAGATAAAAAACAAAATTAATTCCCTTTTAAACTTAGTTCTGTCATCCCAAGTACCTTTTTCCTTTTGAATTTTAGTGAGGAAATTGCCCTCATCACCTTCTGCACCTACAACTGAGAAGCATGCGCATTGTGGAATGTCCTATAGTCACCACACTGATTAGCATAAATAAAAGAAGCAAAGTAAAATGAAAATGTTCTTCTGGGACATAGGAAACTCAATGGTATGTTAGGGATATTTGGTTGGCTTGAAATTCGGTAGAAGGCTTTTTTTGTATTTTATTCATATTTTCTTTGCAGTACATAGTTATCCCTCCTGGTTTAAGAAAGGGGCTACTATTTTTCATGTAACATTTCGGTATTTTGTTGAGATTCTTTAGTTCACTAATTAGTAACTCAAAAAAATTAGCCAAATCAAAATAATTCTAAAGCCTTTGGAGGCAGAACTGGGAAGGTTAGTATATATTTGTATGATTTCAAATACGTATAGATTCTTGTATCAACTCTCATTCTTAAAAACGAGATTCACTTAATAAATTATAAAAGGAATTTAATATAAATAAAAAGACAATTAGGAGAAAAAAGAAATAAAGCAAAGGGTTAAAACGGCTGGGTGCCCTGGGGGGTTGCCAGGAACACACCTGGTATCCCAGGAACTCTCCCTTTTATTCCCCCCTGCTATGAAGGTCCAATGAATATTCAAAGCATCCCCTCCCTGGTTCCGCCCTCTTAGATCACGCTTTTGTACAATTTTTATTTTCTGCTGGTCAACATTTATTTTGCTGGTCAGCATTATTCTGGAGTTTAGTTTCTTTTCTTCTGCAGATGGTCAGGGCAGATAACCATCCGGGCCCCTCATCCTTTTCCTGAGGGTAGGTGGTCTTCCTATCTTCCGCTGATAACAGTTTGGCTTCTATTGTTCTCCTGATAACTGCTTGGGCCCCAGTGTCCTTGCCCTCTGGGGTTTCCTTGCCTTGTACCTAGGAAATTCTTTTAAACTTAAAACCTGTTAGCAAGAAAAAGGTACATACATAGCTAAAAAGTATTTAATATATGTTATAAATGCAAAGGCAAATTCGTGATACGAATTAAAAGAAAGATTTATTAATAAACAACAGAAAGCAACAATGATAAAATACCACAATAAAATAGTCAGCGCAGCGCTGGGTGGACAGGGTCTACACCAAAGGTATAGGATTCCCAAATCCACCTTTGAGGGTTTCCAGGCTTCGGTTTTTATAGAGATTTTATGTCCTTGGGCTAAAATTCCAAGCAGGTTCCATTCACCAAGTGTCTCTGATTGTCCAGTGAATGGATTTCCTGGCATGGAATAATAGAGTTAACTAGTGTCCAGGCAGAGCCTCCTCATATGCAAAGGAGATTCTATATGTATTTCAACTTGTGTCATCAGAGCAGAGTAGTGGAAGCTGGGCTGGTGCAGATGGGTATCTAGGCCGTGTTTTCCCCTTTATCTTTCTTGATTGCTTCTTCCAACCCTGGTTCGACAGGTGGGGTGTTCAGGTCTGGTGATGATTATCTTTTTGGAGTTTGTCTTTTTTTGTCAACCTGATTGTTCCTCACAGAAATCTGTAGGGCGTTGTTCGGGTCCGGAGGTAGGTATTTTCTCTGAGCCAGCTCTATTGTTGTCTTGATGGTCCTTGTCCTGTCAATTTGTCTGAGTTGATGGGTTTTCCCTGAGTTCGTTATCTTGGGTGTTGGTTGCAATCTGTCGCTTTCCAAAGGGGATCTCGACCAGACCCGGAGTGGGGTTTTTTTACATTTTATATTTCACATTATTACAAACACATTTAATTTATATCTCTCCAAATTTTTAATACATACAATAATTTATTACACTGACTATTTTTAAAATGCTCTGTACATGTTCTGTATCCACTAATATTTTGAATGGATTTATATAGATTAGAACTAGTGGAGAAGAAATAAGTATGTTTATTTATACTTTACAAATCACACTGTAAAACTGCTGAAAGCAAGATAGTTCTGTGTTTTGTTTAGGAGAGCAGTTTAAGCATCTGTAACTTTACTTGTAATCTGGTATTGCTAATACAGTCCAATAACAACAAAATACATTTTGCAAAAATTTTAACATTTACAGTCAGAATCCTCTAGTTACAAATCAGAATTTGATGTTTTCTACTTACACACTTCATTATTCAAACTTGTGAATAATGATCTTAGTGTTAAAATGCTGCAACACTTCTATTGTTATCAGAGGTTTTAGTGGCCATGCTACACAATACCTTAACAAAACTAAAAGCAACTGAGGTATTTAGAAAGATTTTTGGCATACAGTATTCCAGAGAAAGGCTGTTTGTTGGGTTTGTTTGTTGGTTTCTTGTTTGTTAGGTTTGCTTTACTTTAAAAAAAACAAACTTTCAGGGCATAAAAAAAAAGAAAATTGAAATATTACACTTCAGTCTGTACATGCCATAGACAAAATAGTCTTAATAATTTTAATAATCAGCTTTCATCTCAAGCCTAGACAGATTGTCTTGCCAGCCCTTCTAAGGGTTCTAAGGCAATCAGAACATTTTGCTATCTAATCTTCTGGCTAGAAAATACTTAGCGTTACTGTTTCCAAGTATTTATAGCCATATAATTCCATCTTTCCTGGTAGGATCAGTGAAAGCAAATTTCGAATAATTTTATAATTTCCCTTGACTTTTTGTTCCTTCCTCAGTGTTCTTGTGACTTTTTGTCCATTTATTGTGCTGTACTTCATAGACTGTCTCTTTGTTTACAACATTTAATACCCTAAACTTCTTCAATTCACTGCTGTGTGCATGTCCTTAGTAGACTGCTTCATTCCCCCAACAGGCAAGTATCTCCTCTTGTCTGAAGCTCATCTTGGAATTCAGTGCAGTGGATAAGAACTGATGTATAACAGAAGCAGGACTTCTGCTGAGGAATCCATTTCTCTGTTTTTAAAATAGAGTGCTCAACCACCAGTGCACCCAGGCATTCCAGTGAGGATCTATGTATGTATCTTCATATTTGTTAGTGTGATCTTAGCACAATTAGAGTGTTTCTGCCATACCGAATTCTTAGTACCCACTGCTGCCCTGAAGGAATGAGGTAACCTGCAGTATGAGATGGGAGACCAGGAAGAGAGTAAGAAGATCTTTCCCAGGAGCAATGGTTATTCTCCACAGCTGTATGCAAAAATAATTTGCTATTTGTCTTCTTCACTGACTTTATTTTTCAATTAATCAACCTTTTGATAATTGATTGTAAATGCATTGCTAGATGTTATAAACATCTATGGGCTGCAGGAACACACAGTGTAACGTGTATGAACAGAATATGAACACATCAGCAGAAGGGAAATACGAAAGATTACAAGCAATGTTCTTGTTATCTGGACTTCTCAACAGGTGATACTCTATTATTTGAAACTTCAGTCAATCAACTGCTAGACCTGTGACGATACACTTTAAAAATGCCACAATTCTCTATCTCTCTGTCTGTGCAAGATAAAGACTGGAAAAAGGAGTTCCTAATACAAAGCATATGCAATATATTTTCAATTGAGTAAATAAGCAAAAGATGGAAGCAAGGGAAATAGCTCTTCTCATCTGAAATAAAAAGTCATCCAGAGTGATGTGAGGAGAGTGCTGCAGAGCCCAGAGGTCATAAAATTGTAGAAAGACATTCCACATACCCTTACCACTTAGTGTGATTGACAAGGTTTGTTTTCCTTTCTCCCCTGTCATTGGACTGAAAGGTTTCTGTCTGTGCTGTTGTTTATGACTTCCTCTTTTCTGAATTTTTTTCTATTGAAAAGGCCCTTGACCACTTACCCTTAAAGGACCAGCCACTCTCCTTCCACATATCCTTACATGAACCACTGCAATTTTTAGAGCTCTGCATCACAGGCCAGACTCTGACAGAAGGATTTCTTGACACCAAATTATAACTTTTTTAAGTCTCTAATAACAGTGAGAGGTTGGACCATATGACTCACTTGTGGTCCCTTTCAACATTACCCATTCTGTATGATTCTGTGAATTTTAAGGACACTAATTAGCTTTGGCATTTTGCGCTGAAATTCTTCCTTAAAATATTTCAGAAGTCTCAGGCTTTCAGTGCTATCAAGCAGAAAATTTTAAGTATATAATCATAAGAAGTTTTTCAAAGTCAAGCAACCTGCAAAATTTGAAATGCTACTCTTTATTTGCACTTGCACTTTTTATTAGAGTTGTATTTAGCCTAACTGCAGAATAAATATTGGAAAGGATAAATTGAATCCACTGCATTATTTTCACTCACCATTTAATACTCCATATACACTTTCATTATTTAGCTTTGGTTTTCAGGGCTTAAGGTGATTTTCAGCAAATTTCTAGTGTTCTTAATAATGCTACTGGCTAAAACATTCTGTTGCTAAAGGATAAGCATCCAGTGTTGTGTACAGTGTCTTACTGTAACAGCACTCTGTGTGACAGAAAAGAACTTACAATCAAATCAGAGATGATAGAAGTATGTGATGGTGTTGCTGCTGTTGCTAATAAACTGGCATTCACACAGGCTTCAGAATTAGCAAACAATGCAGTCTGTAATGATAGATCTAGTATTGTTCTCATCTTTAAAGGTATTTACTCAGTTTTTCTAAGTTCATTGAGTTCTATTTACTTCTGTAAATTGTTGTGCCGTTTGAAGTTATTAGTCTCTTATAGGTCCTGATTTCCCTATATCAGCTGGATGTTAACAGGGTCTACTCTAGGCACTTTGGAGCAAATTAATAGCCCTATTAAACGCTATTAGCTTCTTAATCTAATATAGCCAACTTTCCATGGAACTGGATAAATGGCAACTGCATTGTGCTTCTTGGGTGCCCTCTTCGCAGCTGATTCCTGCTTGCAACTGATTTCAAAGTGATTTTTGTTATTTCCACTAGCTATGATTTTATCTTTGCTTCTAGTTAGGTTTGTAGGACTTGCTTACAGACAAGAACATGTTCAAGTTAAGAATTCTGACTTGGAAAACAATCTACTTTCTTATTAAATTAATACGAATAATGAAAAACATTTTCAGAACAGTTACGTGGTTGGTCTGCTACTGTAATTGCATTTTGCTACTTGAAAAAGTCACCTAAATTTTAATCTTGCTAAGCAGTTAAGCTGAAGATCACACTAATGGAGGAAGCTGCTATCATATTTCTATGCATTAAAAAAAATTTGAGGTTTGTATATTACTGATATTTCAGACATTAGAGAAAGGCAAAACTGAGTTTGGTTTTTAAACTAATGAGGAACAGTGAAGAAACCCATTTTCTTAGCAAAAAATTGAGGAATTTTTAAACTCATTTTAAACTTCAGAAGAAATAGTCAGATGAATGTGGGAGTTGGTCAGGCAGGAACTGACAGCAAGTTGACAGCTGGGTCAACCGGACCACGACAGATGAATAGGCAAAATACTGTAAATCGTTTCTCTAAAGAATGCCATGGGCCATCAGAAGAAAGGACTGCTGTTTGGAAGGCAGACTAAGAAAAATAAAGCAGGGTTGAAGATTCTACATGGGATATATATGTAAGATAAGACCTCTGAGAGACCTCATTGATTAGTGAATTTTTTGGGCAGTGATTTAGAAAATATTTTCTCTTTCATATGTCAAATCTAAAGAGTACCACTACCCTTGGTACTCAAAAGCTTATTTTAAAACCACACTAGAAATTAAATAATCATACATATATCCATGTGACTGGAAATAGATATGCTGCCTGAAGCTTCAAGCTCACTCAAAGGTTCAATAAAAGAGACCCTCTTCCTCTGAATTTCATCTCTGAGTTAATTCTGAGAAGTATGGGAGACTTAGAATAAAACTTTGTGTAGCAGTCTTGTACAGATCAAAAGCTACTTGGAATTAAAAGTTTCAGGAAATGCAGGGCAGTAGTAAGTCTGGATTATCCATCTGGACTGATTCACCTTGTGTCTTGGTATGAAAGACAGGTGTCTGCTAAGGAAGGCAGGAGCCTCTTTTGAAATGGAAAATGTAACCCACCTCCCTTCAAATTACTATAAATTTGAAATTAAGGGTTTTCAGGCAGGGTTATGACCATAGTGTGATAAATGGAAATTATTTGTGCTAACTAAATTGTAACTATTTGGAAAGTTATTATTAGAAGCAATCAAGAGAATCAGTGTTACAAGGCAGATGGATCTCTTCACAGACGTTACATGTCAAAATTAAGATATAGAATGTAGTTTTGAGATAAGTAATGTCCCAAGATGAAATTGACCTTGAGATAGATAAAACTGGAATAACTTTAGGCATAGGGCGTGAAAATTATAAAATGTAGGACTAATTAGTGAAACACAATGCTTACGTACAAAACACAATGCTTAGTACGCATGCACAGCCTGTAAGGCCATCCAGAGGACAATGAGGATGAGTGTAAGCCTTTGTCCAAAAGACCACCAAAAGAAGACTGAAGACCCCCTAACAACAAGTGAGGCATGCGCTGTGAAGAATAGTGACGTAAAATTTTAAAATTGGAAGTAGGAGGAAATTTACAGGAAACATTAATGACTATGTATAAGCATATAGTGTATAAGTTTAGTTTGAATTGCTTTGTTTTGTAGGTGTGTGGGGTGAGAAGTCCTCTCTGTATCCTGGTCAGTTTTGCTTATGATTTAATTATATTAAATCACTGGCAGACTATATTCACATATATATATATGTGTATATATGAATATATTCACTAAATTTTACTATTGTACTAAATTGTATTTATTTCATGCCAAATTGTATTCAATTAATTACACTGTATTCTTTTACTGAATTGTATTCTTGTATTCAATTCACTAAATTGTATCAATGTTTTTCTTGTTATTGAATTGCTAATAACTCAATAGACCTAGTTGTCTAAATTTAAATTTCATTTATAACAACAGCAATATAATTTCTTTACAGGTGTGCACAGGCAGGCAAACACAAGAGTGGCTCTGCAGGGCCCACAGAGCCCCTGCCCGGCCGCCCGCGCGCGCCCCTCGCTGCACTTCTGGGCACGGCAACCGGGGTGAGGGGGGGGGGGAATACGCCGCGCCGGCAGGGGGCGCTGTGCCGCGGGCGCGGGGAGGACGCGGTGATGACGGCTCGGCCCTGCCGGGAAGGGCTGGCAGGGAGGCTTTGCTGCACGAACCCTGGGGCAGCCGGGCCCGCTGCCCCGCAGGACTCTCGGGAGCGCCGAGCTGGAAGGGCACGAACGAGCAGAAACCCCGGGGCGGTGGATGAGATGCGTGCGAGGCTGTGCAGCTGTAGCGGGTAGCAGCGGAGGCTCGGCCGGCAGAGCTGCCGGTGCAGCGGGCGAAGGCTCGCAGCAGCGCCGGAGAAGCGGCGGGGACGGAGCAGCGTCGATCCAGCTGCCAGGACGGCAGGGAAACACAAGGCCGGGATCCCGGAGCTGTCCCCTGAGGCACCTGAGCAGATGGTGAAAAGTCCCTCTTTTAGTGAGGAAGGTGTTAATAAGGGCCAGGTACAAAGGTCACTCTTAGGAGCACAGATCCGCTCACGGTAGGAGAAAGGCAGCAGGAGACGGAACCCTGCAGTGGTGATGAGTTCTCCTCACAATGACAGCAGCCTCTCTCCCTGCTGAGTGCAAAAGAGAGTTAGGGGCTGCACCCAACCCCATTTTCCCACCCAAATCTTGCGGTATCTCTGCCCTCCAGGAGCAACCTTATATAAAGAGAGTAGCCAGCTGCACCCATTCCCTGAGCTCTGACAGCTTTGTCTCTGTTAAGTATCCAGTCATTCCTGTCTCGTAGCAACAAAATGAGAACTGAAACCCTAGCACCTTGGAAGATAGTTGTGCAGAAAAATGAAATGAGTATTTTAAGTGGATCAAGTCTATATAATAATGAACAAAGAACCACAGAAAGTAGTTGGAATTCTTTGGACCATTTCCACTCAGGAGAAGGATCACGCTGCTTCAGAATGTAGAATTTGGCAAATGAACTAGCTGACATGTCCATAATCATTCTCGTGCATACAGTAGACTTTCAGGTGAGCAGTTCATCCAGATTCTGTCCTATCATGCTCTTGACAACATGAGCCCTTGCCCTTGACCACACTGTTCTTTGTACTTGCCGTCGCCCCTGAAAACTCAGCTTCTGAGCTTGCTGACATAGTTTTCTAAGCACTTTCCCAGGACAGTAACTGTAAACATAGATATGTGTACATTCTTTCTGTTACACGTCTTGTGATGGGCATCTCGCAAGGCCAGTGCAGTGAGAAAGTGTTATCCTGACCATCCAATCCCTGGCCGTGGTCACAAGCCTATAAATCCTGGGAGGAAAAATAAACGCTCTCTTCTTTTCACCACACCTCGACCTGTGTCCACATGATCTATTCATCTTCAGCGGCAACAACTTGTCTTCTTTTGCTCAAGCTGAGGCTCTGGACTGAAAAGAAATGGAAATTATTGAGATGACCTCTGGAAAGTTGATGTTTTAATTTTAGAGAAGTTTTGAGACAGACTATGATAATATTGTGACATTAAGAGGGGAAGAGAGTATTATGAAGATAAACATCCTTACATAAATCTTTGTTGTTGTAATAAATGGAATTGATTTGTGCTAACTAAATGGTAACCGTTATTAAAGTGATTATTAGAAGCAACCTAAAGAATCAGTCTTACGAGGCAGATGCACCCCATTACATATGGGACATGTTAAAACTGAGGTACAGGATGTAGATTGGAAGTTAAGTGATGTCTCAAGACAAAAACGGCCTTGAGATGGTCAAAATTAGAACCACTTTAGGCATTTTTAGGGCCTAAAAATCAGTAAATATCAGACTAATGAGTAGACTCACGTAACACAATCCTTAGTACGCAGGTGCAAACCTGTAAGGTTATCCAAAGGACAACGAGGAAAAGGAGAAGCCTTTGCCAAAAGAGCACCAAAAGAAGACTGAAGACCCCCTAACAACAAATGAAGCATGCGCTGTGAAGAATAGTGAGGTAAAGTCAGAAAAAGCAGAACTAGGAGGAACTTATGGGAAATATTCATGAATATGTATAAGCATACAGCATGTAAGGTTAGCCTTGAAGTGCTTTGTTTTGTACGTGAGACAGGGTGGGGAACCCTCTGCATACCCCAGTTGGTTTCATACATGAGGTGGGGTAACAAGCCCTCTCTGCACCCCGGTCAGTTTTGCTTATGCTTTAACCATACTTAATTACTAGCAGATTTATATACATAAATTGTAATTTTTTTTCTAAATTATATTCTTTTACTAAACTGTATTTTTTTATACCAAATTACTATTCAATTTACTGAATTGTATTCATTTTTAATTAAACTGCCATTAACCCAAGGGACCTAGCTGTCAAAATTCTAGTTTCATTTATAACATTATGTTCTAACACTAAAATCTTACTTGTAATATTTCACTGTTTTACAGTCACAAATTAGAAGAGATATTCTGTTTTATTCATCTAATGTCTGAGTGTGTGGTCTGTGTGTCAAGACTCCTTTGGTATTGACAAAATTTTAAAAGAACAGACAATTATCTTCAGAAAGGAGTTTACTCTGTTTATTTAAGTAACTGACTTTGACAACCCTGGAGAATGACTCATCTGTCTTCACTGCTAACTAGTTTAAAACTGGACAGACAACTTAAGGATGATTAAATTAAGCCACTTGAAGTTCTAGCCATGATTCAAAAGAAGTATAAACTGATAATAAGATAAAAACTTAATAAAAACTGTATATGTGTATGGGAGAATGTACTAGAATAACTGTACCAAGTTACACAGAGAAAATTTTGAATTTTGAAAAAGGCAAAGAGATCTATCACATGCATAAGAAAATCAATATTCTTGTATTCACTAAGTGAAATTAAGAACATATTTAAAACAGAGGAGAAATAGCATATACTGGTTAAGTTGAAATACTCTTCGTTGAGGAATATTATATTGACAAACTGCTTTGTAGGCAACTAAGTATTCTAAGTAAGTTCAGTTGTATTCAGTAAAGTTAAATGGTTTTATATTCTAAAACTTCAAGGTATAAGATGACATTAGATAAAATCTTATGCCCATACTAGAGCATGTGGTCATAAATGTTAATGAGATTTTATACCCCCTTATGGAGGTCTGCATAATGCCTCAAGGGCAGATAACTTCTTCACATTATTATAGCTTTTATCTTTTAAAAATAGTTTAAAAATTTTAAATGTTTAAAATATTTTAATGTTAAAAATATTTACAGAAAAACTTTACAACGCAGAAGTTTACAACATAAAAGTTTATAACATAAAACTCAGTTTCTGCCTTTTTGGAATTCCTCTCAATACATGTACACATGCGTTTATGATCTGCATGTCTAAAGACACTACAGGCTCATTAGAATTATATGAAGTGCGTATGTTTACCAGCTTGTTGTTGAAATGAATGGGCAGATACTAAAAAAAAATCCATTCTAAAATACTTGTTGAAGTCAGAAAAAAGTGAAACAGAAAATTGTTCCTCCCCTCATGAAAAAATCCATATAGATATTTAGAGTGATTACACTTGACATTTAGAACAGAGTGATACCTCTACAAAAATTAAGTTTTTGCCAATCTATTTTACTATGGCTTTTTGCCTCTTGGGTCAAATTACACTGTTGCAGATAATTTTATTTTTTTTTTCTTGTGGTGATTTTAAAAATCCACATTGCAAGAAGGATTGTGGGAAATAATATTCTTAGCCAAGGAAACAAAGTAGCATTCTTGCACATCCCATTCCAAGGTGTTGATGGGTGTTAGTCCAGTCTGACATTAGAACAAAAATGATCACAGGTGCTCTGTTCCTCTGAAATCCAAGTCAAAGACTTGCTTGATAGCCCTATGATCTCTTAGCAACTATGTCTCATGGAATGTGTTTTGTTTCAAATCCTGTATGTGAGGTGAGAGTAAGACAATAGAATATTTCTTTACAAAAACTTTCCCCAAAACTATTGTTCATACTATTGTAGGGATAAAGAAAGCAAAGAAAATTATGACCTGCCCACTACTTATGAGTACAGTTCAGACTAGAGGAACACAAGGATGTATTAAAGTTTGCAAGATCTTTAGAAAGTCACTAGTCCTGTTGTTCAGTGAGATGAATGAAACTTGTGTGGTTTTGATTAGGTTTTGTGTTAAAAGAAGTTGTGAAGAATGTGCTATAATGCACAGTACCTATTGGTGTGTTTCAAAACACTGAATATTTCAGAGAAACATCCAGTACATACTCAAAACTTTTCTAATAAGCAAATATTAAGTAAATTCTGATGCTGAAGAAAATGTTAAATATCCTCATTTATTTCCATTTTTTCCTATGTTTTAGCAGTAAGATATGGGCTTTTTAGACTTTTTTTTTCCTCCCCATCATGGAGCTGCTGTATAATCTAGGTAATAATGGGTTTTGCTCTTTTGAGTGGTTCTATAACTTTTTTTGGTGGGGAGGTGGTTAGCCTGTATATGAATGACACACTATTTTTTTTATGGAGGAACATAGAAACAGACTATTCAAGTTTCAGGTTCTGTTAAGAAGGTAGAAAGAATGGCTAGACACAAATCACTTGTGGCTCTGAGGTGCATATGTAATTGATATAGACCACTCCAGCATTCTCCTACAGGAATGTTGGTTCTCATGTGGCCATTGCTACTGCAGCAGTTTTCCAAAAGAGGTCAGTTAAAGTAAGCACTTTGTGATGTCATTTGCCTTCCTTTTTCTTTTTGGGGGGAGATGTTACATTATAGTAAATAGCAATTTAAAATTAGTAGATACTGAAGAATGAGCAAGGTTTATTACAAGAAGCTGTAGTACCACGAGACTGTTGTATTCCCATTTCATTTTGGCACTGTGAAAAGAAATATCCTGCTGCTGCACTGATTTTCTAGAAATCAGAGACATCATGTCTTCTTTCAGTACAGAGGTCTGACAAACACCAGAAGAATTAATTGTTTTAGAAAATTATAAACTCAAAGTAAAAACAAATTTATTCTGTTAGACTTTGTATGCTTTGCACCAGAAAGTCAATGAGATATTTACTTTTCTTTGGTAGAAAAATAACAAAATAATTTCATAAAATTATATATATATATATAATTTATAGTAATATTCAATATATTTAATATATAGTATTATATATATATATAAAAATATATATATTTATATAAATATATCGAATTTTATAGAATATGCTGAGTTGGAAGGGACCTATACTTTCTTAAGTAGGGTAAACCAGAAAAGTTTGCTATGTATGAATATTTCTTTTAATGTGCAAAGATGATCAAAGACTTTTTTTTGAAAATGTTGCTTTTAAAACATGCTGGCTTGCAGTATGCAAATCAATATCTTTTCCTTGGGAAGTTGAATTGCTTGCCTAGACAAAAAATTACAGCTCAGCTTTTCACTTTGCATCTTCAATATTTGCGGACATTTACTTCAAAATGGGCAGCAACCCGTTGTGCCTACACTGAGATACACTCTACGCTTGTTGTCTGGAAAACAGCGGCACTGTTAGAAATACAAATTCTACTGCTTTGCCCTTAAGGAAGAAAATGTTAGGAAGTTCTTAACATTCAGAAGAAAAGATGATACTTTTGAATTGGGCTTTTTTTTTCCTTGCCAGATACATTTTTAATGAAGTAAGGAATAGCATGCACCATCAGAATGCACCACAGCACTGCATGAGATAATTGGTATTTAGGTCCCTAATTTTAAGTTTGACATACAAAATGTGAGGTGGCCCCTGCACAGGGAGGCAAAGATTTAGTTTCAGATAAGCATTCAGATCTCATTGTTAAAGTGAGAGGCGTGGCTTTAAAGCCCAGGAAGAGTGGATTCCATCCCTCTCCCTCGGGGAAGGGGCCCTGTGAGCCCAAGAAGAATTGCCCCACCCCAGAGCCTCCTGGGATGGCAGCCTAGGGAGTTCTGATTTGGGCTCAAACCTTGCTTTTTCCTATTAGACCCTGACCTTAAACTCCACCCTGGTTCTGTCGCATTAAAGCCAGCACCCTGCCTCTGTTCGGGGCTCTCTGTCTCTGGACCTAAGCTGAGCAGCTTAGGTCCAGAGCTATTCCTGTGTTGAATAAATGTTTTCCTGAGCAGAAGCCCATCTCATCAGAGTCCCATGTTGGTCACTGGTAACTGTAGCTTCTCTGGACATGATCTTACAGCCCTGGAACACATCAACAAAACACTCATATAAATTCTCAAATTTCAGAAGCCTGTTTGTCTGTTGTTTTGGTTTGGTTTGTCTGTTTGGGGTTTTTGTTGTTGTTTTGTTTGTTTGTTTTTCATCCAAAGCTCTAAGAAATATATTTGTAGCAACGGGGAACAAAGACACATGGACCTCCTTGTTGCTCTGAAAAAGACGGTTTATTGTAACAAACTGAGTCTTTCTGTACTCTAAACTTAACCCAACTTCAATGAACGTAACTGAAAGAAACACTCAAAGACTGCAGTCTGTTCATACGTGTCTCCCCAACCTGTCACTGCCTCATGCACCAGCCAGCCATCAATCAACTCTCCTGCCTGCAGCTGAACCCTTCCCAGACTGCTTTTCAGTGAACAGAAGTGAAAAGGATCCTTATTATTATTTCCCACACTTTCAGAAGTTTATAGAGCAGCTCCTGAGTCAAAAGCCTGTCCATAGGAATATCTTTGCAGGACAGGACACATGTCACCTGTGTTCTCAGCCTGTGTATTACAGGAGTTGATGAATGACACTGGAAGCATGACTGTAGCCCTGTGTGAGATCTCCAAGAATTTTGTAGACATTCATTCATAGAGAATGGGTGTGCTTGGGATGCAAAAAATTTTCTTCGTAGCAGCCTGCAGCATGTTGTTTTGGATCACAACACCAAAACAATGTTGGTAATACACCGATGTTCTAACTACTGCTGATCAGTGCTTGGACAACATCTCTGTATCTCACTGTGGCCCCACCAGCAAGTAGCCTAAGTGTTAACAACAGCCTGGGAGATTCCACAACCAGGACAGCTGACCTAAGCTAGCCAAATATATTGTATTGAGGTATTCTGTATGTAAGGTCTTGCTCAGCAATGAAACTGGAGTGGAAGTTTTTGTAAAATAACTGTTGCCTGGGGACTGATTGGGAGTCAGTGTGCTGGTGGTGAGTGATTGCTTTTGCATCACTTGAGGGTTCAGGTTTTTTCCCTTTTATTTATTAAGCGTTAAGCCCTTGATTCACAAGTTCTCCAACATTTGCCCGTCCTGTTTCTCCCCCATCATGCTGAGACAGAGTGAATGATTTAGTGAGTGGATGAGTGGGGACTTATTTGCCACCCTAGCTCACACTTGCCATTCTAGCTCACACTCCAGCCTGTTCTCTTTTAGCACATGGGCTACACCTGTCTTTCTGTGAAGTGGCTCCGTGTCAAACAAAGAGCTGAAGAGCGATCTACGTTTTTTGCACCCTAGAGGACTTCTCTGTGACTGGAAATGGGTTGAGCTTACTTCATGTTCAAATGAACATAGAAATCAAATTCTTACATATGACATGATGGCTTTGTTACCATAAAATGATTTTGTTTGTTTTTCATACATGCTCTGACCTGAACTCTGCATTATCTGGTTTTATTAGATAACTTCAGGTAAACAATGTAGGCAGGGATTTAGATTGAATTTTGTTTCTTAGTAGTGAACCGAAACAGCTATGAGTCTGTAATGGCCATGTGCCAAGGTAACCAAGGTCCAACACTTGTATTTTAAATCTGAGAGATGCCTTGATGTAGGCAATTGGAACAGTTCTTAGGACGTGACATCCAGAAGTGGCGATAGTCACTGTGAAGTCACCAGTCACAACACTGTTTAATACATCTGAAAAATAATTAAATGTCTCTAATTTAATTTTATTTGGCTTTTTATGCAAGTTTATTCATTTGATATCTTCCAAAATAACTCTTGGTATCTCATTCACATGTGAAACAATTATCCAGATATCTTATGAAATCAGATTCCTGAAACTGCCTTTCAGGCTATGAGTGGGGCTAGTTACTAGGTAACTAGCACCTCATGCTAGTACCACAGGAAGCGTTCTCCTTTTGAATAAACAGCTAATGTCAAGCAATTTGTTCTGAATTGGGTACATCTCTACATAAGTCATCTTACTGTGCTGACTGACCTCTGGTCCTCTTTGTAACAGGAAGTCTTCAAGTCTTTCTAGTCTTCCTAAATTCTTTGGGGTTTTATGAGGTTCATTTCTAAACAATTTTACGTTGCATTGATCTAAGGGCTTTCTTGCCCTGTGGGACTAGTTTCTGTAATTCAATTACAACTTTAAGTATGGATAAGCGTAAGAGATGATGCACTTTTCCAAGCATCTTACTGTTTATATAACTATGACAAGCCAATTTAATTTTGATTCTGTCTCAACACTGATTGTCCAAGGCCTGTGAGGGAGGGGATGCACATGTGCCACTGCAGGAGAAGGTGGGGGGAAAGCCTTGTCTCTGGGGAGCCTTTGCCCAGCAGCCAGTTCATGTCTCAGTCGGGCCAGGCAGGCGGCAGCAGACACTGAACCCTCTGGAGGGGCTCTCCAGCCAGATGGAAAAAGGTCTGCACCCATGGGCTTCGGTGGAAGGTTGGACTGGCCCAGCGCTCTCCTGTCCACAGGCAGGCCTTGGGAGGAGCCAGGGCATAGAAAAGCAACTCAGTCACACCTCTGGGCCTTTTTGGTCTGCCTCTAGCCAGCTGTCTGCTTCTCGCCCTGGCCCTAGCCTGTTTTTGCCCTTTTTGCCCCAGCTCCAGCCTACTTTATGGCCTTTTTCCCTCCTCGGCCCTCGCTGTCCCTCACGTCCTCGCCCCGCTGCCGCCGGGCGCTCGGCCGGACACCGACTGACCCCGAGCCCCGCCTGCGGCCCGCGTCCTGCCCTGCCCCTCGCCCGTCCCAGCCGCCGCCTGGGCCGCCTCCCCGCCTGGCGCCCTGACGGCTCCATTCCTGCATTCCCGCCCGCCTCCGGCCCCGCCAGGCCGAGCCGGCCAGCCCTCGGGACGGCAGCGCAGCGCCGTGCGGTGTTCCGGGCCCGCCGGGCGAGCGCCGCTCCGGGCCCGTGTCCGGCTGCCCGCGGCCCGGGAGCGCTGCCCGTGGAGCCTCTCCGAGAACTGCGCGGGCTCCGCAGCGGGAACAGCGCTCACCGCGACACTCGGACCGCGACACTCGGACCGCGACACTCGGACCGCGACACTCGGACCGCGACACTCGGACCGCGACACTCGGACCGCGACACT
>NC_031799.1:64425340-64433726 GCF_001522545.3 Parus major | reverse complement strand
CGGACCGCGACACTCGGACCGCGACAC
This sequence comes from Parus major, assembly GCF_001522545.3. NCBI lineage: Eukaryota > Metazoa > Chordata > Aves > Passeriformes > Paridae > Parus > Parus major. Next base: position 64,433,699 of record NC_031799.1, on the reverse strand, counting down.
TCGGACCGCGACACTCGGACCGCGACACTCGGACCGCGACACTCGGACCGCGACACTCGGACCGCGACCGCACTGCCCGGCTGCTCCTGGTAGCGCCCGCTCCTTCCCGCTGCCCGCCCGCCCTCTTTCTCTCTCCCCTGTTCTCCTTTTCCACTTTTCTTCCTCCTGCTCTGCCTTTTCTAGCCCTTTTTAGTAGGGCAATTCCCTCTGTTACCAATAAATGGTTCTCATATACAATACTGTCTCGTTTGACTTAATTTCCTCCTAGACCATCTGTTTTCAAAGAACTTCCCGCAGCTCCCCGCAGAGAATGCAACAACAACTTTGAAAGTCTGATACAAACAGTCCCAGTACTGCTCCATTTTCAGCTGTGTCCAGTGGCAGGACTAGAGGCAATGGGGACAAACTGAAATACAGGAGTTTCCATTTGAATGTCATAAAGCTCCTTTCCATTGTAAGGATGACAGACCACCAGCACAGGTCGCTCAGGTGGGTTGGGTAGCTTGGTCATGATGCACGTGGTCTTACAGGGAAAAAAAAAAAAAATTAACATAAGTGTCTAAAATTAACACCTAAATTAAAGTAAAAAAGCAAGAATTCTACCTTACAGAATCACATAGGTTTTAGAGTATTGCTAAACCTGCAGAATTTTGCAATCTATGTATTACTGTTTATTAATGTGGCGAGTTATGTAGTAGTCAGTTTAATATTCCAAACTGTCACAGTAAATTTTAAACTGATTAAATTTTTAAGCAAGTAATTTATCTGGAATTGTGAAATTAATAAACTGCATGGATATTTCCATTTAAGGGAAAACACTTTACATAAGTATTTTGAGTTTTAAATTAGCATTTATTTAAATTACACTTTCTACACATAGAATTTGGGAGCATTTGATAATAATGTCCACCTTTTGGTTTTTTCCTTTTGTGGTGTTTTTGTTTTCCTCCTGGTCTAAGTTTTATTCTGAAATTGTCAGTTTGGGCAAGGCTTTTTTTTTGCTGTGATGTGTTTTCATCAGCAACTATTGTACTACATTTATAATGCTGTTATATAATTCAATAAACAGGTTTATTTGGAGGGTTTCCTGTAGGAAAGGAAATGCTTAATAGATAAACAGATAAAGAAAATTTGAAATTTTTCAAACAATTTTCACTGAGTCATTAATATCTCATCAATTCCTTGTCATTTTCTGTGTTTGCAAAGAAGGTGGCACAAGTTTAGGATATTTACGCTATCAATATTTCTTCTCCTGAGCTCTTTGTCTTTAGCTAGCTAACTATAACTTGTTGCTTTGGTTAAATTGCATTTGTTTATTTTCTTTGGCCATTAGGCATATCCAAAAGGTGTCTCCTTTCCCCTCCCCCCTTTCAATATGCCTTCCCCCACCTTCCCTTGTAGTTCCACAAAATTGCTTTTGACTATAGACAAGTATGAAGGATTCTCATAGTGGATGGAAAAGAAGGCCAACTATATATACTTTGCAGATTAGAAAAAGTCAGGATCGGCAATGCAGTGGACCTCTGTACCTAAATTGTTCTTATCGTCAGGCTTTGAAATGTCTTCTGAAATTATTTTTGGTCCTTCCTGGAATCACTCCAAAGTAGCATAGCCAGACTGGACTTACCTTTGCTTTAGAAATCAGTCTGGAAAAACATGATTTTACTGTTTTCATGTATCCTGGTCCTTGGCTCTTATGGAGAGACAAATATACGGACTCAGAGGTTTCCCTACAGAGCTTGGCCCCTACAGAAGAGACTACTTCATGTTATGCTAGGCCTTCCTTAAAAATATTAAATAGTCCAGCCTGTGCACAATAAATAAATAATAAAAAAAATATACTAAATTTGAGGTCTTTGTTGCTCAGATTTTTCACTCAGAAGTAAGGGATCTGAAGTATTTCAGTCAGAGGAATTTGTCTACAAAAGGAAGACCTCATTAGATATTTAGTGCAACTGGCATACATTTAACCTTCTAAAAAATCTATTAGATGAGCAAAACAAACTTGTATAGTCTAAGTTGTCTATGCATTATTATTTATAGTGCATGCCATATGGAGTTTTGTTATACTTCACAAACTAAATGACAGCATATAAATAATTCCTCACAATGGATTAATATTGTGAGCTGAACTCAAAAACTTTGATTCATCAGCATCCGGCTTCGTTGATAAAATGTTAGCTGGCACCTGAAAAAATTTTAAAGCAAAATATATCATAGACAAAAATGCATGCATGATATTGCTCTGTTTTTGTAATGATTCCATCAAATCTTATCTTCTGCCTTTAACCACTCTTTTATTTAATGAATGCTCCAGAGGGTTGACCATTAACCTTCTCTTCTCAGATGTAAAGCTTTCATGACATCAAGTGACTCACCTGAGGAAAGTGCAAAAGAATGTGAGTCTGTAAGGTCATGGTGGTTTATTTTAGTTCAACATTGATATGTTTTCTTTCAAAAATTCACCAAAATTGGCATTTGTAGATATGTACTTTGACATATAAAAAATTAACATTTTAGCCATCATGAAGGTAGCAACACAAATGTTGCAATTTTTAATTCTAATGATATCCCGCAATAGATAAAGTTCTCAATTTAGAAATTAAAAAAACCTAGATCAGAGCAATAAGAGGGGAGGGACTGAATAGAAGGAGCATCTAGAAATGTGTTATTGAGATGAACAATGAACTAGGAGATGCATATATAGTAAGGTTATAAAAATTTATATGGGAAAAAATAACAAATGTTAAGCATTTTCTTCCCTTTCAAAAGAGATGGAGAAAAACTATCTCTATTGATCAACCAAGTACGTTGATGATAATCATGCTGAAGATCCTAAACTTTGGGGTAAACCCTGCAGCCTCACTGATACAATACACGTTAAAGTCTGTCTCTTCCAGAGAGCATTTATCATTAATGTTCTACTCTGGCTTTGTTTTCCTCTGCAATAGCTATCAAGGGAAAGGTGAAGGTGGGAAGTACTGCCAGAAATAGATGTAAAATGAAAGTCACACAGAATTGTTTTATATATTCATGTTAAATAACAGTGCTGTCTTTCCCCTTTCAAAAGGACTACTTCAAAAGATTAGTCGTTGTGATGGTTCAGACTGTAGAGGGGGAGGTTCTTATGCCATATAATCATCTAAAGTAACAAATTCTTTTGTACCAGCTAATAGTCCAGTTCTAGCAGTTGTTTAATAAGAGGTTAGGAGAGCTAAGTAAGTCAGAGAACAAAGATTATCTTTGACAGAAGTCATCCAGAGAACATTCAAAGGATATAAAAAAGGTCTGTTCCCTTTTCTACTTCTATTGCAGTAAAATTTTGGTTAGCAATGCACATCATTCCCTGAACTTGAGTTTAGACTTGAATCATCTCTCTCTGCTCTGACCATTACCAATTTTTTCTCAAGTACCTTGTTAAAACCTGCTTATTTTTTAAAAATATGGTGGACCAAAGAGATTTTAACAAATAAGGAAAAATCAGTCTTAATCAATATGCAAGAACAGTTGAAGTAGAGGCATTAACCCTTAAAAAAAAAAAAACCAAGTTTAAACAAGCAACAAAGTTGCTTTAATCCCTAGATCACAGAAAATGCTCTGATTACATCATGCATCAGTGAAATATTAAAGCAGGTGAGAATCCCAGTCCTTAAACTAAGAAACTGGTTCATTTTAGCTTCTAAGTTAAGCATTATTTTCTTTATCAACATTTCTCTGGATATTTGTCCCCAGCAGAATATCACTTCTGAAACAGTTCTTAGCCCCACAAATCGCATCACAAATATACATTAAAATAGCTATTTTTGTCTATACATATATTCATACATATGTATCTATCTACACTGAAAAAAAAAATAAATTGTTTTCATTATCCCTAGAGAGCTTGTCTTGTTTCTTTTCCTCTATATATAGTAGCTGAAATTTTAACTATTGCTTCCTAGTGGCTTATATAAAATGGTTAATATAACTACTCCAGATCTACCCCTCACCTTTCTCAGGACATACTGTTATTTTCCACTGTGTAAGATTTTTTTTCTGATCACGGCATTGGTATATCTTAATTCATATTGAGCAGAGAAGAATTTTCCTCTTTTTTAAAACAGATACCAAATGTCCCAAATCTATTTTCAAAATCACTGTTTTATTAAACATTTAGTCTGCACTGCTAGAAGACTCTGTAAGCTGTAAAATCATTGAAACAACTGCTTATTCTTTAAGGTATCAAACAACAATTCAGTACATTATTTATATAAACTAGAGCCAAAAGGCAGTAATATATCATTTAGCCTGACATTTTCAGTAACATTTACCATGGGATTTGAAATGTACCTCAGTCTATTAACTAATGTACTAAAGGCAATGTTGTGCATGAAAAGTTTGAGATTATGAATCTTTGGCTTTGATAAAGGATGGCATTGTGGACCATCTTTTAATGTTTCTTAGTTCTCTGGTACTGAAAGGTCAAATCAAAACCAGTGTGAGGATACTGGATACAAGGGACATAGTATATCTGAAAATTTTCACAACTGAAAAAGATACAGAATATTTAATCCAAATCTTTCATACCTACATATTGAATCACTTTCAAGCTTTAATGGCTTATAAGCACATACTTATCCAGGAATTTTTTTACAGTTTTTAATAATGGAAAATAGTATAGGGATCCAGAGTTTCAAATTCTAAAGCCTATGTATCAGTATAGCCATTTAACTTGTCATTCTAGTTAAAGAATTTGAAAAGCACTTTGTATTAAAAAAACCAGGATACCTTTGGAAAGAGAAAACAAGCTTTACATCAATTGCAGTGAAGCTTGTGAGAAGTACTTCTTGGTGTGGAGATAAATAGAGCAGCAAGCATTAACATGGAACCAGAACAGGAGTTATGTGGAGAAAGAATAGAGGTTTCTTGTGATAATCATCTTTTATTTAGAGGCATTGGTTTCCTATATGTCGTAGGTTAGCACGTGGAAAGATAACAGCCTTTCATAAGGACTTTTCCTACACTGGGTCATATTTTCTGCTGTCAGCTTATGAATTTATGAGGTATAAGACTTCACTGCTGAAGTGAAGATGTAAATACAGTGCAGTGTGTGGAAATTGGGTGAATTATTTTGAATTTCCAAGAAAAAGTCATTTTTCCAACAAGGAAGTCTTAATGGTCTTCCTTGATTTCACAATCAGGGAAAGAAATTATTTGTCAATGTATATGGAGGCAGGTACAGAAAGAAAAATATAATAATATGAGTTTTCAATGCTGTAGTCAAAAAACGGGAATGAGTTTGACCAAATATGTATTTTAAAGCAAACAATAAAGCTGTTAAAGAAACAAATTGTGGGTAGGGGTGGGGGGAGGGAAGAAGGGACTGGTAATTCAGATGGAACAGAAATGTAAAAAAATCACAAAGGGAAAGGAAAACATCAGGAAAAAAAACTACCAGAAATAAAGACTGTGAGAAATGGTGGTTTGGATTTTATTAAACATATAAGAAGACTGAAAATTCTTTCCAAGTAGGCACACTTAGTTGGAAAACTGAAGTCTAGAAACAACCAACCATTGACTTCCTCTGTTATGATCTTCCAGAGGTTCGATCCTAGTTTCTAAAAAGGATCTGTATTTTTTTTTCTGATATGAATGCATCTGCTACCTAGCCACTATTTCTCAAAAATACCATATTTTTAAGCACCTAAGATCTTTAACCTTTGAAGACATTGCAGTTTTATATCATATCCCAGTCTTCTGTTTGCTAAATATATTTCCTAACTTAGTTTATTAAGTCATTAAAGATTTTTGCTATAATGCTTTTCCTAACCCACAAGTAATTTCTGTAACTCTTTTCTACACTCTTTGCAAGAAGACAGACTAAGAATCCCTGGAAATGGACTCATCTTACCCATCTGAATCATTTAATTTTGGATGGAAAGACCTGAAATACTGAAAAATCATGGTGTCAGCTGAATATAGTCTGTTCATATAAAGAATACCAACTAATATAGCAGAATACAAAAAAAAAAAAAAAAAAAGGAAGTGCTGTTAAAATACATTGTTTTCTTATTATTCAATTATTATAAATCATTAGACACAATCACCCACATTTTGAAATTTCCTGGAATAATTTTGCAGAAGAATGCAATAGTCAGTAAGACTACAAAGACTTACACTCTTACACTGGTAGAGTTGGATTTTCTTGATACCCATATCTCACTGGAAAATGAGCGATTTGTTCTAAATGAGATATGTATTTCCAAGCCACTATGTTTTCATTTTAGAGGAGCAGGATTATGAGGGTGACTGTAAATACTAAAAAGAAAGCCTTTCCCAGTACTTCATCAAAACTGCAAAATATTATGTGTTGAAGATGGGTCCATATGACGTCAGTCTTATGATATAAACCCAAGAGGAATACTTGCAATCTGGTTCTAAAAGTTTGAAAGTAGGTCTGTATTTTAAGTAAAATAATACTTAAAAAATAAAATTACTGTCTGAAAATGTTCAGAGTTCAGAAATTGAAAGTATCATTTATTCATAACTTTATTTCCACGTAGAATTAGGCAGCTTTAATTTTTGTCAGATATTCTTACTTCCACCACAGCTTTACAAAATTAACAAAGAGCCAATGAGGAAGAACATCAATTGGAGAGTGGCAGATTAGATGTATGAATTTTTACTCTCTTCTCAAGGCTGTTTTTCCAAGACACAGTTACAAGCAATGCATAGATTTTATTAAGCTACTCATAAAGGACTTTTATTAGTGTTGTCTATTGTTTTGTGATCATAACAAAATTACATATTCTCGTAACAGTTTTATATATTTCTGAATATTCACTCGTAAGGCCTTTAAAATGCTTTCTTTCCCTCACACATACTGCTTTCAGAAATAAACCAGCTTGAGCAAATATAAATATTTTGTAATCTCCTTTTGTTATTAATTTCAGTTTATGTTATTTTTAATAAATATTGACCTTTTCATATAATCAAGGTTTGTGGTACATAGAACAAACATCCTATCTTTATGTCTTTAATAAAGCAGATTATATTTTAATGATTAGGAAAGAAATAGTCGCTATTTATTCTAAAGGCTACATAATAATTCCTGAAAACAAGCTTTTATTACAGTTCATTGTTCCTTATGCATTGTGTAGTTTTCTTCCAATGTTCACACTAAGAGATAGTAAAGAGATTCTAATGGACTTAATTACATGACTCTTACCATTATAAATAATCAACTTCGTTCAGTGCCCCCCTACTTTTCATATACCCCTTTTCAAAAGTCTTGGCAAAGCAGCTTGTGAGAGGAAATCATGCAATTGGCTCTGTACAAACACTAAATGGAAAAGCAAAGCAAACCTTGCTTAGCTCCTGGAAGATGAGCAGTCTTGGGGCAAAAAATGGACCTAGGTTTAGATACTGATTTATATACTATTGTATGCAGCTTAATATAGACACTTTTATTACCTTTTGGAAAACCTTTAGTAATACTAAACTGTACTACAGTGCTGTTCCTTGCAGGTTTCATAACTCTTCCAAGCCATAAAAGTTACACTAACACACAGACTTGTCATCTTGGACCCATTTGAAACACCAGACAAAATCACTGCTTTTCATCTTTCATAATTTTTTTGCAAGAAGTAGAAAAATAGAACATCACCACATATGCATGACAGCATGCTTTTTTAACCCCAGGTGTGTTGCCACCTCTGTCCCACTTGCATGTCTGCTCTAGTTTCAGCTGCTACACCTGCATTGCTGAGATACTGGGAACTAGAACCATCCTGAATCCTACTGGTGGTGGAAAGACATCAAACAGCATGATTGAATCAAAATATTTATACCTACAGCTGTCTTCTGTTTTGTTCCATTTCAGAGTATTTCAAAGACAATTTCCAGTTGTATTAAATTAACTGAATTAATTAATTGAATTGACTAATTTTTAGTTAATTAACACAGATGATCTGTGTTAGTGTCATAGTTCTTATGATGCTTCCTCAAGCTGTGGGCTTCCTCCTGGAAATAAGAGTGGTTTTGTTGAACTTGTGATGATGGAAAGAATCAGCAATATGTATCTTTTGAATAGATATTACTATATAATAGCTATTATTATATTATTAAATATATTATTATTTTAGGTATTAGCTAAAAATAACATTTAAATTACTCAGTTGTCACTATTTAAAATAATCTGCTAGGTTGTTAGGATGACCAATGATAATTCCCACAAAATAAGTCAGCCTGTTACCATAACAAGCTCTTCCTATTATACTTTTTTCTCTCTGACTTTAAATTACCCATGAACATCTTCTTTTACATTGCCCCAAGCACATTTCTTCCTGTCGTGGTTTTAAACCAGTAACTAAAGAAATTA
>NC_031799.1:64395352-64424700 GCF_001522545.3 Parus major | reverse complement strand
TGTCATAAATTAAAGGAGTCTTTTATATGATTATTGTCCATCTCCATAGCTTTAACAAAAAAGATATTTCAGCTATTAAGCATCTTCTTATTCTCTCTCTCTCTTATTTAAAACTTAACTCTTTTCCTCACTGTTGCATTGGTGGTTCTATGATGTCTTCTCTATGTTAATTGTCTCTCTCTCTCTCTGTCGTTCTGAGAGGAGTAATTTGTATGTTTACTCAAGGTAGTAAAAAGAATTAGAGGCTTAAAAAGCTACAAGAGTTCATAGTATCAGGTCTCAGTCTAGCAGCAACAACTACAAACCAAGCTCGCTGACCAACGCTGCTTCTCTCCCTCTCCCCCTCCACCCCGCGGCCTTCTCGGCCTGGAGGGAGGGGGAGAGGCCAAAATAGCTTTGTTACCTTGCCAAGAGCCAGAAGCGAAAGAGGGTGAGAAAACACTGTCTGTACTTTTTAAGGGGGTGTTTACAAGCTGAATTCACTTTTTAATGGTCAGATCTGCTGTCAATTCTTGGACATGACTGATAATTGGTCAGGAAGAAGAACTCCCATCAGCCATCAGCACCTTCAACTTCCCCTCTTTCTTCAGCTGCCTTAAAGGTAAAGCTACCCCATGACACTTCCTTAAACACTGACATGGAGCTCTTGATCCCCTACCAACTGATCCCAGCTATTTATAGTCTTCTAATACTCTGAGAAAGATACTGAGAGATTGTGTTTTGAACTACCAGCAAAATAACTTATTCTTGCCATAACAGCATGGAAACCAATAAAAAACTTTTCAGAAATAATTAAAACTCTATACTTGCATTTAGTTTCACCCTGTTCCTTTTTTTCTTTTATACTTCCATGACAAAGGAGTATGCATTCATGGGCACAAGTTACACAGAAATCTAGCAGCAGGAAATGTGATGTGGGCAGTGACAGTATAAGAAGAGCGAGCATTTTACTTTACAGGTCTTTTCTCATGAAGCTTTCAAAAGAATACCAAAAAGTAATGAAAGCTGGCCCAGTAGAACCACTATGTAGAACTACTGAGGGGCTACAGAGCTTGATACAGGCTCAGTGACAGAACCCAGTACTCTTCGATGTATGAATTCAGGAATTTGGTACAAGGTACTGGAAAAACAATAGCAACAGCAACCAAACAAACAAAACCAAGACAACAACAACAAAAAGCGTCAATGTCTCACAGAAATTATATACATGATGATAAATAAAACTCCTGTTTACATTCTGAATGTGGTTCAAATTACTATTTTTTCTCCCTGAAAACCTTTCCTAATTTCAGAAGAATCCTCTCCTCCTTTATTCCTCATTTAAGCTAAAAGTAAAGCTACATTTTTAAAAATTAAAATAATTCATTAAGATAAGATTATTTATTTATTGTGAGTCCTTACTGCATTTCTGAATTTAAGAGTATAAAAAATCATTAAACCCAAGATTGCATGAGTATTTATGATTCCTCACTGGAATCCCTACTTTGACCAAAAAACTGAATACGTAACATAGAAAATCTAAATATTTAAATAGCTCTTTTTACGCATATGGTGGCAGAAAAGAACGGTTTCATCTTTTACATGTACCTTTACTCTCTTGTTAGTTCACAAAATCATTTTGCAACCCCACTTAAATGCTGTAGTACCAGGTCTAAACTTTTAGTCCACTTCCGTAACAGCCTTAATGATAATGTTTATGCTGCTAAGAATTCACAGGGAATTACTGAGAGTAATTACCTCATTAAGAGCATAGACCTTTTATCACAGTTTTTATCTAATTGTGTATATGTGTAGGAAGGTAGGAAAGCAACTCCCTTCTCTGTTTTGAAACCATAGCTTCACACAAAGGGGTCTGTGCAATAAATACATCACATGCTATCAATATACAGCATCAATAAGAAATAAAAATCTTTCTTTATATTCATATGATTTAGGCACTGGAAAGATAGGATCTATCCTCAGTGAGAGACTGAGGGATAGATTATCCTTAACAGTCAGAAACTCACAGAAATAGAAGTAAGGCAAGACTATCCCTGCCAATGTTTTCTCACTTTGATACCTGCTGCAGTAAACATGATACATGTAATCGTGACATGAGTTAGTAATGAAAAGAAATAGCATTATCTGCAGATAATTCTAACTTTCCTATTGGAAGAATTTAACAGCAATCTTTTCTAAGGCAAGAAACAGCAAAGTTAACATTGAAGAGACAAGCTAGAAAAATTATGAGTTCGAAGAAAGACAATTTGTATTTCAATTAAACACAAGAGCACTAATTAACTTGAACAAGCATATCAAAAGTGTCAGGGGAATTGTTTTTACTCCCTCACTGAGGACAAGTAAAAATAATACTAAATTGCTCTTCCTGCAGCCTGATCCAATAGCTTCTACAGACTGTCACTAAATCCTTAGTCTATTGTTTCTTCAGTTATTTCCCTTGTTGGGAATGAAAGCTCTGTATAAAACCATGCAGCATGCATAGCAAAGAGGTGCCTCACTATGACATGCGCCAAGGGATGACAGGTACTAAACATGGGTATTCTGCCTGCGTACAGTTAGTCAGCCACAGACAGAAGACTTTCTGAGAATAAGCAGAATAAAATGTAAATTTGTTCTAATAATGCCTTAAAGTACTGTTATTAATATGGGTAGTGCATAAAAATAAGAATTTTATGAGAGTTACTGAACTCTAATTTCTTTTTTACTGAAATGGGTATTTCAAGAGTTACTATTCCTGTGGTGAGACACTTTATCATTAATACAGTCTAATGATATTTTGTAATTCATTCCATTTTAGACAGTATAGAGTTAATCCTAGTGGTTAAAAGTAAAATGCATGGCAATTAGAGGCTATCTGATCAGTATATTTTATGTATTTGTCATGGAAATAAGCTTGAGTTTGCAGATTATAGCTTAGCTATACACAGTAAATGCAAGCACTTGACCTCACCAGATTGCCCCTTTGCTGAAACTATATTCCTTTATACATTTTCCACTTTATATACTTTCACCTTATAAATGTTGAAATGATTGCAGATTTCTTTTCCAGCCTATGAAAGTGATCATTATACATTCAATATGATAGAAAATGCTAGCAACCTAGCTAGAGGTTTCAGCATGTGATAAGCCCACATTTTAAAGCCTGATACAGATTCATGATACAGAATATGGAAAAATGCTGCAGAAAAAACCCTTCCCTGCCTTCCTCAGAAAGTATCTTCAGCTGTTCTCAGAGACAAAATGAAAATATATTTAAATAAATTTTGATAATGACAATATTTGTTTCAGGTTTTTTGGTCTTTACTGTTCAGTGCCTTTGTCTACGTGGTTAATAAAAGATCAGCCACAGTCAAACACCTTGGTGGGTAGTCATCTAACTGGAAATTCAATGGGTTTCTTGAAATTAGAAAATGTCATCTATATTCTTCTTGAATAATTATTTAATAAGTACATATGGAAAGTTTAACTATAGAAGATACTCCTTCCTAGTAACCCTAAGCATTCCAAGTTTGCTAACGTCTTTTCACACAACTGTGCTTTTTAAAATTTAAATTGTATTCATTGTTTCAATGTATATACACTATATATGCTTTTATATAAATAAAATATTCTTTGAAAGGTTACTTGTAGATAAATATTAAAAATCTGCAGACACAGAGTGGAAGTAACTATGTCTGTTACATTAGCTTTCCAGATCTTCTCATTAATCCACTCTGCTGTATGTCACAAAAAATTCACATATCTTCTGTACCTCAAATAATCTAGTAATTTAGTAATTGTTTGTGTTTGATGTGGGATCAAAAATTTCTTTATTTCATATTCTGCCTTAAAATCTTTTTCTGATACATATTTCCACGAATCAATAATTTCTGTCTTTCTGTTTGATCAATTTAGTGTTTGATATAGTTTGGTTGGAAGGAGGAAAGAATGAGAATGTTATTTTCATTTTTCCTTTCTAATGCATTTTACTTCTTGTAGAAATCTTGATATGCAAAACCACTTTGTGGCTTTGTTTCATTATTGTTTCTTAAATTTTACCCTGTGGCTTCCTATATAAAAATATTTTAAGTGCCACATATGGATATTTGAAGCAATTCTTGAGAAAGTTGCGTTAAATATGAATCCCTGTGAACTCACTGGTGAAGTGTTTGATACATTTTATATCTCCCATGATTAGCTGGCTTGTGCCTGATCAGACCCTGACAATTTCTTGAAACCAGTCATGAACTCTATGCATTTTCTTCTGTGAGGTATTATATCCATAGCTTTATCACTCATTGAAATAAAGAGGAATTGCCAGAAGAAGGGACAATCTTTGTCTTTGAAACTGTAGGATAAAAAGCCCAAATGTATTATGCCTCCTGGATGATGGCCAAAATGACACATGTATATTTATTTTGAAACTAGCTGAATTTTGGAAAGATAAACAATTGCTCTCATAGTGCTGTGTGCTCTTCATGGCAGAATTATAACTGCACAATGCTGCCAATTCTCATTAAAATAAATGTCCTGGATTATTAAATTACAGTTTGGTTGCTTTCGGCAATCTGTGTTCAAACACAGATATTCCCCCAGTTTTTTTCTCACCTCTGCTTTGTAGCAGAGGTGAGAAAAGGTAATTTCTTTGGTTGTAGCTATCTTCTTTTTGTTAGCTGAGGTGAGAGGTTTTTCCCGGGACTGTGGCACCTTCTTGCGGAGCTGCTGGGCTCTACTCGGGTCCGAACACCGCCGGGAACCGCGGGGACACCGCACCCGCTCCAGACCCCGGAAGAAGCCTAGCGGGACTCTGAGTACACGGGCTTTACCCACTGCGAGAAGGTTCAAATGTTAACAGCTACTCCTTTTTTCCCTGTGCCTGTGTGCATTCTGCTTCTAAAGTAAACAGGTTTTTTCACTTTCCCCCACGAAATTCCTTTTGTAGCTGAGGCTGGGTGGGGGGAGTACTGCAACCTGCCTTCTTTAGAGGACCCGTTTCCTCCTGAACTTGTCTCAAACCGAGACACTTGCATACCGTCATGTGGTGATTTTTGTGGTTTTCCACATACAAATACAGAAATGTACAAAACAGTAATAGTTGTCTAACTGTTGTATAACTTTGTTGCATGTAATTGAATGAAACATAAATAAGTAACCTTGATGGAGAGTGGAGAAAAAAGAACTATAATCCTACTGACAAGTTTCCTATCTTACAATTCTTACAATTTTACAATTCTTTACAATTTTTTTTTCACCAGAGTTATAAAATTTATAGAACCTTCTCAAGTAGACAGGGAATTGAAACTCTTCTTCAATCTTTGAAGTTTTATAGGGTCAAAACTATACACATTTATTGTCAACCACAGAATTCAGGGGTCATATATTACAGTCCAGAATAAGTACAGTTAACTTTTGCCAGTTCACTGAAGTTAAAAAATATGCTGCAGATGCAAAGATAGTTTTCTGTCCAAAAGTAAGCAATGCTATGCTTGTTGATTTCAAGACAGCTTAATTATGGATAACAAGTAACAAAAATGTGCAAAATTCTTTTTCATTATTTTACATTTTCCTGACCTGTGACAGATGAGCAAACTTGGTATTCCTAATACAATATTATTGCAGATATGAAACTCCAAAACATCTATATCTGCAGTTTTAAAAGTCTGATTGCTGGAATTTGTTCCCCCAATTACTTGAAGTGAGGTTTCTAGTCAAAAACAATATCAAAACCCAAAGTAAATAATATGCAGAAACCAGTATCTAATCAATCCATGTGATACTTGGCATAAACTTTTTGAGACATCTTTTTATTAAGACATGAATATTTTGGCTGATGACTTGGTTATTGAAAATAATAGCATAGCTTTTAATCTCTTTAATGGAGTTTGGATTTAGGTTTCTGTGTAATAATGAAAGAAAGTAACAAAACTCTGCCATCAGAATTTTTCATTGCAGAAACATAGATGTTGACCCCTCTGCCTTATCATCCTTGATTTATAAATTAGTTATGCTGACTTGGAGTCAAAGCTGTAGAGATGTTGATTGCTCTGACCTGAAAGCATGGACGAATCTGTGATTCCATACACATAGTCCTGAACATAGAAGATGTGGGTTGAAAGAGAAGCATGAATGACATACTACTGGCCCTTTTCATCTAGAGTCTCTGAAATGTAAAAGTCCTGTTTTGCTAATGCTGTGTTTGGAGATGGAGCAATATTTAGCCAAAGGAGTTTCTCCTGTTTTCCCTTTACTCTCACAAGTGACTTCAAAAATTACTTGATTGCGTATTAGAGGCTAGAGTTCAATTAAAGCAAGAAATGACTTTTGCACATTTTATCCAAGAATCTTAGAAGTTCCCTACTTAAGTTAATTTAAAAAAATCCTGAAACCTTGCAGAAATTTTAGAATTATTATCCCATTTTACTGCAAATATTGAGAAGATAAAGTCGCACACATGGTTTTGGACACAATCTTGAATGAAAGCTCATATATCCTGACCTTATTCTATGGATAAAGAATGTTGTTCTTTATCCATAGAGTCATCAGTAGTACAAATGCAGCAACTATTTTAAGCTAGCACTATATTCAGGAAATGTATTCCATTTCCTTTAAAGCCTTTTCTTTTCAATAGCTTCTATTAAAAAAAAACATTACCTGGAATTATATCAGGAATGATACAATTTTTGAAAAAAAAAAATTTGAAGATTAAATCACAGGCCTTTCAGGCTAGGTTAAGGGTAATTCAGTATGTGTGTTTCAATACTGATGTGTCCTTTTCAGTTTGTAACATTCCTGTTATCCAAAAATGAAAGCTGTGTGATCACAATGAGAAAAAAAATAGCCAAGTAATTATACACTACTTAATTTTTTCTGTGTATTTCTGGAAGTGTTACTAGAAAATAAAAAAGTAAGCTGTAGGATTAACTCCATGAAGTTTTGCCTAAATCAACCACTTTTTGAAGAGGCATTCATATACCACCTCAGGCATGTCTGTAAATATCACTCAAGAAAAGCCACTCTTAAAGCCACAATCAAGGTAACACTACCTTTGGCAGAAGAGGAATTTTACTGTGAACTCTAGATTGCATGCTAGAGAGAAGCTTACAACAGATGTTATACCATGAAATATAGATTGTAATGCAAAGGAAGGAAAGTTAATTTCACTGTTATAACCACTTCTTTCCAATAGGTGAACACTCAGTTTTTATTACGCTTCGGCCTGATCTGAATCTTGGAGCTAATCACTGTGAAGGAAGAAGTTGGTTAGGAAGGTATGCATTTGAAAGGTTTCCATTTTTCAAAACTCAGTGAGCAAGTAGAAACAATTTCATTTTTTTAAAAACCAATGAGGTTTTAGAACTACCTTGTAGATATTTCAGGCCTGAACAGCATTTCAAATATGTATTTTGTTATCAAAGTTAAGTCACAAAAGCCATGACTGAATTAATTCTTGCATTTTGAAAAGGTCATGGACAATAGTCAGAAGCATGTAAATCATAGTGTTGTAAGGTATAATGGTTCACCTAATGTATAGTGTCAACCTTGCTTCAGTGGACAAAATTGTCAAAAAGGTGAAACTCATCTGAAATAAAACTATTAGACATACAACATTTTGCTTTATTGGAAGAGGTTTCTGACCTTACGTAACGATTTATCATCCTTAACTAAAGAAAGCAAAACCTCTGGCAAAAAAAGATTTTGAAAAAAAATTGTCTGCTAACCAGGAGGTCTCAGTTTCCTATTTTGCCTTTTAAATATATTCAAGTATACAACCTCTCTTTATACATTTAAATACTATTTCTTTGTTTATCATTTATAGCAGTGGTCCATTCCCAAGATATTGCTTTATTGCTACTTACAATTAAATCCCCCATTGGAATATCTATGTTTTAACAGAAACAAGGATAATGTTTCCAGTGTGGGCTTGCTCTTGTTATAGTTGCTGTAAATATATAATTATCCAACAACAGATGAAATAGTAGGAAGAGGAAAGGCCTTGTTCCAAATTTCATTGAGGAGGAGTTTCTTATGTTTCTTATCCTCTCAGCTTGAAGGACATTGTAATGGTGATGAAAGAATTGCCTAATTTTTGACTGTTTAGCGTCACATCTATGATAGTATGATATGAACCACAAAAGAAATTAAGTGTAGCACAGTCTAGCAGTCCTGCAATCACCATGTAAGCCTACACTAGGTTCTTATGGTGTAATTTTAGATATGTTCTTGGGACTTTCTCAGCTCTGTTTTTCAAAACCAAATTTATAATTAGTTTCTAATTTCCTCTTAGCTATTAAGATTGTGGTTTGGAGGAAAGATGCTAGTTTTCACATATTTTTCTTGGATTTGTAGAAATGTTGTGCATAAAAACTGAAAAATTATCAATTCACTTTGAGAGAAACATTTGTCAAACAGAATTGTGGTCTTCCTAGGCAACAGGACACTGCTGTGTGCCAAAGCTATAGCCTGGAAAAGATTTCAGTTTTTCTTCTCTAAAACACCATTGACATCTTTTTTATGTCTGTTAGAATGTTTTTATACTTTTAACTTCCATAAGTCTGCATTCATATTTGGGAAGACATTTTGGTACTAAGAAGTATAAAATTATATATTTGATGGTATTATTTAATTTAATTTAATTTAATTTAATTTAATTTCATTTCATTTCATTTCATTTCATTTCATTTCAGTTCATTTCATTTTATTTTAATGGCTGAGAAGACAAGAGTTCATAAATTTTGTTCCCTCTTCTTTCACAGATATTCTCAAAATTGAAAGGGCTAAGGATTTAAAAAACCCAACCAACAAATATAGTCAAGTAACCTTAATCCTATCTCTTTATAATTACCAGACTGTTCCCTGTGGGGTTTTTTTCCATCACAAAGAAAGAAAATTTTTTACTTAATACCATTAGAATTTTTTTAGTTTGGGCAAACTCAAATATCATAATTTTATAAATTATATTTATATATATATTAATATATAAATATATATGTATTATAATATCAAATATTGTAGACTTAAAATCATAAAATATAAAGGCTGCATATTCTACGGGATTAACAGCTGGCATTACATTTTATATGTTAAATATATGTTAAGCATCATGAGAAAAAAATCCAAGATATCTGAAATTATAACACATTTTTAAATAAAGTGTGAGAACAATACATAAGTTTTTATCAACATACCTATCATATTTATGAAGTCATCATGGCAGCATTGCAATACCAGGGTAAAGTCACAATAATGTTCACAATATTCCCACAATTGTGAATTCCTTGTTGTTGCTAGTGAACTGAAACATAGAAGTTTCAGAGATCAGACCTATCTTTTCAAGCATAGAATCAATATATGCGGAGGCAGGTTTCACTGAGCATCCCAAGATACTTAGCATTACTGAGTACATTGCTAATATTTTTAGGAGCATTAAGTGGATTAAGACCAACACTTTGTCTCTTCTGCAGCTTCAGAGAAGGCTATGAAAAGGTGAAGTAGTTACACTCAATAGTTCTGTTATCATCAGAGCATAAACAATTCCCTGGGTAACTCTCGATAACGACATTGCAGTATACACGTGTTAAATATAGATATTTAGATATTTTATCTA
Organism: Parus major; assembly: GCF_001522545.3. Taxonomy (NCBI): domain Eukaryota; kingdom Metazoa; phylum Chordata; class Aves; order Passeriformes; family Paridae; genus Parus; species Parus major. The sequence continues at coordinate 64,415,117 of NC_031799.1, read as the reverse complement.
TAAATGCAGATGTATGCATTACACTCATCATGTGTTGTTCTTGTTGTATTACTGTAATGAATTATTTTTATAGTGGTCCTTTGATTTGTCAATACTTCTGTCAAATAAATGATCTCTATGAAATCCTGACAACCCTAATGTGAAGGGAAAAATTCTGTTTTCTCTATGTAACACTTAAAAAAATATCTGTATGTTCTGGAAGCATATGTAGTTTTTTAAGAATAAAAGATAAACTATTATGTATTTTGAATTTCCCTCTATTGCTCATGCATTTCTTAGCTCTAAACTACAATTAAATATTTCTCACCAGCAAACTGATTGATCATAATGTTTGTTAGATTCTACTCTGTCAGTAGACAACATGCACTGTGTCTCCCAATTAACCTACTGATACGAGACAGTCTGTTTCTAGCCACTAGTGCAATAGGACATCCAAATCACTGGGTAGCAGCTGGAATTTTAGGTTCCCAGGGCTGTGCTCATTATAGTAAATAATCAAATTTATCATACAATAAATTAGTGCTGCCTGTGTAATATTTTTAATTTTTGCTATGTTTTCATAAAATATTTCAATATTCAGTGAGGTGCCTGCCCTCTGCTCTTCAGAATATTCATCCCAGAACCATTTATTCAGGCACCTCAGACCTGACTGAATTTTACAATAATCCTTAATTACTGCTGCAACTACCATTTTGAGGCATATCCTACAGTTAGAGCTGAAAGAGTGATAATTGAAACACTGCAGGGCTCCCATTTGTCTGTGGAAAAAAAGATTTTTCCATTACAAAAACTTATTAAAATTCAGCTCTAGTAAATCGTTAGCATTTGGGATTGGATACAAATTAAATGCCCCTGGCCAGAGAAAAGTAGTTTTATGGTTTGTACATACATTTGATTTTTATCCCTTCACACCCATTCAGTAAGGACAGTATTTTCTATTATGGTTTTACAAAGACCCCAGACTGCCCGGTTACTTAACAGTAACAGCCGGGATAGAGTTAACTATCCTCATAACACACCACAAGGTTCTGTGTTTTGGGATTGTGACTAAACCATTGATAACACACTGCTATTTTGACTATTCCTGAGCAGTGCTTGCGCATCATCAAGGTTTTCTCTACATAAAGATTTTTCTATACTGCTCTCATGTCTCCAGCAACTGCACTGGAGTGGGCAAGAAGATGGGAAGGGACATGGCTGAGACAGCTGTTCCAGGGTGAGTTTTGTGCCACATAATGTCATATGCACCATTAAAACTTGGACAGGAAGAAGAATAGGAATTTTTGTCTTCCGTTGTTGAGAAACTGACTGGGCATTGATCTGCTTGTAGCAGGAGATGAGGGATTTCCTTTGTGTTGCATGTTGTTTTCCCCTTTCCTCCTCTTATTACACTGTTTTAACTTGATCCAAAAATTGTCCCACTTCTGCACTTCCTGATATCTCTCTTTCTTGCTGTGGGACAGGTGCAGAATGAGAAAGCAGCCAGCACTGCAAATAAATATTACACAAACACACATTAAAATGTGGGTTCACATATGTATGTGCGTAATTTGTAAACCATGCTATTTGGATCATTGTCCTTAGAGTGAGCAATCATCATATGTGATAGCAACACAGGCTGTACCTCTGACTAGTTGTAACAGTTAAAAAAAAGAGGTGAATGAAAATCCATCATTATGTCAATGTATCTCTCCCTGTCACTACATGATGTTTGACAAAACCTGGCTCTGATGCTAAAATCTCTGACTCTCTTGAACGTAACTCAAGATGTCTAGCATTTTAAGCTTATTTATTCACTGCAAGGGATTATTTGCTGAAAATAAGAGCAAATTGAAGAGCTGAAGAAACCAGACATTATTATTTCCAAGTGTGTTTCAGGAAATACATATATAGCTGAATTATTTTTGACCTTTAGAAGATCTGATTAAAGGAAAGTTCTGCCTTCATCTTCATTGCACAAACTTGGTAGTTTTTATGTGATTTTTGAATAAATTCTATTAATAAATCAAATCAAGTCTTCTCAGTCATTATACAGCACTTAAAGAATATTTTTCATTATGTTTCTGCCTATAAAGGTTAAAATAATACTTTCAAAATATTATATAATTGGAAGAAAAAGAATTATTTAGATACAAGAATGTTCCTTCTGAATGGTTGAACATTCACAATAAACGTTGATATAAGGAATACAAATATTTTCTTGTCAATTTTTTTAAAAATCAATTAAAGTGTTGACCAGTTTTGGTTTTGCAAAGAGAAATGGCTTCTAATATCAGTCAAAGGCCTGAAGAATTCTTCTGATGTAAACTGTTGCTGCAAATTTCTTAAAAGACCTACTGGTATTTTATATCAAAACACGGTGATAAATATAAGAATCTGTGGGAAGTTCAAAGAAAAACTTTTCCAGCAGGTCAAGCAAGGCGATCCTGCTCCTCTACTCAGACCTCAAGAGTCATTATTTGGAGTTCCATGTCTAGTTCTGGGTTCCACAATATAAGAGAGACACTACATAGATATTGGGAGTGGGTCCAGTGGAGGGCTACAAAGACAGGGAACAGAAGCATCTCTCTTATGAGGAAAAGCTGAGAGAGCTGAGTCTTCAGTCTTGAGAAGAGACAACTGAGAGAGAATCTCATCAGTGTCTGTCAGTATTCAGGTTAGGTGTCAGGGAATGAACTGTGCTCTGCTCGGTGATGCCAGGCAACGGGTCAAGAGACAACGGGCAGAAACTGATGTATGGGGAGGTCCACCCGAATATAAGAGCTTTACATCCACACTGGAACACCTTGTCACGTTCCACTGATGGAACCTGCAAGAAGTTCTCTTTTAGAATTAGATGATCAGGAACAAAATTAGGCCAAACTAGACAAACCTTGTATGGGAGAATCGTTTATTGGTAACAAAAAACAAAAAGAAAAAGCAGTTACCCTACCAAAGAGGGCAGGAAGGCAGAGCAGGAGGAGGGGAGATGTAAAAGGAGGGGGGCAGAAAAGGCAGCAGGCGGGCACCGAGAGCCGAGCACTACCGGCAGAGAGGCTCGCAGGCCGCAGGCGGAGCCGGGGCCGCTGCAGGCCGCGTAGCCCGATCGGGGGGGCCCTCGGACGGGAGGGAGGGCCGGAGCCGGACGGGAGCTGGATGGGGCGGCTGCGGGGATGGCAGCGGGACGGCGCACCGCCGCAGGGGTGGTCAAGGCAGGGACAGCGGGAGGCAAGGCATGGGCGGGGGCCAGCCAGGGCCAGCGGAGGCAGGAGAGCCAAAAGAGAGGCTGGGGCAAGGGCAAAAGGAACAAAAAAACGCGCCAGGGCTAGCTCAAAGGAGCCAGCGAGCCTCAGCAGTCTGGACCTAAACCAAAAAGCTCAGTTTCCAAAAGGCCCGGAGCTTGGCCTGCGGTTCTTTTTATGTCCCTGGCTCCTCCCAAGGCCTGCCTGTGGACAGGAGAGCGCTGGGCCAGTCCAGCCTTCCTCTGCAGCCCATGGGTGCAGACCTTTTTCCATCTGGCTGGAGAGCCCTTCCGGGGGTTCAGTGTCTGCTGCTGCTTGCCTGGCCCGGCTGAGACATGAACTGGCTGCTGGGCAAAGGCTCCCCAGAGACAAGGCTTTCTCCCCACCTTCTCCTGCTGCCTCCTGCAGTGGCACATGTGCATCCCCTCTTCCATGTGCCTCTGACAGCCAGTGTTGAGGCAAATCAAAAGTAAATTGGCTCCTCGCAGTTGTCCGGGTTGCAAGTTTTCCTCACTGGAAATATGCTACTGTGGAATGTCTTGAGGTTCTTCTCCTCAGGGTCAGGATTAATGAGCGAGAAATGGTATTCTTGTTCAGACTCAGAGATGTTTATTATTTCTTATCTATGTTACATTCTCACAAACTGATAAAAACAGGGCCAGGAGACCTTCTTCTCCTGTTTAAAAAGCCTTTATTAGGAATCAGCTTTGGGTGGGGGCCCGACGGGTCACGCGCACACCGCCAGCGCTCCCTAAAGTGACTCAGAGGAGGAGGAATACGGCTCTGTCTACGGGGTGCAATGTAGGCCACGCCTACGGGGTGCAATGTAGGCCACGCCTACGGGGTGCAATGTAGGCCGAGCCGGGGCTCCGTCCTCGCGGGTACACCCGGAGTCTGCTTTTGGCTCGAAAGTCCAGGGGTGTCTCCTCTAGCGAGTCTCTTTCCGGTCACGGCGAGGAAAGCGGGGTTGGAGGGTAGTGTCCCTTGGTCCCGACCTTCAGGCATCGCTCTTAGTTTCTTTATTCGGTGTTCCGATGTCCAGTAGATTGAGTTTTTTGTCCGAGGTGGTGTTTTTCGGCAGCCGATTTGCATAACTCCCAATCGCCATTTCGGGAGGTCTCCCTTCCCCGCCGCCGCTTCGGGAAGGCTCCGGTCGCCATGTTGGAAATCCCCTAACTTCAGTTGTCGTGCCGGGACATCCCCGACCCCAGGCGCGGCAGGACAGGAGCAACGAGGGAACAGCCCGGCACCGGGTCAGAACTGGAACGCACCGGGTCAGAACTGGAACGCCTGGAACAGGAGCTGAAGGGAAACACATGCAAAGACCCGGCCGGCGGCCCCAGTCGCCGGGGTGTCTCCGATCCTGGGCGTGGCCGGACCGGAGGAACAGCTCGGCACCGGGTCAGAACTGGAACGCCTGGAACAGAGGCTGAACAGAACACTTGCAAAACCTGGCAAGAACCTGGTAAGCCCTGGCCACCAGGCACCCCCGGCCCCGGGCGCCCCCGGCCAGGAGTAGCGGGGGGGAGGGGGGAAAGCAGCTCGGCACGGGCTCCGAACCGGAACGCATGGAACAGAGGCTGTAGAGAACTGGAGAGAACCTTTGTACAACGTGGACTGCAGGTGGGCTTATTTATATCACAAACCATGAATTTTTCATCACACTAAGTGAACAAACTAAAAATGGAGCCCCAGATCTCTCTCTACAAGGCCTTTTAAGTGTCAATTACCCAATTATAAAATGCCAACTAATTTATTTTTACTTAACCCAAAAACCAAACACTCGTATTCCACACTGTGGGTTTTTCCACCTAGTCACATAATATCAACCAAACCCATGAAGAAGAAGGTGGAAAAGCAAGGCAAGCCTAAGCCCTAAAACCTCCATCTTGCTACATATATATTATTATATCCCAAAACCTTAAACTAAATTTTCTTTCATGTGATATAACATACTTCTATTCAAACTACACATTTACATTCTTAGTTCTATCATTCAATTTTAGAAGCTTTTTCCACAGCGTCAGGTCAAATACAGTGTAGTCCTGTGAGTCAGTGCCTGTCAGCACAGGAAATTCTCTGTGCACAGGTTTCCAACATGCAACAACCATCTGGGCAGAATACAGTGCTTTGTGTTCTGGGATAGCCCTGCTTGTGCAGGGAGGTTGGACCTGATGAGCCTCTGTGGTCACTTCCAGCCTTAGCCATCCTGTGATTCAGTGATTCAGTGAGCACAGTGGACTGCACCCCCCTATGAATTAGCACTGGGCATTTCCCAGTGGCTCACTGCAGTCTGAGTAGGAAGGGTTAATTCTAGTACCCTGGTTAATTCTCATTCCTGTAATTCTTGCAGAATTAGCAGGACAAAGTTGTGTGGACGGAGCAGTTTGGACCACCTTTTGTGAATTTTCCAGTTCTTTGCTCTTAGTCATCATGGACAAATTTATTGAGACCAATAGTCAAAAATTTCAGCAATAAATGCCCCCAAACAGTACCTAGATTAGATGAACTTTTAGATACCATTTTAAACAATTAGTCTAAAATAATCTCTAGTATTTTGCAGAACTGAGAGTGAACTCATTGTGCAGTTTAGGTAGTATTAAGCCACTGAAAAGCCCTTTACAAACCTGTAATGAGAGCAAAGAAGTGAATAATTTTTTCAACATTTTTTCTACCACAAATTTCACCTTTACTGTTAAATCCCTTGCTCAGTATTTTTAGCACAGTGTAATTCCCATCACAAGATGCTTAGACAAAACTCTGACTATAATTAGGGCCACATGAGTAAAGGTCATTTACAGAAAGGAGCAGAAGCAAAAAATGCACTGTATGGTGTGACTTTCCTTTTTATTTTCAGTATTGGTCTTACTCCTTAGGCACAACAATGCAAGCAGCAGTGTATATTGACTGGAGTTAACAGGGATAAAAACTCCCTCTGTGTAGCATGTTGTGATATTGCTTGTTTTCCCATCAGAATATTGTTAGCAGTCTGCTAGGGTTAAGACTAATGAGTCATTGATTCTCATTCAAGAAACTAATTAACATAATGTGTTTTCTTACAGTGTACTGTGGTGATTAATTAATGTCTTTCATGCCACAAGGGAGCAAAAATGTTAGCAGAATGTGTTTGGCATTTAAGGCAATTTGTTCACCGACTTCCACTACTATTTTTTTCTGTCCTTCTAAATATATAAATAATATATAACCATATCTATTCTGATGCCTTCTCCATGCTGCAAGTATAGGCATTCATAACAATTAATGAGAGGGGAAAATAAACCTTGCAATGTTCATTCATACTAGCTGTACTTGCTTTTTTCGTTTCACTTAAAATTGCTGTTAGAAAATACATACAGTGGTAAAAGCTGTGTCACTTTCCAAGCATAAAGGTGATCAGTTAAGAAGTCTAAAGCATATGTAATATGTAAAGCGGGGGGGGAAGGAATAAAAACTAAGATTGTAAATTTCTGTAGGCAAAATAAACAGAAGAGACTGGAAATTTAAGATATTTTAAAAACCAGCAAAGAGAACAAATGCAAAACCCAAAAATAACAATGATTCCATGTGTTAGGAAGGTAAGCTGAGCTGCTTGTGTAAGTGGTTTGTGTCTTACATACACTAGACATAATATGACATGTAATAGATGTGATAGTTGTAGGCCCAGTGTGATAAGGAGGAGAGTCTCCCCTTCTAAAAGAGCATATCATTTAAGGAAGAAGAAATAATCTTTTCCTTGGTTTTTCCAGGTATATTTTATTCATTTAGGATTTTCTGCTCTGTGTGAGAAAAATGTTTAAATATCTTCAGGTCAGACTTTGGCTTATTGAAAGGACATTTATTTCCCTCAAAAAATGTTTAGTCTTGAGAACAGCTACTAAGGAAAAATGGCCATAATCCTTTTCTTTTTAAAAGTCAGAGTTGTGTTTTGGTTGAAGACTTGAAGCACAGCTTAGAAGTTCCTGAGATGATGTGTGCTATCCAGACGGTTGTGGCTAATGCATCAGTCTCAATTGCCATCAGTGACAATTGGTGTCCCTCAGGGTCTGTGCTGGGCCCAGTGTTATTTAATATCCCCATTAATGACATAGACAAAGGGATCAAGTGCACCCTGAACAAGTTCTCAGATGACACCAAGCTGAGTGGTGCAGTTGACACTCCTGAGTGATGGGATGCCACCCCAAGGGACGTGGACAAGCTCAAGCAGTGGCCCATGAGAATTTCACAAGGTTTAACAAGGCCAGGTGCTGGTGCTGCACCTGGGTCAGGACAATCCCTGGTGCCAGCCCAGGCTGGGGATGAACAGATCCAGAGCAGCCCTGCCCAGAAGGACTTGGGGGGCTGGCGGTGAGAGAATGGACATGAGCCAGCTCTCATGGATGCTCCCAGCCCAGAGAGCCAGGTGTGTCCTGGGCTGCATCCAGAGCCCCGTGGGCAACAGGGGAGGGAGGGGATTCTGCACCTCTCCCCAGCTCTGGTGAGACCCCACCTGCAGAGCTGCCTCCAGCTCTGGGGTCCGTGCAGAGGAAGGACATGGAGCTGTTGGAGAGAGCGCAGAGGAGGGGCACTAAGGTGATCAGAGGGATGGAGCTTCTTTCCTATGGGGAAAGGCTGAGAGAATTGGGATAATTCAGCCTGAAAAAGATGACTTTTTACAAGGTCATATGGTGACAGGAGAGGTGTGAATAGTTTCAAACTGAGAGTAGGTTTAGATTAGATATTAGCAAAAAGTTATATTATGTGTTACAAATCAACATTAGAAAGAAAGGCAAGAAGCATCTGTTTGCTGTGAGGTGGTTAAACATCAGTTTGCTGTGAGAAGCTTTACCATAAGTGGGAGCTGCATCCAGATAACTTCTGTATGCTGACTACATCTCTCTCTGATATAACTGATTTTTTCCATAACTCCATATAAAAGACTCCTGACATGTATCTTTGTGAAAATCTGAACAGGTCATGTGTGGAATTTCTTTCTTTTACTGTAATCTTCTGTGTAACACAGGGAATGAATTATGAATTTACAGAAATGGCCACTATTAGGATGACTGATAGAACTGTAAGCTATGTCTAACATATAGTTTTAACATATTTAAAGATTTAGTTGTATTTCAGATTAATTTTTATATGTCCAGAAAGAACTTCTTGTGAATAACAAAAGTAATCCTTCCATTAATTGTGAAAAGAAAGTTTCTCACAGATGTTTTAACATTTAATAATTGGCATCTGTTTGGAGGGAATGTTTATGAAAGTAGAATCAAACTGCGTACAAATTTAAAGACTCCATTTGATTAATCAAAAAGAAAAATTATGGCATAATCTATCTCACTGTTGATCTTCAGCTTCACCAAAGCTGTTCATAAATGTTGACCTCTCCTATGTATTAAGAAATTACATGATGAAGAGAGAGACTGGATGGCTAATATGCTGAAAATTTGGAGAGACTACTATCATTTGCATGTTAAAATTACATTAATATGCAGCAAAAAGCATGGCATTGAAGAAATATTCTGGAAATACATATGGGTCATAACTGGGTTTTGAATTGTCTGAACATGTATCATGCTTAACAACGAATTCTATCTATATACGATATCATAATATTCCAGGTGTGGAGGAAATGCTTTGTTTCCACAGGCATCAGAGATTTTCTGAATCAGTATAACATATATGAAGATGTTACTATGATAACACTCATTTGACAGAGGGGTGGATGACAGAGATTTGGATGCCAGCCAACATCTCAGTGCACTACACTGGTGTAAAACTGTAAGGCCAGTTTGCTGCTTCTTTCATAGTGGTCCTGCAATTTTAGTTTTTTTGGTTGGTTGGTGTTTTTGGTGGTGATGGCAGTTTTGTTGTTTGATTTCTAGTGGGGGAGGCTTTTGGTTGGTTGGTTGGTTAGTTAGTTTGGGTTATTTTGTTTTGTTGAAGGAAAAGCATGGGTAAGAAAAAGTCTTGAGCCATAGCTTTTGTTATAAATAGAAATGAGAGTTTATGAAAGATATGAGATAGATATGAGAGATATGAAAGTAAGACTAGAATGCTAAAATGTATTCTCTTTTCTGGGTTTTCTTCTTGTTAAAGAACATTTTACACAACATTCCTGAAGAGCCTACACTGATTCCTGTTCTGAGATTAGTAATTACTTGGGCCTCTGGAATCGTCTCTCCTCCAGAAGTTTGGAATAAATGGATTCAGTTTAATATTTAATAAAGTTAAGCCACAGATTTAGAGATGAATCTCTTTCAAATTTCCCAGCCAAACAGAGTTTGTGGATATGGCTAGGATGAGAGTTCAGATTTTGGTCTAATGTTGATATGGGCTATTTCAATCCTCTGATCTGTTTCATGGATAATGGCTCATCATCACCTTGCCCACTCATTCATTAAAGACCTCTTTCCTCCAAGCAGCTTTTTTTTCTTTATAACATATACAGTCCCTGAACTCTTTGTTGTGATGTTGTGACACATGGCGCTAGGAAAAATTTGTCTTCAAAGGCATTAGGAAAGAATTGTCTTCAAAGTCTCTGAAACCTGAATCCTCTAAATTACTGTGCAGAAAGAATGATCACATTCTGCCTTTTTCCATCACATAAAAAGAACAGCTTACTTATCAAATATTAGCACAAGACTATTTTCACAGAGCAGTAGGAGAAAAGGATCTGAAAACACATTTCAAAAACTCAGGTAGTCACTAAGATAAGTAGGAAAAAACCCCACATTTAATTTCAGTAGTTGTATGGGCTCCAGCTCACTATTAAATAGATTATATAGTTTTGTTGCATGTTAGATTTATCTCTTTCAATTTATTTTATATTTATTACTTTGTATTATTGAAGACATACACAAAACTCTTTATTTATTAATCTATAACCTGAAGTCAGTGCATGGCACAGACTGATGCATATTGAAATTTGAAACAATAGGCTAATCCCCAGTGCCATATCTTTTAAACTGAGAATAGACCTGAGTTCTTTCGCAATGTCAGCTGAAGCAGCTAATGATAGTTGACATGAGGATAGGACAATATTCACTTTAAGCTTCATTAGCTTCGCTCTTATAAGGGAGAGTGGTCAAATTCCATGGAGTAATGACTCTGTTTAGAGTAACTTTGCTTGAGAACTGCATTTGCTTACAACAGAAAAACAGGGAACACTGCAAATGTCTTTTACAAGTGACTCAAAAGCTTCTCCTCTGTGTTATTGTGATCCTCTAAGTAACCAATTACCTGAAAGTCTCTTTTTCTAATACATCTTTGTTCCCACAAGAATTTATGCTGTGGTACTGATCTAAGTTCTTTTATTTTGTGATAGTTATGCTTCTAATATGTACTTCAGGCCAGTGATGGTGGAGAATACTGACATACCATCATCTCATTGATACAAATCATGTTTTTCCACAAGTAGATAAATGAATGTTGAAATAGCTTCTAGACAATATTAGAACTTGGAAAGCAATGTGGTATGTCATACTTCCCTAAATGTAACTGTGCACAGACATGCATTTATACACACTCACATCACATAGATTTCAGATGAGATTCGTGAAATTATTGTATTATGCTAAGAACTGGTAAAATCAATGAAAAATATTGTTATGGACATCCTTTCACACAACTTTAAGCAGTATACTGTTCATTTACTTCCACCATTAACTCCTGTGATAAAATTAAAAGGATTTCCAGTGGTTTTCTTGGTAACCAAGGCCAAATGGGGGAATCCCATCAGTGAGGTTTTCAGATTTTTAAAATCTGAACTTACTGGGAATAATGAAAAAAAAAACACATTAGAAGTTATTTACTGAGCAGTCAGTACTGTACTGTACTCAGGGAGTCCCTCTGTGAGTTTTCTTAACCTGGATACCTCCTTTTTTGTATTTGTGTGTGGTTTTTGTCTGTCTTTTCCAGTTAGAGACAATTTTTTCTTTCGATATTTTTTTTATTTTCAATTATAAGCTACCGCAGAAAAATATGAAATTACATCGTTAGTAGTAAACCTTGTATAAAAGATTTGTATAAAAACCATGTATATAGATTTTCATCCTTTGCTACTCATGAATTTATTAAGGTAACAGAGCTTTGGAGGCCTTGATTTTGGGAAATGTTTATTTTACTAATATTTTTATTTTTCACCAGATCCATTTCTTAAATTAAAGTCCTGATAAGACTTGGGTGTTGCATATAGAATTAGAAATATCTAAACAAGAATCTGTGGGTTCCCATGTTGGCCTCAGAAATGAGAGTCTAAGTGCTTGTGACTGACCCAAATAATTGTTTAATAATTATTAAAAAAAAACTGTGACTTAGCAGGTCACAGCATTTGTTATATTTAATTTTCTCCAGCTCTGAATCAGAAATAATGGTACTCATCTTCCTTAAGGAAAGCAATGCTAAAATTAGTCTATTATTAAGACATTTCCTGTATTAGGAATTTTCTTCCACAAAAGTTATGCTAATTATACTTTATTAAATTGACTTCACTTACAATCATGACTCTAATCTTAACTGGTTCCTTCCATATGCATTTTTGGTATTTTTCATAACCAGAGCAGCAAAAGCAGATGGGTTATAAGTGTGACTTTTCTCCATTATTGTTTGCCCTCAATCATCTTTCTAAAATTGGCATTATGGATGTTTTAGGAGTATCACCTGATTTACTCTGTGTTGAAAGTTTTTTTTTTAAGAAAAAGGTTTGAAAATGTTTACAACAGGAAATTCCTAATTATTTTGCTTTTTGCACTGCTCACATATTCAATTTATTCCTCAATGGACCACTGAACTAGTTTCACAGATCTTCTGCTTAAAGTATATAAGAAAGCAGTAATAAAAATAGATTGCATTAGTCAGTCTTGTTTCAAGCAATTGTGGCATGTGTAGCATATATTGACATTTTTGTTTTATGCATACTCTGTAAGAATAGGTGAGAGACGTATTTAAGACCTCTGTGAATAAATACCAACAACAAAAGCAATATATAATCTTCAGACTGAATTTAGCCTGTTGTGACAGAAAAAGACATTATACCATCACTGTTTATATAAGGGTGAATTAGCAGAATGTAGCTCATAGGTGATGACAGTTCTTGAATTAGCCTGAAAAGAAAGAATACACTAATAATACAGCAAAGAAAATTCTGTTCTGTTGTTGGCAAGTCTCAGAAGTAATATTTAGCAAGCAAGGACTTGAAGCAAAGTTGCTAACTCTGTTTTTGGAAATTCTGAGTCTTAAGAAAAAGTAGAGAAAGGATGGTGCATATTCAGCATATGTGTGAAAATTTTTGAAGGTATTTACCTGTTCTTCTGGTCAGGATGTCAAAAATGTGTCATCTTTGGGTGCTACAACACATTGAAATGCAAGTCATGCATTTTCTCTTGACAGTACAGCTGCTGTTATAGAGAGCTTGGTGATGTTGGAAACTCTCATCAGCTTTGCTTTATTCCTAGGAGCAATCTTGCTTATTTTAATGTATACATGGGGGACATCTGTAACATTAGCAATGTGCAGCATCTCTAGCATGTGGACATACTAGCTGCTCCACTCCTCAAAAACTTTCCTCTGAGTTAACTAAGGAAAGTCAAGGCAGGGGATGGACTGTCACAAGGAAAATATTCCTGCAGCTTTTTCTGCTGAGCAAACAATAGTTATAATATATCATTTATCTTGATTTTCATTTCCTTTTTGCAAGTGTTGTGGGCTTCGTGAAGCTTAGATGTCCCTTTCAGAGCTACAGACAAGCTATGGTTTTTTACTGATGCTGTGTAAGACATTCTCAGAAAGTGTTACTCACCATAAATAACTAATCACTGCCAAACGTGTAATTACACAAAAACTGGGAATGTCCTAGTTTTGGTGGGGCTAGAGTCGGTTTTTCTCCCAGCTGTAGCTGGTACAGTGCTGTGCTTTGTACTCAGTGTGAGAATTGTGTTGATAACACACTGATGTTTTGCCTCTTGCTAAGTAATCCTTACTCTGAGTGGAGAATTTATACTCTGCCAGTGAGGCAGAGTTCTGGAACAACAAGTCAGGAGGGAGCACAGCCAGGTCAAGTGATCTGAATGGGTCATGGGGATATTCCAAAACCATAGAAAATCAAGGCCAATACCTAAACTGGGGGCAGCTGGCTGGGAGAGGCCAAGTGCTGCTTGGAGACTTGCTGGGCATCAGTCAGTGGGTGGTAAGAAATTTTATAATGCATCGCCTCCTTCTCTTGGGTTTTATTATTTTCTCTCTCTTGTTTTGATTCCAGTGTTATAAGCACTTTTATTGTTATTATTGCCATTAGCACTATTAGTTGTTTTTTTTTTTTCAACTAAAAAACTGTTGTTATTTCACAAGTTGCACTTTTTTTTCTGATTGTCCTGCCCATCCCTCCAAGGGCGAGGGCAGTGAACAGCTGCATGGTACTTACCTACTGTCAGGGTTTAAGCCCTGGCATAGAATAACAAATCTAATTTCTTTTAAAATCCCATATCTATCAGAAAATTTCTTATCTCTATTATTTGATGATTACAGATACATTCTGAGATTTAAATGTTATCATGATAAGGAGAAAGACTAAATATTCTTGTATAATATTTCTTTTCATTTATATCTTTTGCATAACCTGGGTAAAGTGGTCAGTGGAATACATTTTTTGTTACTTAAATGCATCTTTCTGTTTAAAAAAGTGAATATTCAAGGAAGAATCCTACACTCTGCTGTTAAGAAAAGCTGAGTACTTGCACAACACATCTTAAGATATCTCAGTTATTGAAGTGCTTACTAGCAAGTTGGCATTCACACTGTTGTAGGTGCTTTGAGTGGTTATAGTTGTGGATAACAGATCCATGTTTCTGCCTGAAGTTATGAAGTAACTTTTCCTTATTAAAAAAATTATATTTTTCATCATTCTCATGAATTAGATGTTGATATAATTAAAACAAAATTTCCTTATGATATTAAGCTGGTAAACCATAACAGTAACTGATGCTAAATGAATTCTGTAGCTGGAGCGTCTTTTTTAATCTTTCCCAGACTTTTTTTTCCATGCATAGGCTTCTGTGTTGCAGTGGTAAGAGTTGTGCACTATTCAAAATAAGCTTTGAAAGATGATTTGTAGTGGACTTTTCATATGCCCAAAAGAGAGAGGCAGAGCTGGGTGAGTCACTGTAGTGTTGTCAGACTCCTTCTGTTTGCTTGTCTTCCTTTGTCAAGTGGTGAAATATGCTTCTGACAGTACTTCAGTGTTCTGTCTTTATGTTTTTTTCCTTGTCTCCTTCAGACTCAGGCATTTTACAGTGACAAGTGATTCTAAGGAATATTTTTGATTTGAGAATATTGAACCAAATATGTGTAATAACTTGTCCCCTTTGTAACAGTGGAAAAAGAGCAGATTATACTTGTACCAATGGGTTAAATACTTTCACTCACTGAAATATGAAAGACAGTGACAACACTGTTTTAAGATGAAAATTAGAATCAAAGAAATCTGCACTTTGCACACATAAACTGCTCAAAATACATTGATAGCAGTTGATAGCATACTCTATACATGGTGGCATATCCAAAAAATAAGAGATAATAATTCAAACAGTTTTGAATTAGTTATTTCTTAAATAAGTTACAAGTGGTAAAAGGACTTTTTTTCCTGCATAATTTATACTGATACTTACATGTATCCTCCCTTTCAAGTAAATTTTGCACACTTCACATTGTAATATTGCACATGATAAATCCAGATGTTTGCTACACAAAGAAGGACCTCTGACAATCTACAATTTTTTTTTGGTCTCCATACTTTGGAAATTACATCTCTCTGGCTATCATTTGTTTGTCTCCTCAGTAAGTATGTCTTCACATTCATATGTACAGGTCAGTCAGTAAATATTCTTAATAGAATGACATAGAAATTTTATGCTTGGAACAAGGATCTACAGGGGCACCCCATTCTGTTGCATTTTTTCTTCTATAAGAAGAAAACTTAATTTCTATATTTTTCTTCCTTTCTGTGGAAGAATTTTTAGGAGGGACCTCTTAGGTCTTCAATAGTGCAGCTTGACATCAGAGGAAATTTGGAAGTATACCCTAATTTTTGGAAATTTATCTAGGAATTCCTTTACATGTATGATCTATTTGTTTCTAGCACATCTAATAATAGTGTTTGGAAGCCAGATGAAGTTTGGGAACCTCCAGTGTAACCAAAGGAGGATTTACTGATATTCACATATTTCCAATGCTATCTTACCACAGTGCTAAGAAATTTAGGGGAAAAGATTATGTATGAGCCATCATATTCATACTTGTTAGGAGTAATAATTTTTGACTTAAAAAGCATTAATATAATTAAAACCTTTCCTAGAGGAAGAAGGTTTGTGCATTTAGTGTGTCTCATATGGGTTGTTGGCAGCAACATTAAGATGTTTTTTCAAAATTCTCCTGCTACAGAATTTCATCATTTTGCATCCCTATTGCAAGGCTAGGAATAGTGGAATTCTGTTCCTGTACCTGGTGTGGGCGCCCATGTATTGGCAGGAATTGGGGCTGTCGAGCACCACACTCATCTGGTTGCAGCCTTCTCCAACAAGACAGCAATGTACAGCTGACCCCCTCTGCCAAGATGCTGGTGTCTCTGGGAAAACACATTAAAGATATAGCAAAACACTGCACAAGAGAGAAGGGAGTGAGCAAAACAGCTGAGAAACAGCCCTGCATTCACCAAGGTTGGTGAAGGATGGGGAGGAAATTCTCCACACCCTGGAGCACAAATTCTCTTGCAGCCTGGGAGGATTGTGTTAAAGCAATTTGTCCCCTACAGCCCATGGACGACACTCTGGAGTAGAAGGTGTATATTTAATGGAAGAAACTGTAGCTTATGGCAGGGACCCACTCAGGAGCAGGGGAAAAGTATGAGGGGGTAGAAGTAGCAAGGAAGAATTGTTATGAACAACCTCAACCCTGATTCCCTACCCCTCTGTGTTCTTCAAAAGAAGTAACTAGAAAGAAGGAGCTAGGTTTGGGGAAAAGTGAGAAGGTGAATGAACATAGTGTTAACTTTTGTCTTTGTTTCTTACCATTCAAATAAATTTTAATTATCAATATTCATAAATTAATACTTCCTAGCTGAGCCTGTTTTGCCCAAGACAGCAATTGGTAGGGGATCTCCATTTCTTTATATTCTTTATATTAACCCGTGAAAATCTTATTTTCAACCCCTATCCTGTTAAGAAGGGAGAATGAAAGAGCAACTTGGTGGGCAGCACCAACACCAAGGCAACACCATCAGAGAGAGCAACATCATATTTGGACCAGTTTGTTTCTCACTTTTACATGGTTTCTCAGCCAAAAAAAAATCCCATTAACATAATGAGGATTGAAAAAAGTGCAGATTTTAAAATGATCATGTGCGAATCATTATATACATTCAGGTTCCTACTTCATTTTGTAAAGGCTTTTACCTGTGTGCGTATATATTTATAAAGTCTGGGCAAGACATAAGGCATGAAATAGCCCAGAAATTGATTAGAATTATAGCAGTTACTAATCTGCAAATAACCACGCAAATGAGCAGTCCTATTGGTATAGCTGAACTTAATTATCTGTAATTTTTCAACAGTATTCTTTTAATGTTTATAATGCTATGCAGTCACATCTTAGGTTTTGAAAATAAGTCCATACTTAACTTTTTTTTCTGGACAATATGATCAAGAATAAAGAGTTGTGAGTTATACCATCACTTAACTTGTTGGAGAAAATTGCTTTAAATTATTTCATTGTTTCTACAGAGGTCCTACTGGCTGGCACCTCTGTTGTGCAACTAATCCGTTTTTACACAGAAAGGGGTAGAATTTAGCTCCCTGTTTCCTAAGTGTCTTGTATTGATTATGACAGATACCAAGTGTAAAAGGAGGAAAAAAATGTACATAAATCCTTTAGAATTCCAATCTCTTTGCACAACAACTATGTAGATCTTAGGTCTGTAAATTGACCTGGATTATCTGGGTTTCTTCTGTAACCAGCAGCTGGTCACCTCCAAAAAGTAGTGCTACTGTTCATCACAGGTTCATATTCTAGGCCTGAATAGACATGTTGATAAATGTCTATAGTGCAGAGAAATACACTGAAAAATGTACAGGCTACATGATTAGGCAGAGAAAACCATTCATATTTTCTGCCTTTATAAGGCAGCTGCTGTTGGACTTCCCATATTAGCTCAGAGAATGATCGTTCCTTGGCACAACAAAAATCACTTATACTACCAAACCTCATGGGTGGTTTATCCCACCAGTGTCTGCCTCAAAGTAATTCTTCTTCACTCATATTTTTCTGCTGTGAAAGACCATTATCTTTGTATTTATTTGCATTGTACAGCAGTGAGCAAGCTGGAGGACTAGCACTATGAAGAGGAGTGTGATTGGGTCACAACAATAGATGTATTTATGGACAAAGATTACAGATAGACATATTTATTCTAGTTTAAATTTTTTCAGTCTTTTATGTGTGTGTAAAAACAAAAGTATTTGAAACAGGGTAAAGAAGTGTCATACCTGAGAAACACATGTATTAACATATCAAACTGGGAGAACCAGAGCTGAACCTAATTGTAGTCTCTAAAATGTTAAATACCTGCATATTCTATTTGGGAAAGAAAAACACAATGTTTTAACAGGAACTCAGGGAACCTATATTAGTAGAAATTAGGAGTATTGTGAATTTTGAGGATTTATTCCCTCCCTAAACTCAAAAATCCTATCATCAGGACAGGATATCCCACTTATTTATTAAAAAGCATGATGAAATCTGACACCAAACTTTTAGACAATTGTTCCTCTCATTACTTAATGTCAGTCTTTCTACCTTGTCATTTCATCTCAAAGGAATTTAGATTTCAAATAACTAAATCAATTTTGAAAACAAGACTGAGGCTTCAAAGCATCTTGCACAGGAATTTTTAAGTCTTTGGATGTTTAATGAGCTGATGATGTGATTCAGTTGGGGTGCTATAAACAGCATGGGGACTAGATCATATTAGATTCTCATGGTATTAAAACTGGCCTTGGGGTGGATGAGAAGTAGCTCTTTATTGGTGAGGGAGGGCACACCACACTGATTGCTTTCCCTGCAAAGGAGCAGTGGCTCTGTAGGGTCTTGCATGTTCTGTGCCTCCTGCGTTGGTGAGGTGGGTTTGTTTGCTTGTTTAGCAGATTCACCTTGGCATAACCAAACAGCTCTATTTTTTTGTGATTAGTTTTGCTACACCTACTTGTACTGGCCACTCACCAGATCAGCATTATATTTGCAGAAGCATTTTTTAGTACAGAAGACCTGTACTGGAGAACACAGTTTATTAGCAGAAGCCCCATTTAGCAGCTTTGCTTTCTCTGTGAGAAAGCAGACTTACTTGTTGGAGGTTAACTTACATCTTTGCCAGGTGTTTATTTTTTTTCTTTTATAACAAAATAATAGGCAATTTTAAAAGGTTGAGTAATTTTCAGATTGTCTGATATTTTTCGCTTGATTAAATATGACACATCAATTTTGTTCAGATCCAGGAGGTATAGAAATTGCAAAAACATAGATGTAGCTCCAATAAAGACTTCTTTTTTTTTATCTAAAAAGATATCTTTTCTGTAGAAAAGTAGGAATGTCAATACTTCAGGAATATATCACTGACATTCACATGTATGTCAGAACCAATCACCTTAGCTTCCAGTAGCTAACACAGGTTTTCAACGTAATTTCTCCTTCTCCCCTTACCTTGATCCAAAAAGAAAAATAAGTGTGCAAACCAAACAAAATTTGCCTTCATTTTCGAGTTATCTGGTATGGTATATGAAATAAATTGCTCAATGATAAAACAGGAATATTGATGGATTTTGTTAAACACCCCTTGAATTAATCTGGTCCCTGATTTCAGTAATGTGTAAGTGTTCTAAATCAAAATGTATGAGACAAAATAACTTTTCAGATAACCACTTTTTCCAGAGAGGTGGTATAAAGCTCAGGTCTAGGTGATCATGGAAGATTTGCTTTGCCAGCACAGCTGCTTTAATACCCAGCACTGGAAGAGTTCCCAAGCTTAACTTTTAGCAAAGCCTTGTGCTTTCTCTGGAAAAGACTATCCTGGAATCTTATTCAAAAGCAAAATTTTAATTAAATTATGATATTTTAGTGTAATTTAGGACCTCCAACAGTTGAAGCTATGGCAGTCATAAAGCAAACAAATTCTCAGTGTGTCTGTGGTGATTATAATGTTACCCAGTAGAGCTCAAAATGGAGCATCCCCATCTCAGAAATAGATGAGCTACTTATGAGAGCAGTGTGTGGTACCTGATATTTTAAGTCAAAGAGTAGACTGAGTTTATTCACCCACTACAGTGAAGAAAAAACCCCATATTGTTAGTCATTGATTTAAATTACTACACAACATTATTGTCATGGGGTAGCTTTACCTTTAAAGCAAAGCTGAGGAAAGAGGGGAAGTTAGAAGTGCTGATGGCTGATGGGAGTTCTTCCTCCTGACCAATTATCAGTCATTTCCAAGAATTGACAGCAGTTTAGGCCATTGAAAAGTG
>NC_031799.1:64385066-64394236 GCF_001522545.3 Parus major | reverse complement strand
AGTAAATAGATAAGAGATGAAAAGGTTTTTCTAGAAGTTTATTCTGGTGTTCTTATTCTTGTTGTTTGTCAATAAACTTTCTTTATTCCTTTTAAGTTTTATGCCTGTTTTGCCCTTATTCTAATCCATATCTCACAGCAAGAAATACGTAATTTTCTTAGTTATTGGTTTTAAACCACGACAATTATTTTCCTATCACAAATAATATCTAAATTAAACTGACATCAAATTAATCATCTGGTGCTATTATTTCGCTGAAAATTTCTGCCCTCTGCTAATTCAACAATCATCCTTGATTAAGGCAGGTATGTATCTGACAAGAATGGTCTATTACAAAAAATGTTACCCCCACAACAAGGCTATCTGGACCATTGGCTTCAGTTGCCAGATCAGGGATCACAAAGATACAGGTCATTGGAAACTTCTGCTATGCCAGGACCAGACAGAGCTGTAAACATAACAATTAATACACTTCACCTCAAAAGAGGATGTATTATTTTGTCCTCTATCAATTAAGTATATTTGGGTTAGAAACCCTTCTGCTAAAATTTCGTCTGTTTCCTTTAATTTTGTTTTTATCCCTTACGATGCAAACTTTAAACCAGATTCCTGGAAGCTTGCAATTCCTGTCAGTTGTGGAGAAATATTGTGATGGACTGTCCACTTGCTTTGTGTATTTCTGACTGTCACAATGACTGGAGTTTCCATCTAGAGTACCAATGATGCAACTAAACTCAAGCAGACTTTGGTCATATTAAATTCAACATTTGGATACCTGCATAGTGCTGCTAGCAACCAGGAAGATGAACTGCTATAACACAGCATAACCGCAACCAAAATAAAACCAGTTAAGACTGAGCTTGAAGTGCATAAATTCCAATATGACAAAAGAAAAAATAAATGTGTCACTTTGTATGAATGGTATTCTGACATCTGGCGCTCTCAGAGAGGCAAGCATAAAAAACTCATAAAATTAAGCCTCTTAACAAGTCCTGTATACTCCATGTCTGGTGTTATGAGATGAAAAGGAGTTATATATCTATAGATCTAGATCTAGATGTATCTGCTATTTACTCTAAAAGGTAGAGAAAAGGCATAAAGTATTAGTTTTATTTTTCCATTAAAGAAATGTGCTCTGTTTAGCCTTAGAGCTGCAAATTATGTAAGTAAATTTATCCCATAGACTAGTGTAGGTTTTTTCCTTTCTTTCTCCCATGTACGTTCTTTAGCAGTTTTTGATTCTTTGTCAAGTGATACCCAGTTTAAGTTGCAGTTGATATTGATACTAAAAACATTACATCATCAGTTCCTATATCCCACTCAGAGCCAGTTTTTAACATGGATGAGATATTTTGTATTCAGTCACAAGTTATGATTTTTTTTCCCTGTTCTGTTTCTTTTCTTAGATATTGAAAATCTTGTGACCTTAGGATGGTACTGGCTTGCTCAGTATTGCATTTGTGACAGGTGGTGGATATGGCTTATGAGTAAGAGGGCAACACAAAATATAGCCCATGTCAATTCTTTCACTATGATTTTAATAATTCTTTTTAAAGCCAGCATTTACATAAATACTGTTGAATTAAGTACATATGAGGGGTGGTGAAGTGAGTATGCTCTTGCCATTCTGCTTCTGTATTTATTGACTTATTCAGAGCTTATTAGTGTTTTTTTCTGATAGATTACAGTGTGACAGCTGCCTGGAAGCCAGTGAACAAGTTTTAGGACTATTCAGCTGGTCTTTGGATTGTTGGAAGATCCAGACTTCTGGTTATGAACCAAGTTCTATTAGAAGGAAGTTAGGATTACACATTTTCATTTTAAGATTTCTCTGTTCATCTGTTAGCAATTTCTTCTGCTTGGTGTGAACCCTAACATAGTTCATGAGTTGCTATATCTGTTCCCACAGAACAGATTGTTTCCTTTCTGGGATTCAAATTAATCTTTATCATAGGGCATAACTGCCTAAAGTAGTTTTAACATATTTTTATGTAATATATAAAAAACCCACTCAATTTTGCAACAATGTAATGTAAAACTCCTTTCCCACTATTATATGAGATATGGGTTGTAGTTAATACTAGAGGGGAGATCATCATTATGTACAATATATTCGCTTTAACTTGGTACAAAAAAATCAAACTCTTCCTTTAAAGGAATTTGTTATTTCCCTGTTGTAGTTTAAGGCTTGGCGATCTGAAGATTTCGGGATGTTACGGAAAGTTAGTAAATCCCCTCTCCGTAATATGGTAATGACTCCTGCAATTAGCCAATAGCACCTAGGTGTGACAAAAGCAAATGGGAGTAAAACAATGACCCTAGGTTATAAAATGTTAAATTCCCCTGCAATAACCACCATATTCGCCATCCATCACATTGATGCTGTGGGTTATGGTCCGTGTGGCCAAAGGGAGCCACCGTGCTGGCTCTGACCAGGGTGTTTGCCTTGCTTGAAAACCCACATATGGTGCCCGAAACCCGGGAAGAAAAGTGGGATTTAAACCCAGAAAGCGAGGATTCCCTGGATTACAGAAGCAGCAACCAGGACAGCTGGACTCAGTCCTGGTGAGGGAGATGTCCCTGCATCCTGTACGAAGATGGAATAGTTGATAAAGGTCAGATTGGAATTAAGTTGTAAACCTAATTGTTTTATGCTTGCTATTGCAAGGCTTTGGTTTACTGGGGTCATAAATCAGCTTGTAAAGTTTATCTACCCTAAGGTGTGGGAGAGATGTACTACACCCTTGCTGAAGAAATTTGGGGAGCGACAAGGAACTGTATGTTAGCTACCCTGAAATTTGGGGTCAGAGCTTTACAGCTCCCAGACAACAGCAGCTCAGCTGAGTAGAAGGGGACACAGGGAGACGACACATCACCTCAATCCGCAAATCCTTGTCTGCCCTCAGAGGGACAACAGAAAGCAAGAGATTTTTGGAGAAAGTTAACAGAAGAAGCCAGAGATGTGGCAAAGAAAGTAAGAAGAGAAACATCCCCCCAGGGACTTGAAGATGGAGCTGAGAAAAAGTTACGGAATGGGAAAAAAAATGTCTTTAACAAAGAACAAAAGCTGGCCTTGAGAGATGGGCACAGTTGGGAGGTTGAAAGAGATAAGAAATGTGGAGAAGAACGTGGGGGATGTGTACAGAAAGATTGGAATGCAAAGGGAGGGGGAAGAGGGGAGAACAGGGCGTAGAACAGAGCCTGGAGTGAAGGGTGAAGGGAAAGGTGGGGTGAAAGGCGGAGTGGAGGGTGGACCGAAAGGCGGGGAGAACCAGGAGGGCAGGAACAGCCCGCCCACAGGGGTGGCAGGCAGGGCCGGAGCCCAACAAAAAGACACGGGAAACAGGAAGTAGCCAGCCAGTCGAGCTCGGATTCTGACAAAGATGGTAGTGACGAATGGTTGGAGCCCGAGTCCTCAGAAGAGGAAACAATAAAGATAAACAAGAACATCGCTTCCCACTTTAAAAAAGAACTGAGAGAGGATACCCTTCTCACAGACTGGGGTCAAATAAGAGCAGAAAGTGCCACGTGGGTTCCTCCAGACGGGTTAGTATTCCCAGTCCGGGTGTCTGAGGGGGGATAGAGAGTTTAACAGCAAGAGAGAAAACAAAAAAAAAAACAACAAAAAAAACACCAAACTGCATTTGTTAAAGTTAACTTTGTGAGGGCTTTTTCCTCTCTCCGTTTTTCCTCTCTGCGGGAGTATGTGAAGAATGTGAAGGGGGATGGGAGCAGAGCTGCGACAGCAGAGCGGGCAGTTCACCCACCCCCGCTCCCTCTCTAAGAAGAAACACCGGGATACTACCCAGTTTGTTACAAAGTCATGATTTATTGGGTTTTCAAAATGTTTTTATATACCCTTTTAGAGTTAATTTTGTGTTTTTAGTAATTATGAGTTTATGCAGTTGCAGTTTTTAAAGTTTTACTAGAAAAATTATTGTGATTCTTTGAAAGTTTAAAAATCCCCTTTTTAAAAAAAAGATGTTTAAAGCCCAGTGTCCAGGCTGCAGAGCAGCTTGGAGGACCCCAAGCAATTGTCCTGGTGTTCTGGACTGGACAGAAGCTGAACAGTTCCAGGAAAAGACACAGTCCTAGGAAAACCTTCCTTGCTGTGGCTAACTAGGAAAACCAGTGAAAAAAAGCGAAGAAAATGTCCCTGTCTCTCTCTCTGCAAAAGCTGAGAACTCAGAGAGCACTGCACTCCTTATCTCTCTGTGTTTTGAATACAAACCACAAATAAATCCCACTTCTTCCCCACTCCTCTCTCTCTCTCCATCTCCGGGACTAGCTCAAAGCTACAGGACTCATTTCTGAGCAAAACAACAGTGGGGATACTAGCATCATAAAGTCACCCCAGGACACTTTCTTGGGATAAAAAGACAATCTTTTTATGTATTAACAACAGATTAGGATTAATAATGAAGATGAAAATGTAATTTTTCACAGTAGGGTATTTCCTGGCTGCTGTCCCACCTGTCTCTAATATTTTAAAATCCTCTCTCTAAAGTGAATAAGATCTTTTAGCAAAACAAACAAACAAAACAAAAAAACAAAACAAAAAAACCCCACATATGAAGACAAACAACTCCCCCACACTCTCACTTTCACTCCAGACTGCTCTCCTGACCCTGACAGCATCACAGGCTACACAGTTTCCCTTCAATGTGGCTGTTGAGTGGCACAGTGTGTTTGGGGTTGGGATGTTCTTTGTTGCTGCTCCTTATTTTCATTGTTTTTCTCCATGCTGTTGTGGTCCAGGTCCTCTAGAAGCTGCAGTCTTTTTGGGGAAGCACCTCCTCCTTCTCTGACCATAGTGCTCCCACCATTGTTTGTCATCCCTGCTTTCTTTCCTCCTCTTCCTCTCTGTCCCCACTGTTGCTTTTGCTTCCTTCAGTATTTTTCCAGAAAGGCATGACCACTCTGTCTGAAGGACTCAGACATGCCCTAAAAGAGGGTCCACTGGTGCCAGCTGAGACTGCACAGAGCAGTCTCACTCTCCCCTCTCAGAGATGCCTCTAAGCCACTCACTGCCAGCACCTGAGCACCTGCACCCAGAACAGGGATTAAGGTGGCTGCTGCTTCAAAATCTTCCAAAGACAAAACTAGGATCCCTGCAAATGGTTGTAGAAACCAGCTGGCAAGGAAATAGCATGACAGAATTGAAAAATGCACAATCATGAAAAGGAAAAGTACCTGGGACTATGGTTTTTGAGTTGGGAGCTACTCATTATTATAGCATAATTTTGCCAGGAATGGTGGGCAGCTAAGCCCAAAAGTCTAGGAAATCTTAGGGAAGAATAGACCAGAAAATATCACTACTATACTGTCATATCTTGAACACTATGTATATTGTAACCCTTTTTTAAAACACTGAAGAACAAAAATGCAGAGAAGAGTAACAATTATGGCTGAAATTATACCATGATTTTTAGAAGAAAAGGAACTGTAAAACCTGAAAATTAAGGATAAGAGCAACAGATTATATACCTCTGCAAAAGCAGGTTTGGTACAGAGAAAGTTAAGTATAGACTATTCATTACTCTTTTTAGCACAAAAACAACCTGGCAGGCTCCCACTGAAATGAGCAGGCAACCTTTTCCTGGGAGAGAAATTTTTATTTTTTTGTTTATAAGAGGAATTTTTTTTTCTTCTTTTTTTGAAGAGGAAATGCTTTTTTACAGTTTGCTTCATATTAAACTGTGAAATTAATTTCCACAGGAGGCTATTAACACCAAAAGCAAAAATGAATATGAAAAAATTATTAGGTTAATTAGTGAAATGAAAGTCCATGGGGACTAATGACTGTGATCACCTCATGACTCAGGATGTGATAAAACTGCTGTTCCTGGGAAGGAACACCAGCAGATGCATTACCTTGCAACAAACCTTGGGGAGCAGACTTTGCAGGACACTGCTGAAGGCAAGATTTTGGCCAATGGTCTGAACCAGCACAGTGCTCCTTAAATCAAAAAGCCTTACTTATCATAATTCCATTGGAATACATATATACTAAAGAAAATAGTCTTTTAATTTTACTGCCTTTTCTCTCTTTTTCTCCTGTTGATGAGTCGCAGGCCTGAGTTGTACATTCTGTTCTCATTACCTTTTTTCCTCCCAGAATATGTGAGAGAGGGCAGTAGGAAAATAAAATTGCAGTACCAGCTGTACAGCTACCTGTTACTGACAAATAAAATCCTAATATGAAAGAAGGCTCACAGGAGATGGGCGAAGGCAATGTACACACAAATGTGCCACAATGCAGCATGAAATAATGTGTGGAGTGACTGATTAACCTACATTTGCATTGTGTTTTCAGCACATTTTGTTTCATTGTTTCATCATTTGTTTAATTTGATTTATCTAGTAAAACAAAAACCCCATGTAACATCATCTTCAAATAAGTAAATTTTACATTAAATATAGCCTTCCCTCTGTGTAATATCTAAAAGGACCCAGTCAGACAGTATTGGGTTGTGGTAAATCAGCACATTTTCTTTTGAAATAACACAGTTATTAAAACGATGCTGTGTAACCACTGAGGCATGGACTCAGAACCAGCAGGGATACTGAGACATTTATTGAGAGAAATGAGCTGGTTTTATACACCTCTTCAAGTGTATAAAACTTCACTTCTTTCAATATATGTTGTTTTTCACTAAGGGACCTGTCACACAGTGCCATGTCAACAGCAAACACGCTTTCCTAATGTCCTTCCATGGGGTGACCAGGCACTGCTCAGGTGTCTGGCAGCTTCCAGCAGGCTCCTCTTGTGGGGCATCTGCCACATCACATCTCCTCCGCCCAAGTTCAGGCAGAGACAAGCTTCTCTGTGCTGTCACGGCGTTCTGCAGGTGTGTCCCACAGCCTGTAACTCGATTCTATTCTATCTCTCCAATGCTAAGCAGCCCAAATCATACCTGAGCTATATTTCAAATCTTCTGTTTGCTTCTCTGCAAAGGATCTGTCATGGAATATTTTAGTTCCAGTTTGGGTGGTTTTGTAGATACAGTATTGTCTGCAACAGCAAATTTCAGCTTATTTTTTTCAGTATACTGTCTGATGAATAAATAACATAACTAGAAGAAATTACAGTTTTCTGCACATTTATTTTGTTATTTATGACAAAAGTAGAGCTCAACCTATTTACTTTGGACTTATTTATTGATTTCATAGGTTTTATCTCTGTAAGTATTACTCAAGGTAAGTTTTCCAGTGTTCTCCATTCACATATCTTCACTCCAAACACTCATTCTTAATAAATCCCAAAAACATCCACCCAGTTATCAAACTGTTTTGATGTCAACCTATGAGTTAAGTTGTTTGTTTGTTTGTTTGTTTGTTTGTGGGATTTTTTTCGAGTGAGTGAGTGTCATGGAGTTACTTTACCTTTAAGAAAAGTTGAAGTTTCTGGGAACTGCCTGGAGTCTTTTCTCCTGACCAATTATCGGTCATTGCTGAGAATTGACAGCAGTTTAGGCCATTGAAAAGTGGGATCAACTTGTGAACCCAACCTTAAAGTGTAAAACTAGAGCTCTCTTGGTTCTCTTTGTTTCCTGGCTGTGAAGAGCGCGGAGCTCTGGGCCTCCCATTCCCAGCCCAGGCCATGTGGCCAGGAAAATTTTATAGCAGTAAAAATGGTAATGTACAAGGAAAAGAGGGCTCTAGTGGCTGCTGAGTCCATCTAACTGTAAGATTGTCCAATTGACAACACAGGTTTTCTTCTGATCCTGAGAGTGCTTGTTTAAAATTGTCAAGTTTCTATAAATAAATACAGAAAAGCTGGAATTATTTTCACATAAGTGAAAGGCAAAATATGGCCCAGAAATCCTATTTCATCCTTAGCATATCAGCCCCTTGAGAATTTATTACTGTAACAGTAGCCCTGACAGATTTAAAAATCATCTGCCTGTTTTACTCATGTTCCTGACATAATGATAATCTTTTAACTTTACTGAAAGAAAAAAACTTACTGTTTTTCTTTCATGGAAAATAGACGTTTTGATATGTTGATTTAATTTCTGATTCTCAGTTAAAGTTTTAAAAACCTCCCATTTCATTTGTCAGTACATACAGATGTAGTTTCAAATTTAACTGAAGAAAAAATGCAATTTACAGCAGTTATAGCAGAGAAAAGAAGAAGAGCTGTACAGGTCGCATGGCATTACAAATAACTTAGGGGAAAAAATTAGAAATTGCCCATAACTTGGAATTTATGTAGAGATTTATTAGTGAACTTGAAGATAGACATTTATTGGTTTGGGTTTTTCTTTTTGTCTCTTTCCACTTGAACATCAAAAATCAAATACTGTCTGAATGATATGACCCACCAGAAGTCTAATCAGTACACTGAGTCTGTGATTGAAAAACAGGATGTTATTTGTTTGTTGCAGTTATTAGACAGCTGAAGCTGACAAATGGGAAGACCTTTCTCTATTCCATGTTATGCTGCTTCAAAGAGCAAGATCATCTGCAGACATACATAATCTTTTGATGTATTAATATAAGGTTGCAATTTACTCAAATGGCAATTATGAGTCATTATGAGTCTAAGAATTAATAATTACATATGGAAGATATTTTGAACATAGAAAGAGATTCAGCAGTTGACAAAATAATGTCTTTTTACATTTACATTTTTTACCTAGGGTTTTTTTTTTGTCTTAACTGAAAAAAAATCATTCCTTTTCAGAAAATTGTTATTATGTGACTGATTCTCTGAGTTAGATCTACATGGGAAAAAAAACCCAAGACAGTTGTGCAAGTATTTAATTCTTACACATTAAAAATAAAACACAATATAAGTTTTAAGAAGAAGCTAAAATGTTTTAGTAACAGTTTGAAAAAAATGTATGTGGCAGATATACCAGACAATTTAGCTGGGCAGGTTGGAGTTGGGCAGAAGAGTTCAAACACTTCAATGTTAAAACAGTGTGTTTACACTCTACTTAAACATCTGTATGTTTCTTACTTATGTTGAGGGTTAGGTGTCCTTTTTTTTGTTTTGTCCTTCTGGCCTGCCCGGGGAATTTTTTAGCCATTATGTGCTGGGACAACCTAACTACCAGTACTTAGGGGTGCTCACAACAGACAAAGAGTGGCCGGGCCCAGGGGGGGAGGGAAAGGGGGCAGAAAAAGAGGGTGGGGACAGTTTTTTTTAGCTGGCTTTCTTC
>NC_031799.1:64356491-64384647 GCF_001522545.3 Parus major | reverse complement strand
TAATTCGGAGGGAGGGGGTCTACATTCTTTCATCCCAAGAGAGGCTCCTGCTCTCCCTAGCAGACACCTGTCTTCTAGAACCAAGACAACTTATTACTCAGTTCTTATGTATATTTAACTGCCAGGGTTATATTTTGTTCCCATCTTGATTTTTAGGATCTGACTTAAGAGATATTCTGAGAGTGTGCTTTTTTGGAAACTGTTCAAATAAAATAGAACATTACAATTGAAAAAATCCTATTGCAGTACAATATCCCAGTCTATTTTTGTATTTTTGCCTTTTTCATCTATACTTAGATGGTGGGATTAACACAAATATTTCATCATTAGCAGGAATTAATTAAGAAGCAAGTACTTTATCTTTAGACTATTATCCATCCTTCAGTCTTTAATCCAAGCCCCAGAGCAGAAAGCATGTCCACAGTCAATTGACTAGGACTGGTGTTTAGGTGCTTAGGATGGCACAAAGGTAAAATCCAAGTGAGATGTGACTTGATTCTGCCATTTTCAGCTCATGTGGTAAGAACAGGTATAGACTGAGACAGCTTCTGTAATCTTGGCTGGGTGCTGCTCTGCTTTGGAGGTTTGAGTTCTTGAATGATTAATTTAACAGCTTGTTAAATTTTTCCATATAAGTTATGTTAAATGTTGATTAAATATCTGCTCTGTGAGAGCCCTTCCAAAATGCAGCTGTTGAAAATAATGTGATAGCTGTAGTCTCCTGCTTGTTCTAGTGTATACATTAGATGAGGTTCTCTTGAAACATAGAAATTGAATATGAATTTTAATGCACAAAACTCCTCCTACATTTGCCATATATCCTTAATCTGTTTTATTTCTATAAATATTGGGCCACATATGCACCCTTAGTAATTTTAGATTGTGACTTCAACTATGCCATTTTAAAAGTATCTCCATCTGTTCTTAAATGAACTCATAAAAAAAAAAAAAATCACTAAAAACCAAAACCCAAAAACCCCCGAGAATGAATATGAAGAAAATATTATCTGTAAGGACTAAACAGTATCCTAAACAGGCTGCTTTATTCTGAAATTCTTTTGAACATTTTAACAATAATTAAAAAAGCCCTTATCCAAAATAAAAAATGAAACATTATTATTAATGTAGTTTTATGCATTCATAATGTATGCAAATTGCAGTCCAATGCTTGAGTCTATCTTCCTTCATGTGCTTGCTGTTTTGTAAGCATAGCTAAAGGACTTAAGAACAGTGAAGATTAAACCTGTCTGATTTTCTCTGCTGCCTGCAAAGTGTGGTAGAATTTTTTCTGAAGTACCTCCCATACGACTTTGAGCTCTAAGAGAACACAGCAGCTGTCATTCACAGGCCAGCTATAAACAGCAGTAAAGAACATTTCTGATACTGACTCATGAATCACTTCATATGGCATGCTTACAGGCATATATAAAATCTAACTTAGTGCTTGATATGCATGCACACGTCCATAAATATGTTGTTAATGCAATCCTTAGAGATACGTAAGAGTGTCCACAAAGCCCGTCATCAGGAAATTACTTCTAAAAGAACTCTTTAATAGCCATTGCATGTATGCAGAGAAGCAGTGTTATGTATTTTCCCCATATTGTTTATTTAAGTGAATGTGATTGACTTTAGGCTGATAACTGAAAATCCTAAAATGCCCATGGGAAAAATGGAAGTGACCAGGGTAATATTTCAACCACATCAGCTTTCAGAGATTCAATTACTGCACAAAAATAAAAATAACAAATGCTACAACAAAAGTAAATCTGTGCTGGAATATATATAAAAAAACTTACTCAACAGGAGAACAGATTTATTTTTCTTAAAGGAACCATAGTTAACCTCCACACATTAAAGACTACTTAGTATATATAGAGACTTTTCTATAAATAGAAGTTCTCTTCAAATGGTGCATTGTGCTTAATCTCTTTTGTGGCAAATTGATTTAGGTCTACCAAGACTAAAAATTATTGGAATAGACTGTCTTACAGAAAAGTATTGATTTGCCTAAAATTTGAAAACATTTTGAAGCCCTGAGTGATAAAATAGTTCATCTCATGAAAAAGCAAAATACATCCAGGATAAAGAGAACTTACAGTCTTTACAGAAACATAAAATATTCAAAAAGTTCAAATATTCAAAAAGTTGCAAAGGACCCATCACGACCATCAAGTCCAGCTCCTGGGCATGCAGAGGACACCCAGGCCTGAGAGCATTGTCCAAACACTTCTTGACTCTATCAGGCTTGGTGCTGTGACCACTGCATTGGGAGTCTGTTCCAGTGCCTAGCCATGCTGTTGGCCAAAAACTTTTTCCTGATATCCAACCTAAATCTCCCCTGACCCAGCTTCAGGCCAAAATCAGTTCTAGTGGCTGCTGAGTTTATCTCACTGTAGGACTGACAGGACTCAAGTCCTGTCATTGGGCACCTGCCCCTCCTCTTCCCTCCTGAGGAAGTTGCAGACTGCAGTGAGGTCTCCCTTCAGTCTCCTCTTCTGCAGGCTGAACAGACCAAGTGACTTCAGCCACTGCTCATACAGCCTGCCCTCCAGACCCTTCACTACCTCCATAGCCAACCATGGATGCTCTGTAATAACTTTAGTTCCTAAGTGGGAAAGTAACTTGCCTTCAAGACAACTGTCCTCCTGAGGTGGAAGACAGTTTCAGGGAGAAGAATGGTCCCCCTTTTATCCAGGAGGAGGCAGTCAGAGAACTGTTGAGATGCTTGGATATTCATAAATCTATGGGCCCAGATGGGATCCATCCCAGGGTGATGAGGGAGCTGGCAGATGAGCTTGTGAAGGTGCTCTCCATCATTTACCAACAGTCCTGGCTCACTGGTGAGGTTCCAGATGACTGGAAGCTGGCCAATGTGACACCCATTCACAGAAAGGGTGGGAAGGAGGATCCTGGTAATTATAGGCCAGTTAGGCTGACCTCAGTACCCAGTAAGGTAATGGAGCAGTTTATACTGAGTGTCATCATGCATCACTTGCAGGATGGCCAGGGCATCATACCCAGCCAGCACGGGTTTAGGAGGGGTAGGTCATATCAGACCAATCAGATCTCCTTTTATGACCAGGTGACCCACCTGGTGGATGCAGGAAAGGCTGTGGATGTTGTCTATTTGGACGTCAGCTAGGCCTTTGACACTCTCCCACAGCACACTCCTGGAGAAGCTGGCAGCCCATAGCTTAGACAGGAGCACTCTGTGCTGGGTTAGGAACTGGCTGGATGGCCAGGCCCAGGGAGTGGTGGTGAATAGTGCTGCATCCAGCTGGGGGCCAGTCACCAGTGGTGTCCCTCAGGAGTCTTGTTCTGTTCAGTATTTTTATTGACAACATGGATGAAGGTATTGAGTCTTTCATTAGCAAGTTTGCAGATGACACTAAGCTGGGAGTGAGTGCTGATCTGTTGGAAGGCAGGAGGGCTCTGCAGAGAGACCTGGAATGGTTGGATGGATGGGCTGAGTCCAATGAGATGAAGTTTAATAAGTCCAAGAGCCAAGTCCTGCATTTTGGCCACAATAACCTCCTGCAAAGTTCTAGGCTGGGGATGGTGTGGCTGGACAGGGCCCACGTGAAAAGGGACCTGGGGTACAGCACTTTGGCTGGTGGCAGCCAACTGAACATGGCCCTGGTGGCCAAGAAGGCCACTGGCATCCTGGCCTGGATCAGGAATAGTGTGGACAGCAGGAGCAGGGGGGTCATTCTCCCCCTGTACTCAGCACTGGTGAGACCACACCTGGAGAGCTGTGTCCAGTTCTGGGCCCCTCAGTTCAGGAAGGACATTGAGACGCTTGAGCACATCCAGAGGAGGCAATGAGGCTGGTGAGGGGCTTGGAACACAAACCCTGTGAGGAACGACTGAGGGAGCTGTGGTTTTTTAGGCTGCAGAAAAGGAGACTCAGAGGTGTGTGGGGAAATGCGGGGAGTTAGACTCACCAATCGAAAGATCTTGCACTGGTGGAGGGTGCGCCTCCACCACCCCCTCTCTCCCTCCTACCCCTTTTTCTCATCCCGGTCAGTGTTTGACAGGAGCAAGCAGAAGTGGCATTGTGAATTTATGGAATAAGAAGCATAACAGCTTCCTAATAAACCATGGCCATTTTTCCATCCACCACATTGGTGTCTGTGTGCATGTGGTCCATGGAGGCTTGAGGTAGCCGCTGTGTCGTTCTCGAGCCAGGCTGCCCTGTTGAAGAACAGCAGCAAGGGGGGGCCGAAACCCGGGAGCACCCAGGAGACGGGAATGGCCTGGACAAGTGAATAGCCGGAGCGGCGGGACCAGCCAGTGGGGAGGATGCTCCCGGACCCACGGCGACAATGGAGGCGCTCATGAAGGTTGTAACTCAGGTACATAAACAGTGGGGGATTGACTGCAAGCTCAAGGATTTTATCCTCGCAGTTATGAGGTTGATGCAGGTAGGGGCGATCAATCATCTGGTGGATATACACCACCCTGAAGTATGAAGGAAGTGCACTGAAGCCCTTGCGGAGGACATTATGTCCTCGGGCAGTGGGAAATTGCTCAAATCATGGGGGAGGGTTGTAAATGCATTGTAGAAAGCTTTGCAGGAACAGGAAACATGGAAAGCCGCACAAATGTGCCTCCGAATCACCCCAAAACTGGGGGTTGGGGCAACCACGCAGACAGCTGACTGGCTCTACTGAGTCCCCGCCCTCACAAGAGCAGGAGTGCTCCTTACACTGTCCAAGCCCCAGCATTCCCATGGGGCAGCCGGAGCGGGGCTCGATCCCCTCGGGGCGATCAGGCTGTCAAGGCCGGCCGCTCCAAAGCTGACTTGGAGTCAAAAGAAGTTTTAGAAAGGCCTCTGCCTTACGTGCCATAATATGGCACTGAATACCAGGAGGGAGGGCAGAGTGAGAAAGCAGGTGGTGGTGGAGAGGTAGAACTGAGGGACATCACAAGCTTGCGTGAGTGACTGGAGGCGGAACTTTGCATGGGGGGGGTGCCAAGGTCGGCTGGGCCAAGGGGGAGGATGGGTGCAAAAGAAAAAGAGCCAATCAGGGTGCCTGTCAAAAAACATACTTTTATATGGCCAGAACCCCCGTGAGCAGGAGGCAGGGAGAGTCCAGGCAAAAGGAACGCTCCACCCCTGTCGCTCAATTAGGAACGGCTGGGAATGAATGACACAGACTCTCATGGAGTCGGTTAGGAGAATGTCTCGTAGTTTATTATTTCAGCTCTGTTTTATAGACTGATACGTGGAAAGTACAGAAAGGAAACTCTTATTGGTTAGTAAACTACTACATTACCATCATTGGTCAGTGGGGCACACACCCCCCGACCTTCTCCTGCAAAGAAAACAAGGGACAGACAACAACACCTGTAAGGCTGTTTTCTGTCTTTGAGGATTGTTTTGAGTCCTCCCATGAATTTCCCAGGCTAGCTTCTCAGGCAGGACTGAGAGCTATGTGGCCTGTAATTTCTACAGGCTCTCTGTTTCAGAGTTAGACACACAGTTCACAACTCACCTTTTTCGTTTAAAAAAAAAATAAAAAAGCAGTGTTTGTAATTTCATGCTGGGCTCTTGCAGGAAAAGGAACAAACACAGCACAAGAGGTTTCTTTTACCAGAATTTGGAATGGATACTGATTTAGAATTTTGGTTTATGTTTTGGTGTTTAAGAATTGTTTTCTTTGCAAGGACTTGATGGTTGATTTTAATACAACTAATTTAGTGAACTAACACACACACTATATAAAACACTGTTAGTCTGTTCAAACTGACAGTCTAACTTGTTGATAGAAAAGTTTTAAAGAACACTAAAGTGACAAATTTATTTTACTTATATCTAGACTTAGTGAAACTTTACTTAATTCTACTATGCAAAATTTATAATTTTTTTACAGATCAACAATGTTAAGTTACAATGCTTTGATTTTGTTCATTGGATTTTCTGACTCTCTGCAATCTGGTTTGAAGTCTGCATGTTCAGTAGAAAGTTGGTTTTGCTGTTGGCTGCTGTTCGCTGGGGGTTTTTTTGATTGGATTGTGTTGAATGTGTTAGTATCGAGTTCAAGGGCTACTTCGGGGTCTTGTCAGCAAACTTGACAATAGTGATGTCTATGTTAGTGTTAGGAAGCTCACGGAGGTTAATCTCTGACAGCATTTCACCAAGGATGGATAGGATGTAGACTCGTTTAGGATGATCTCTGGCTGTCAGAACAGTAGTTCATGAACTCAGGGAGGTCTAGGGAACTCGAAGTTACCATCTCCTCGCAGCTGGTTCTCAGCTCTGCGAACACAAGACGCAAAAGGTACAAGGTGAACAAATCTGGGTCCCACAGGGATAGGAACAGGAGGGGTGAGTGTGGAACCCATGGCAGAAATTGGAGGACTTTGGTTTGCCCGGGCTGCCGGAGGCGATGGAGGGGGGCCGCCTCCAGCTGCAGGCTCAGGAGATGCCGGAGGACGCGAGGCGGGGCGAGGTGAAGTCAGCGCAGCGCGGCCCGCCCCCCACAAGGCAGGGGGGGAACGCGGCACCGGCCGGACCACAGCTCACGGAGACCTGGCACCGTCCCGCGGAACAACTTGGGCTCTCAGGAGAGGAACCCGGCAGCACGGGGCCGGCAGAACCCGGCCCGGCGCCCGCAGCACACCCCCCCCCCCCCCCCCCCCCCCCCCCGAAACCCCAGAAATCTGGCGTGGGAGTGGCGAGGCTCACGAATGTGCGGGCCGCGCGGGCGAACGCAGGGGGGCACGGTTCGCGCATGCGCGGGCCGTGCGGGTGAGCGTGGGGGGCTTGCCGCTCCCCCCCGCCGCTTCTCCACAGGCACTTTGGATGGGCACAGGGTGGCGATTTCCCCCCGTGGCGCTGACAGGCCCCGCGGGTGGCTGTGAGGGCACTGCCCCCGCCGCCGCGTATGCGGGGGGTTTGCTGTTCTTGCTGCGGGCCCGGCCCTAGCCCCAGAGCTGGGTTCGGGCTCGGCTTTCATGGGGTTCTCGCGGCCGGAGGGAAGTAACAAGGGCATATCAAGTTAAAGGCAATTCCCCCTCACCTCCGCGAGTAAAGGGCAAATCATAGAAAACCCCCTTACCGATTGGAAAAAGATAGGAATCTCCTGTGCCGATTGGGCCCTATCGGCCCAACTGGCGTTTCCGGTCCAATTAGGAGGGCAAGGCAGAAATCAGAGAACATATTCGCCGATAAACCCCAGAGACGTACAGGCTGTCATTAAGGCTATTGCAGACAAAGGAATTAATTCAGCAATGGTCTCCACCCTCATCAATGGCATTTTCAGAGGAGATGATATGTTACCTTTTGACAGCAAGCAGACTTGCAGATTGATTTTTGATGGGGCAGGGATGATCGTTTTTAAGCAAGAGTGGGGGGAAAATTGCACAAAGCAGCTAGCTTTAGTAACCGGAGCAGATCACCCATTTCATGGTGTCTGATGGGCACAGACCCAAACATACTCATCTCCCAAGCGCAAGCCGAGGGCCTGCGGGCCCAGGAAGTCATGGCAACCACCTAACCCGCTAGAGAAGCTATCCGCTCAGCCTGCAGAGTTGTTGCCAAACCATCCCCATGGTCTACTATAAGACAGAGCGAAAGCGAAAGTTTTACTCAATTTGTAGACCATTTGCAGGCAGCGGTTGACTCTTCGGCCTTGCCAGCCAAAGCAAAAGGCCTGGTCATAGCAGAATGCCTTCAGCAACAGTGCAATTCAACCACCAAAGAAATTTTGCGGTTCCTACCCGCCGGAGCCAGTATCGCCGACACGATTAAACATGTCGTGAGGGAGGAACATCTTGCCCCAATTCAGGCAGCTGTGCAGACAGCAATTGTTAACATAATGGCTTGCTTCAACTGTGGTCAGTCAGGCCATGTTGCAAACAACTGTCCCCAATCAGGGAAACCTCCTCCTACATGCCCCTCCCATCCCCCCTGCCAGACCCGACCCAGGGGGCCTTGCTGGGCTTGTGGGAAAAAGGGTCATTTTGTTAAAGTTCCAAGTTTCAGGGAAACGGGAAAGGGAGGGGGCAGTCGGGCCACATGCAGCCCCCTCCCACTTGGAATGTGAAGCGGCCCAACTACATTGCACCCTGGGGTGGGGATCTTCTGAACCCAATGCCTCTGCGAGAAGCAGCCAATTTTGCAGCGATGCCAGCGGCCCAGGTGGACCCCTTCATGCCTCAATGGGCTGGACCAGCCCCCAACACCCCAGCCCCTGGGTGGCCCTGGACGTAAACTGTGATAACCCTCTTGTGGTTTGGGGGATTTGCTGTCTTTATGACACCCCTACACCTCCTTGGACACACTCCCTGAACCTTGTCACCATTAGCGTTCCATTTTTAATTGACACCAGGGCGGATGTCATGGTTATCCCAGAGACCCACTGGCCTACGTGCTGGGAATTGGAAGTGGCTCCTATGGTGGGTGGAGTCGGGGGTACTTCCCAGGCATGGAAAAGTGTTCAGCTAATTGCAATTACAATCCATGCCGAGAAAGGGCCTGAAAAAAACATCACTATCTCTAAGAGATGCTTTGGGGTGCGGACGGTCCGGGACACGGCAGAGACCTCTATAGTCGAGTTAGATGTTAGTAGTTTATTTCAGGGCATGGGAGAGAGAGCCTTGCTAGGAGTCAGCAGATGAAGCTCAAGGCAGGCTCAGAGGGAACAATACAAAAGGGGGTAGAAGATGAACACATGATTTCAAGACTTAAGATAGCTAAGAGAGTAACAGAACAGAAGTGAGAGAGCCAGGAAAAGAGGATAAAGAGCAGGAAAGAGCAGGAAAAAGAGAAGCAAGAGAAACAAGAGAAACAAGAGAGCCAAGAAAGCTAAGAGAGCTAAGAGTGTAGAAAGAGTGAGGCAAGAGAATGAGCTCTCCTTTACAATTGCTTATATAATCTATACATTTGAATATTCTATTCCTTTGCTAACCAATCTTTTTAAGTATACTAATACATACGTGTATTAGTATATGTGTGCGACATATAGAAATCGCTGTTTTTGCATATTTTTAGTTATCGCAGGAGTACTTTGGACTTCTCCTTATAAGGCTGGGGAGAGGGGTCTCAGCTAAGTTTTATTGGGGGAAAGAATGTGTTCTGGCATACCAGACCAGTTTCTTTGAATTATTCAAAACATGCTTTCATTTGTATTTCTTCCTTAACCTCTCTGGCTAAGGAGTCATATTTATAATTGCTTTCTAATTCTACCTTCCCAACAACTATCTTCCCATATGTCCTGCCAAAGACTCTGCCTCTGCTAGGAAGAGATGCGTTGAGTCAGCTGCGAGTTGAGGTGACAAATTTATCTTAAGGGCCACTGCCAAAGACCCACTCCTGCCAATCAAGCTGACATGGAAGTCATCTGACCCAGTGTGGGTCGAGCAGTGGCCCCTCCCCAAGCCTCGAATGACCGCCCTTCTTGTGTTAGTTGAGCACAAGCTGCAACATGATCATATTGAATCTTCCACAAGCGCGTGGAATATCCTAGTTTTTGTCATCCCGAAGCGATCGGGTGAGGGTTTTTGCCTGTTGCATGACCTACGGGAAGTAAACAAAACAATCGAACCCATGGGCCCTGTACAGACTTTGTTACCTATGAACTCAATGATACCACAGGGACAGTCCTGTGCCATGATGGACATTAAAGACTACTTCATCTCAATACCACTGCATGAGGAAGACAGGAAACGATTTGCTTTCTCTGTCGTCTTCCCAAATGGCTAGCGTCCAAACCTGTGTTTTCAGTGGAAAGTGTTACCTCAAGGCATGGTCAGCTCACCCACCATCTGCCAGATCACAGTTGACTGAGTGCTGACACCGGTTTGGAGTAGTGACCCAGCTGCAACCGTCATACAATATATGGATGACATCCTGATCGCTCATCCATCAGCAACCTGAGTGGAACAATTTATTTCAGCCATCTCAGCAGCACTGGAAGCGAAGGGATTCGAGATTGCTGCCGCCAGAATAAAAAGAGGACCATGTGTGACCTTCCTGGGGATCGGAATTACAGACTATTACATAACCCCCCCCCCCAGATAAAAATCAAGAGAGACAGTCAAACCCTCCACAACATGCAGCAATTAGTAGGATCTTTACTGATCTGCAATATTGTATTGGTACCCCCTGAGGTCATGGCCCCTCTGTGCAGTTTCCTGAAAGGAAAGCACCCTTGGGAATGGAAAACCTTGACACCAGAGGCAACTAGCTCCCTAGAAGCATTGAACACTTAAGCACACTTTCTAATTAGAATCCTGGCCTGCCACTTGACCTGTACGTCCACTTCACCAGTGGAGGGGGAGTGGGAGCATTAGCACAAGGACCCCCTGATAAGGCTCAGCCGATACAATGGGTAGTGCTGGGAAAGCCAACACGTGCGTTCTCCCCCGGAGTTGAGTGCCTCACTAATTTGGTCGCAAGGGGCAGAAAACTTGCTCTGAGTCATCTCAGTATTGAGCCAGCTGCCATATGCCTATCTTTTCGTAAAGGAGATCCCCGCACAATCACCAGCAGTACTAGAGTGCTTTGCCCTAGCCCTTACAGGATTTTGAGGGGAGATTCGGTATGCCATCAAACCACCTTGGACACAGTTTCTAACAGTCATAGACATTGATCTTCCGCAGAAAGTCAAGGACCGGCCCCTACCAGGACCAACGGTCTTCACTGACTCATCTTCAACTACCATAGTGTGGCAGTCAAAAGAGCAGTGTCACTGCGTAAAGATGACTGATTAAAAATGATAATCTTTCAGTTCAACAGCTAGAGGCATCAGCTGTGGTCCTGGCATGTGGACTATTCACCACTGAGCACCTCAACATTGTTACTGATTCAATGTTTGTGGCCAAACTTTCCTTATCCATGTCAGGGCCAGGAGTAGCGATGTCCACAACTGCCATAATGCTGGAAGAAGCGTTGTATTCCAGGAAAGGCACCATATCTGTTATCCACATTAATAGCTATGACCCAATTAAAGGATTCTTTCAAGCCGGAAATTATAAAGCGGACGCTGCCGCAAAGGGGTTGTGGACCCTCAAGGACGCCCGCCAACTTCATGAATTACTCCACATCGGGGCCAAGGCGCTAGTCAAGAAATGTGGAATTTCTGCCACCAACATGAGACATATAATAGCCATGTGCCCCCATTGCCAAAAAGCACCACTGTGGCCCTGTGGAATCAACCCTAGAGGCCTCAAGGCCTCAGAGCTGTGGCAGACTGATATCACACTTTGCCAACTGCTGAAGCCCCAAGCCTGGCTAGCCATAACTGTTGAAACCTATAGTTGAATGATCGTGGCCACGCAGCACCGGAAAAGCAACTTCAAGCGACCATCCAGCATGGGCTAACGGCCATGGCACGGCTCGGCATCCCGAGATGAATAAAAACTGATAATGGAACAAATTTTGTCTCTAGTTCTGTGAAAGAGTTTGCTTCTAAATGGGGCATCACTTTAGTCCACGGTATACCTTATAACAGCACCAGTCAAGCCATAGTTGAGCTTGCCAACCAGACACTGAAGACAAAACTAGAGGTGCTGGCTAAGTCAGAAAATTTTTCTGGTGCCATTCTGGCCAAAGATCAAGTGCGCTTGTTAGCCACTGCCCTATTAGCACTGAATCAGTTTTCTAGAGGAGGCAGCAAAAGCAGCCATGCCCAGAAACACTGGGCTACCCAAGAGCTAGAAGAAGGCCTGCTAGTTACCATCAAAAATGGGCTAGGCCAGTGGGAGTGGGGGTGGTGATTGGTCCTAGCCAGATGTGGGTATGACGCCGTTAAAAAAGATGGCGAGATTAAATGGAGTCCTCTGAAATCCATTAAGCCGGACTTTAAATTGAATACATAAGGTGATGCTAATGAAAATGTTGAGTTTCTATTTACAGACTACTCCCTTGGATGCTGCTATAAACTGTATTCCAGAGCAGAGAAAATGAAGGACGAGCCCACAGACACCCTGGCGACTTCCTGGAGTTCAGCCCTGGTAAACTCCATGGAACCCTGGTACTGTTGTGCAATCTGCGGCCACTGATCGTGGCACAAGCCAGGTTTGATCCCAATTTCCATCAGCCACACCGATGAGCTCTTCGCGATCCCGCGAACAATAGAGTAATACAGGAAGTCACAACAGCAGGCACCCCAAGGTTTTCTGTACTCATTCGAGATATTTTCCCCAGTGTGGTAACACATGACATCCATCATTGTTTTGAGCTGTACCAGTCAGACTGGTGTCCAGCCTCCAACCCTGGCAAAGACTATTGTCACCAGCTAGGACATTGGTTTTGTGGCTATTGGAGGTGCAAAACAATAGTCCTAAGTAACCGATGGGCACCACCAAGAGCAGATGAATTTCTGCAGGTAACTTGGGGTCCTACGGGATGTATGCAGCCTAGTTTTAATTCCATGGGACAGGTGTTTTATGGCTTTTACAATGACCAGTCTAAGGTCTGTCATCAAATAGTCATACAGGTCTTAC
This sequence comes from Parus major, assembly GCF_001522545.3. Classification (NCBI taxonomy): domain Eukaryota; kingdom Metazoa; phylum Chordata; class Aves; order Passeriformes; family Paridae; genus Parus; species Parus major. The sequence goes on along the minus strand of NC_031799.1, from coordinate 64,372,191 downwards.
AGGCAACCGATGCAAGTTGGACCACGGGAAAAACGTGGTCGGTATTCTTGCATAAGCCAGGCAAAGATCCTGGCAAAGTGGTACAGATTATTCGGCTCCCAATTGTGAGGCCTAAAGCAGTTGGGCCCAACATTATAGTACAATCAGAAAACTTACAATCCAAAAATTTGTATCCGTTGCCTAAACAGGAATTTTCCCCCAACAAATCTAGAGCAACTGCTTTTGATTCGCTCTACCGAATGCTAGACGCTACCTTTTTGCCTTTAAATCAGTCTAACCCCAATGCTACAAAGTCATGTTGGCTATGCTATGATACACAGCTCCCCATCTATGAGGCCGTAGCTCTTAATAGTTTGCCTTTGTGGTCCAACGCTCAGGCCCTGGTCCAATGCTGTGGTGGATCACCATCTTGTAGAATCACTATTAGTCACATGACCGGGCGGGGGGTGTGCTTGGGTGAAACAACCGCCGCTGATGAAGAGGTTTGTGCAACTACCATACAAAGAGACAAATCCAAGAAACGGGTAATCGCCCCTTTGTCCGGCACATGGGTTTGCCACTGCACTAGGCTAAGCCCATGTGTTTTTACCGAAAACTTTAACGCTTCTGCTGACTTTTGTGTGCTAGCAGCTGTCATCCCCAGAGTCCTATACCATTCCCGGGAAGAAATGAAGCAATACCTTAAGCAGGCGAGCCACCCTCAGAAAAGAGATCTGCTAACAGGACTATCAATAGCAATGTTGCTTGGCCTAGGAGCGACTGGCACAGCCACTGGTGTCTCAGCCCTGGTAACCCAGAGTCAGAGTCTTTCTCAATTACAGATGACTGTAGACGAAGGTCTGCAAAGGATCGAAAAATCTATATCCTTTCTAGAAAAATCAGTCTCCTCACTCTCAGAGGTTGTCTTACAGAACAGGCGGGGTCTTGATCTTCTGTTCTTGCAGCAAGGAAGCCTTTGCCTCGCCCTTAAAGAAGAGTGCTGTTTCTACACAGACCACACTGGAGCTGTGAGAGACACCATGGCGGAACTACGAGAAAGACTGACCTGACGGAAGGCAGAGAGAGAAGCCCAACAAAACTGGTTCGAATCCTGGTTCAACCAATCCCCATGGCAGATCACCCTAATATCCACCCTGATTGAACCTATTTCAACGCTAGTTTTAGCTTTCATTTTTGGACTCTGTGTGTTAAACAAACTAACAGCTTTTATGAAAAGCCGCTTGGAAACAGTTAATGTTATGTTAGTCAAGTGCCAACAGTTACTTTAAGTTTCAGATCTAAAAAGTTTTGCTCGTTCATCACCGTTTAACTGTGTTTTAGTTGTTCTGCAACTAACAGCTACAATTCTTATAATAGTGCTAACTGTTGCAATTTATAGCATTAATTTTATTCCCCTTCGTAGTTTATAAAGTTTACCGCTTTAGATCGTTTTTAATACATCATGGGAAGGGGGCTGGGGGGGAAATGTGGGGAAATGCGGGGAGTTAGACTCACCAATCGAAGGATCTCGCGCTGTATGAGGAGACAGGGCGTGCTTCCCCCACCCCCTCTCTCCCTCCTACCCCTTTTTCTCGTCCCAGTCAGTCTTTGACAGGAGCAAGCAGAAGTGGCGTTGCAAACTTATGAAATAAGAAGCATAACAGCTTCCTAATAAACCATGGCCATTTTTCCATCCACCACATAGGTGTCTGTGTGCATATGGTCCATGGAGGCTTTAGGTAGCTGCCGTGTCATTCTTGAGCCAGGCCGCCCTGCCGAAGAATGGCAGCAGAGGTGACCTCACCCCTCTCTACAACTCCCTGAAGGGAGGTTGTGGTCAGGTGGGGGTCAGTCTCTTTCACCAGGAAGCAACTGACAGAAGGAGAGGACACTGCTGACGAAGAGGTTTGTGCAACTACCATACAAATAGACAAATCCAAGAAATGGGCAATCGTCCCTTTGTCCGGCACGTGGGTTTGCCACAGTCTCAAGCCGTGTCAAGGGAAATATAGGCTGGATATTAGAAAAAAGCCTATTACAGAAAGAGTGAGAAAGTACTGGAATGGTCTGCCCAGGGAGGTGGTGGAGTCACCATCCCTGGATGTGTTTAAAGGAAGACTGGATATGACACTCGGTGCCATGATCTAGCTGAGGTGTTAGGGCATGGGTTGGACTTGATGAACTTGAAGATCTCTTCCAACCTAGTCATTCTGTTGAATTATGTGAATTCTTATATTGTGCTCCTTTAATAAATGAGTTAATTGTAGGATGTCTCCTTGTATATCTACAATGAATCCTAGCCAACAAATACATCTGCATCACTACCAGCTTCAAATTCTTTCCTTTTTTCATCAGCAATATTTTTTTTAGGTAGCACATGTTATTATTGCTGCTGTTATAGATTGTGTGATTTGTTCCCTTTTGTCCTGTACTGCTCAGCATTTTTCTTTGGGAACTGACCCATTTATTGCAGAGTCACCTTGTTCTAGTTAGTGATTTACCCTTCTGTGATGGTTATTATAATACCCATGTTTAATTATCTAGAGTTTTTTCTTCCTTTGCCTCCTAACAAGAGCATTTGTGAAATACAGTTTTCTCTAGCCTTGGAGGTATTTGTCAAGATTTGCAGAACAAGCCTCTTTCCTCACACTAACTTTGTATGTTGTTGCCTTTCATGTCATGCTAAATATGGTCACTGAATAAATTATGCCTGGCATATTCAAATATATATTACAGCTATATTGCAGATTTTTAGAAAGATGGGTCTGCAGTTTCACAGGCCACCTTGCATTGACCCCTCAAAACAACCTCACATGCATAGATCAAATAATTCTTTAAATTTTGAATAACTTAATCTAGCAAATTTTTCCCATTCCTGGTGAAAATTCCTGAATTTTTAGACATGTAGGATTGCACATATGCAATTTCTTTGCATTCAATTTGCTTTAAATAGGAAAACCCTCCAGCTTTACAGAGGGTCAAATTGACAGATATAGGAGGGAATGTGGAGGTTTCATTTCACTTTTGCTAAGTGTTTTTTTTTATTTCTCAAACCATTCAATGGAAATATGGCATAGAGAAGTGATAGCGAGAGGAAAAATTTTAATTTTCTGGGCCTGGTCAAATGTCTCACAGCGTAAGGAGTCTCTGTTGCTGGAAACTGCTCAATTAAGCATCTATTCCTACACATCTCCTTAGTCACATGGTTCAGAAATGGGTAAGAAAACTATTTAAAAGGTTATATTGTTTTGGCACTGAAGGAGATCACCCAGAATTAGAGCAAGTTCAAAAGATCAAGGGAGCTAAATTTTCTTTCCCACCTTTCTTTTCTTTCTAGAAGAAGGAAGAAAAAGCCCAGATACTCCCATTGGTTTCTGCTGAGAGACTTTTCCTTCTGTTTCAACCTCATTTAAACAGCTGAGAAGTGCAACTGCAAAAGTAGGAACTGCTTCAGTCAGGACCTCTGGTTTTAAAGTGTTTAATTTCCCAGATACAGAAACTCTAAAAATGGATATCATTAACACACGGATGAGTTACAGGGAGACTGGCAGAGTTTCTTTCATTTTATCCTGAAAAAGGGCAGAGCAGCCATGGACTGACTACCCACAGAAGAGCATTCCCACAGGACACTTAAAAATGTGGTGGCTGGAAGGAGAGGACAGGCAAGTGCTCCAGCAGAATTAAAATGGGGTAGTTATGAGGGGCTGAGTGAAGTGGTATCTTCAGTTAATACTCACTGGAGACCTGAGACATAAACTGAAGGTCTGCTTTACTTAATATGGAAAGGGAACATACCAGTTTTCAAATGAAAAGTAAAAATTATTAAAATAATAAAAGAATTAAATCTTGCAATCTTCATTGATGAAAATAAATCCTTCTTGAGAGCAATGATATAGTAGTGTATATAGTATTCCAATGAGTAGTTGGAATACAGAGCTGCCAACTAAAACAGAGAGGTAGCTAAAACTAGCTAAAACTTGCTAAAACTCACTGAGCCAAGAAGAAACTTGGAGATAAGAAAAAAACAGTACTTTGAATACAACAACTGTGAGTTCAAATTGGCTCAAAAAAAAAAAAAATTCTGATCTTGAAATGTGAGTATCAGTATCAGTATAAGTGAGTTGAAGAGATACAGGCTGTGACAGCCAGGGAGCCAGGGTACTACATGATGCATGGAAACAAATGCGCAAGCCATGTGTCAGAGTTTGCTGGGTTGGTCAGTGATATTGACCATGCATGGGGTGGGTAGAGAAAAGGACCTTCAGAGCATGCTGAAATGTAGTGTTCTCAGTCTTTCACTTCTATTTTCATCTCTCTGGTGGAATATAAGAATGACCTGTGCTTAAATACAGGAGTATACTGTTATTCAATATGGTTATAAAGGTTCAGTTTATGAAAATGTTACTTGCACTAGATTAGTAAAGGATCAAATTAATTTTGCCAGAGTTTGGGTATATTTTCCAGCCTTTAGGAGTCAATCACTAAGCCAAATCTAAAGATGAAATTGAGCAAATGACACACAATTCAGTTAGTTAAAAGCTTCCTATTCTATACAGGAGACAGAGCAGAGCCAATATGCAATGCAGTGGGTAATTGACTCGATACGGGGAGTCAAGACAAAGACAAAAACATTGTGTTCACAAACCCAGAGAACTGGTAGCCTTCCAGAAAAGATGTATCTATTGAGGATAAAAAATGAGTATTTGTATGGTGTAGGGTCTGTCAGTGGAGAAAGAGGTCTGTGAATACATTACAATGTTTCATCTGCAGAGAGTTCATGCCTTCAAATTGCTTTCTGGGTTGCTCTGTAGAAACAATTTCACAGGGGAAGAGCACAGAATGACATGTGATGAAAGTTAACCTAGCAAAGAACAAGGGTCTTTTTGATAGCAAACCTGAGCTCATTCATCAGCAACTTGCTTGCTTCCCTGGACTGAAAATGTACTCCAAATAAGCAAGTTTTCCTTGCAAAAACATCGGCTTGAATTCTAGGGCAAAACCATTGCCCTAACAATGGCGCTTTGCAGGATACACAGCTCAAATCTTGATAATCTGAGACACTGACAGAAATGCTAGGAGTCCTGGATGTGAGATGTGTCCAGCATTAATTAATGTCCAGCCCAAAATTCAAGGAAAGGTGCTGCTAAATCCCATTTGCAGCGGTCTGGTTTAAGCAGACTAAGGTATCACAGGTGCTTTTGAAAGCTGAATGCCAATGCACCTGTACTAAGAGATACTCCTATAACAGATTATAAAATCTGAAAGCAAATGTTTTGGGGGTAGCAAATGTCACCTGGAACTCATACATATTATACTGCTATGAAAAAAAGGGCTTCCTAAGTTCTTATTCTGAGAGCACAGAATGTTTCTGTGCTCTGTGCCAGAGCTTGGGCTGGTAGGATTTACCTCACTATACAAAGCAATTTCCAGTCACTGCCAAAGAGGGTTTTCATTGTATACCACACCTCTCCTCTGTCTGTTCACCCTCTGCTTAGTTTTTTTTCTTTATTTTGAGGAATGGATATGGAGATGAGAACAGACCTAGATGTGGCACATCTGTGTTTTGCATTGTGGAAATTCTCCACTGAGGGCAAACAACAAGACTACAGCACTTTGCAGAAGCTGAGAAAAATAATTTCAAAGTACCTGTTTCTGGACACAATCCTAGATTCATCATATTTTTCTGTAGCCTGAGACCAACACACATCTTCCTACTCCCCAGTAAGAAAAAAATAGTATGTAAAAATAAGTTCCCAAAATTTTGCCAAGCTAAGTGGTGATTTCCTGTTCAAGCACTTCAGACTCAGATTTGTCTCTTCAATTGTAATTCTGTAATTAGAGAATATTAACCTCTTGTGACTTATAGCACTTTACAAGTGTTTGCATCTATGTATACATATATACTTTTTCTTCCTTTCACATATTACTTTATTTCATTTAGGGGTATACCAATGATTTCAAAAGCAAATACTTCTTTTGCTCTAATGTTAAGGTTCACAGTCCGTGATAAACTTGGTAAATCAAATTCACTTTCCACAGTATTTTTCTGAACTATAAAAATAGTGATCTTCTTTGTTTCTATCAAAAATAGCTATTTTTGATTTTGTGACATAATTTTCTTTAAAGAGTACTAAAAAATAAAGTTGTCTAAGCAAAACTAAAAAGTCTTCTGCCTTTTATTTAATGCAAATCATACTTACAAAAGTCAAAAAAGTCTCTGAAACAGATACAATGCTTACACTTCCTCAGAAGAAAAAGTCTCAGCATTGAAAAGCTTCTAAAGAACTTCTATAGCTGTGACTGGTTAAGAATTTGTATGCTTTTCCTGAGTCATCAGAATACAGAAAAAATTACTGCCTTCCATACTGTCTTTGAGGAGACTACAAGTAATAGGATTGGATTATTACTTCAATTTCTATGTAATAAAGTTGCATTATTTGTACCTTTTAAAATTTTTTTACTCTAAGAGATTTAATGAAATACACTAGGGAACACTAAGGAATATCTTTCTTTATATATCTTTTTAAAATTCAGTCGCTGCCTATCTTGAGTATATGACTAGAAGTTAGGTGAGCAGGAGGGATAACCTAACACTGCTGAAGTCAATCAAAATTTAACACCAAATCAGCAGATCAGCAACACAATCGTGGGTCTCCTTCACATGTCTTCCTATTGATCTGGGTGACATATGTGAAATGCAATTTCCTTGCAAATTTTTCTTTCCCAGGTTGCTGTCAGTGTGTTCCCTGTGGACTGAAAATTCCTGATGTAGGCTTTCCCATGGGAATTTAAACACCCAGCACTCTGGTCATCTGTGAGTGGAATACCAAATCCTAGTTTGCAAATAAATAAAAACTAGAGGTGGAGGGAAAAAATGAACATCCTTGCATTTAAGAGAATGACTTGACTGAAGAGGATATGATTGACTTACTCTTGGAATGGAGTAGATGAAGCAGGGATCTTGTTTTAAGTGCCAGGTCATGTTATAAACCACTTTGTCTCACTTATGCTGTTAAACTGTCATTGAAAGCAGTCATTAAAGATGAACTTGATCATAGCAATGCAGGCTGAGAATTAGCTTCACAATTCACCACAGCAGAGGGTGTGCTGTAAACTTACAGCGTATTTTAGTTATGCATTAACAATTTGCACACATTTTTTGTCTGTAGCAAATCTAAAATTGTGTTAAGGTATTTTAGCTGTCAAACAAAAGGGCTTGTTTGTTCACCTGCCCATAAAGGACTACAAGGTCTATAAACTGCTGATGAAGGCAGAGAAAAATCCGTTTCTTGACAGAAATTTGTATCCAAATCCTTTGTATGCCAGGTGCGTGAAGAACAGGCTAAATTAATGTTAGGTCTGACCTGTCCCAGTGACCAGAAATTAAATTTTGGATATGGATGTGAAAAATGAAGTTCACTCCTGTAAAATTTTAAAACAGTTTAATAAAGACAATGAGAGACATAAAGTAAAGTAAAGAATCACGGCCGGGTGCCTTGGCGTGCTGCCAAGAGCACACCTGGTATCTCAGGGATGCCCTTTTTATCCCATCCTTGCTGTGAGGGGCTAATGCATATTCATATATGTCCCCTCCCTAGTTACGCCTTCTTGGATCAATTTTTATTTTTTTGCTGGTCAGTATATATTTTGCTGGTCATCATTATTCGGCATTATTTTGGAGTTAAGTTTTTTTTCTGCAGATGGTTATTGGCCAACAAGGGCTTGGGCCCCCTTATCCTTCCTGTGAGGGTGGCTTTCCTCCCTGTCAGTGTCCTGGTACCGGCTTGTCGATAACAGTTTGCTCTCCATTTTCTGCTGCTGATAACAGCCTGTTTTCCACAGCTTGATCCTCCCATTGTTTATCTTGCCTTGTCCAGAGGAAACATATCCTTATCATTCAGAATTCCTATCTAAGCCTAAAGCTTGCTAAGAGAGAAAAGAATATAGTGAAAGCATATAATATATATTTATTAGAATAATTGTGAAAAGCCAATATTTACAACATGAATTCACAACATGGAGAAGATTTCTTTCTGTTGAAACTTATAAGAATGCCATAACAGTGTTATTGAATTACACTTTTACATTTAGGAAAAAGAAAGGGAAAAAAAATCTCAACAAAATGTCAAACTCAGGAAATGCCCTTTCTTTGTTACTGTCAAAGAAATATGTAAGAAAACATACTTGAAGGCATGGGAAACTCTTTTGTATGGCTTCATCCAGCACAAAGCAATAAAAGCCATGCAATTTTGCACTGTCTAACTATATAATTTAACCAGCATTAAATTAGTAAAATTTAAAATAGGAGTAATAAAAATGAGTATTAGTTCCCAAAGACTGAATATCTGCTGCTGTGGTTTGAATTCAGAAAAAAAAAAAAAAAAATTATTTCCCCATTTTCAAATCTATATAGCCTAGGTGGGTATCTAGGATGGAAACTTTTATTGAAGTATGGTTCTCACTGGGATGCCATTCACTGTTATTAAAATACAATAGAACCTCACAAATCCACCATTTAGCTTCTCAGAAAATCTCTTTCCCATTCTCAGTCATGGAAAACTCATGAAGTATTCTCTTATAATTTCAGAAAAAAAAAATTCACTTCATGCACTAATGTGTTACATAGACTTATAAATAAATGAAATTAAAGCATAGACTTCCAAATACAGGAAAAAGTCACCTTTGCTTTTATTACCATGGTTACCCACTCTGAAAAAGAAATCAACATTCAAGCTCTACATTAATAGATATAAAGCAAGTATTAATTTATGACTTCGAGATAATTCCTTTAACTTCACTTTTGCAGTGACAACTGAGGAGCAGACTGGCAGCAGATGTGTAGACAACCTCTCTTAACTACAGCTAATCAAAACTGTTGTGCAGGGGTTTGGGATTGTGTGGAAACCCAAGGTCACCTTGCTGTGATTCCAGGCCTTTCAGTCCTAGAAGCTTGCCTAAATCATAGAAGAAGAATATCAGCATGAACATTTTGTGCCATATTAAAAGAATTTGCAAAACCAGAGATGATCTGCCCAAGTCTGATCTCATTTCTTAGTGCAGAAGGGCCACTGGAAACACCACAGGATCAAGACAGGGTGTTGTGGTTAAACCCCAGCCAGCAGCCCAGCCCCTCACTCACTGCCCCACCAGTAGGACTGGGGAGATAATTGGAAGAGTGAAAAACAGAGAACCCAGGGACTGAGATGAAGACATTTTAACAAGGAAAGCAAAAACCACACACACAAGCAAACAAAACAAAGAATTAACTCACTGCCTCCCACGCACAGGTAGATGTTTAGCCATATCCAGGAGAGCAGGGACAATGCATAAGGGTGACTTGGGAAGACAAACATCAAACACCATCACACCAAACATCCCCTTACAATAACCTTTCCCCCGTCTTCATCCACTTTGCATAATGAGCATGATATCACATAGCATGGAATATCCCTTTGGCAGTTTTGCTCACTCATCCTGGCTGTGTCTCCTCCCATCTTACCTTTGTCAGTGTGTCAGCATGAGAAACAGAAAAGTCCTTTATTATGCATTTATTTATTATTTATCTATTATTTATTATTTATTATTTTTTATTAATATTTATTTATTTATTTATTTATTTGTTATTACTATTTATTATAACATCTTTATATTATCAACCCTAACACTTAACCCTAACACCCTAACCATGACCCTAATTCTTGCACCCCAACTCTAGCCCCAAACCCAGCCCTGACATCTCACCCCAAACCTAAACCCTAACCTTGACACCTAACAGGAAACACTTTGGACAAGATTTCACTGCAGGCCAAGCACAAACAAATTAGGATTACCCCAATGGTAACATATAGCTGTGATCTTTCTTCTCTCCTTCAGCAATATGTCCAGTTCAACTAATAGCATAAGGAGGTGTACAGAGTCCTTTGAAACTCTCCAGAACTACTCCATAACTCATAAGGAATGTCTCAGCTGGGCTGGACAATAATGAAGGTCGTCTTGCTTAATTCCCTAAGTCTTGCCTGGAAATACTTTAAACCAGTTTTGCTGGTTTCAAAGTCTGAAGGAAAATCTCCACTGTTGCCCTAATGTAGAGAGGAGTTGGAGGTTTAAGGTAATCAGAAAGCCAATTGCTTTCTGGAGTTGTAAATGGTTATCCAGCCATATATCAAATGTGTTTGCAATTTACAAATTAAACTGAAAACATGGAAATATGGCCAGAAATTTACTTCACTTTCTTTCATTTGACCTAAAAGAAAAATCTAAGTAAAAAGCGGTCTCATGGCTTGGTCATGTTTTATATTCTAGAAAGAGAAACTCTTCATTCAGACTCCAAAGCAGAATTTTATCAATTAAGTGAATTTAGGGTTTGATCACAGGCTCAGGCACATTAAGTGAGACAAAGGGTGTGTTCTTGCAAGAAGGACAGATCAAGACAAAAAACCAGACACAGCTACATGCACTTCTTATGTTGCTTATTCAGTAGGCCTGGATTAGTCATACTTCTTCATTTGTACTAGTTTGAAAGCAAATGAGTGGGAGATTCCAAGTCAGAACTACAATTTCATAGGAAAATTTAAATAAAGGCAACTGTACAGAAACACTGGCTTAACCTGACAGAGTCAGAATACACCCTGACACCCTGTTGGTCAGGGTGCTGGCAGCAGTCCCATTAAATGGTGGCTGCAGTCCTGTTGAAGTGATAGATGTGATTCTCTCGAAGTGGTGATCCTGCAGTAAAGTCCTTCTCTGGAGGTCCAGCAGTGGTTATGGAGCTCTTGTCCTCTGGGACTCCAGTGGTAGGAGCTGTCTGGTGTTCTATGCCTCAGATTATACCCAGGTAGGAATGTTTGGTTCCTCCCCCTGGGCAGAGCATCTCACAGTGGGATGGTGGAATTTTAGAGTCATGCAGTGAGGCCTTGATGGCACAATAGCACAGATAGCCCCTGGAGGGAGTTATCAGCGCTGATTCACAGAGAAGATAAAGAACACTGCTCCACCTGTTTTAACAGCTTAGGAAGATTGTAACAGAATACACATTTTTGGTTACCTCTTATACTGTAACCTAATACATAATTTTTCTTGTGCCCTTTCGGGACTCTGAACTTTTCCTCTGATTTCTTTCATTTGACCAGGTACAGCTGTTGCCCTCTCTCTCTTAATCCTTTCATCCTTACCCTTCTACATCTACTTCTTTCTCTTTCTCTTCTGATAGATTCCCAGTGTTCTCTAATCCTTACCTCTGCTCCCTAATGTTTCTCTTCGCCCCAATTACAAAAAATACAGGCTGTCTTGAGCCTCACTCAAATACAAGAAGTACTGCAGCTCATCATTATCAAACTTCACATCCCTATGCATGTGATAGACATTTTGATTAAAAGTAGTGAGGTTTTAGTCTTGAAAGGCATACTAGCTAAAAGCCATCTTGAATTAGCATAGAATTAGCATTTTTATAACCAATGTTTATGGGACATTTGCAATATCCTATTGTTGGGGGTTAGGTGTCCTTTTTTGTTCTGGCTTGCCTGTGGAATTTTTACCCATTAGTTGCAGGAACAACCTAACTGTGGGTACTTAGTGGGTGCTCGACAAAGGACAAAGAGTGGCCGGGCCCAGTGGGGGGGAAGGGGGAAGGAAAGGAGGGTGGGGACAGTTTTTGGCTGGCTTTCTTTGGCTTTGGGGAGAGACATTCTTTTTTTTTTGGGTCGTGGAGCTGCTGCAGTAGAGAGAAGGGAATTTTGCCACCACCCAGACGGAGCTGCTGCTTCTTCTCCTTCTTCCCTCTTTGTTGGTTGGCCGCACACCCCCTGTCCTGCCGGGACGTGTGGCAGTGCCAGGCACCACCGCGGAGCTGCTGATCCACCTCATCCACCGGCCCAGGATCTCTGCTCATCCCTGCTGTTCCAGCCAACTGTTCCTCAGAGCCCTGCAGGAGCACCAAGACTGACTGCCCAAGGGGGTTTGTGAAAACAAAGCCTCTCCTCCATCCCATCTCAGCCGAGAAGGCTGTCACAGGGTCCCTGGTTCTGTTTTCTTGTTAATGCTGTAGTTATTGTTGTTTGTTTGCCTGGTTATACTAGTAAAGAACTGTTATTCCTATCCCCAGATCTCTGCCTGAAAGCCCCTTGATTTCAAAATTATAATAATTCGGAGGGAGGGGGGATCTACATTCTTTCATCCCAAGAGAGGCTCCTGCCCTCCCTAGCTGATACCTGTCTTCTTGAACCAAGACAGATTTTTGGCGCCCAATGTGCGGCACTGAGAGAAAAAGGGCATAAAAGGAATAACAGTTCTTAAATAACCTAACTTTTGTGTGCTGGATTTAGAAACCTTGTTAGGTAGAACCATGTTGTTGAGCTTACCCAGGTTCATGGGGCATGTGGTCACAGCTATATTTCTCCCATTTGCTGCACCTTACTTAAATATGGGTCCTATAACTAAGGCAACTGTGGCTATTATCCAGCTTGTTTTGTGGATTGATAAGGTGAGGAATTCATGGATGTTTAACGTCCTCTGGACAGCGGGCTCATGGATTCAGAGCTGTCACACACTAACTGGATGGTTTTCGGGTTACTTTAATAATAGTACCTACTGGGAGAAAAAGACAGCTGGGGAAATTTTCTCCCAACCTTTCACCCAGTTCCTTGGGCCTACCCCGCCAGTTTTTGAAGGGTTAAAATCTCTGAATGCTAATGACATCATACAGTGGCTGGTGTTGCTGATAGGCCTGTCTACCTAGCCTTCAGAGACAAAGGGAAAGAGGCAGCGGATGCTACTCCAGAACCTGGCACAGCCCCAGAGACAGGGAGTGCTGCTCCAGAACCTGGCACAACCCCAGATACAGGGAGTGCTGCTCCAGAACCTGGCACAGCCCCAAAGACAGGGGGTGCTGCTCCAGAACCTGGCACAACCCCAGAGACAGGGGGTGCTGCTCCAGAACCTGGCACAACCCGAGAGATGGGGGGTGCTGCCCCAGAGCCTGCCCCTGCCCCACAGCCCACCTCAGAAATGAACCACCCAGAGTGGGTGGGGGTTCTGGTGAAGGAGATACGTGAGATGAGCCAGAAGATAGAGTGCATTTCCTCAGCTGCTGAAAAACCCTCCCCCTGCCCCAAAGAGGGAGAGTCTGATGGTGCAGCAGTGGAACCCAAAGACCTTACAACTGTCCAGGTTCCAGCTGAACCACAAGGGCAGTCACAGCCAGCAGCTGTTGCCCCTGTGGAAACCAGGAAGTCTGAGATGAAATCACATCATCCTATTGATAAGGATAAGAAAGGAGGGCCCTCACAACCCACAGGGGAGCCAGAAGTTGAAATCATCACTGAGTCTCTGACATATGACAGTCTCCATAACTTGCAAAAAGACATTGTGAGGCAGGGGCGTGAGGCTTATACAACCTGGTCACTTCGGGTCTGGGACCTTATGGGTACAGGCATGCAGCTGGATGGTGGTGAAGCAAGGAATGTGGGACCCTTGACCCAGGACTCAGGTGTGAATCAGATATTCGTCAGGGAGGCAGGGTCCCTTTCTCTCTGGGAGTGGCTTTTGATGAGTGTAAGAGAGAGGTTTGTCCACAGAGAGAGAATGGAAGATCTATATCTTTCCACTATCATAGAAGGGACTGGAAAACCATTGAAGAAGGGATCCAACAGCTGAGAGAAGTGGTGATATTAGAGGTCATTTTTGGGAGGGGTGGGCAGCATGATAATGACCCCGACAAAGTCAGGTGCACTGGGCAGATGTTGTGGAGTCTGGCAAATCTAGGGCTATGTGAATACACCACTTTCATTGCGACGATTAATGCCAATAACAGCCGAGAGACGGTGGGTTCTGTCGCCACCAGGCTTAGAAATTTCGACAGTATGGTCCGTGGCGCGCAGCAGGCTCAGATTTCCGCTGTGATTAAGGAACTCAAAGAGGAGATGAGGGAAATGAGGGAAGAGATGAGGAGAGCAGTTCCCATATGGCACCAGTGTCGGTCACAAGCCCAAAAACTCCAAGCCCAGCGTTCCCCAGCTAGAGAGAGAGGGTACACCCCATGAGCTGAGCTGTGGTTCTTTCTATGTGACCATGGAGACGACATGGGAAAGTGGGATGGGAAACCCACTTCTGCCCTGGCAGCACGAGTGCGTCAACACAGGGAGGGAACCAGTAACCAGAAAAGTTCCACTAAAGTGAAGGTAGCCTCAACCTCCCATGACCAAACTGCCAAATATTACAGAAAAGAGGAGGATCCCCTTGAAGGAACCTCTAGCATGTATGCCCAGGGAGGAGAGGATGACCAGTGCTAGAGGGGCCCTGCCTCTAGCCAAGAAGAGGCATGGGAAAACCGGGTCTTTTAGACTGTGTGGATCTGATGGCCTGGCACATCAGAGCCACAAAAATACGAAGCTTTAGTTGATACTGGTGCACAGTGTACCCTAATGCCATCAGGACATGTGGGGGCAGAAACTGTTTCCATTGCTGGGGTGACAGAGGGATCGCAGCAATTGACTCTGTTGGAAGCCGAGGTGAGCCTAACTGGGAAAGAGTGGCAGAAACATCCCATTGTGACTGGCCCAGAGGCCCCATGTATTCTGGGCATAGACTTCCTTTGGAATGGCTATTACAAAGACCCAAAGGGACTCAGGCGGGCTTTTGGAATAGCTGCTGTGGAGGCAGAGGACATTAAGCAATTGAACACCTTGCCTGGACTATCAGAGAACCCATCTGCAGTAAGACTCCTGAAAGTGAAAGAACAGCAAGTACCAATTGCCACCTTGACAGTGCACCGCCGGCAGTATAGGACAAATCAAGATGCTATGATCCCCATCCACAAGATGATCCGAGAACTAGAGAGTCAAGGGGTGGTCAGCAAAACTCACTCACCCTTCAACAGCCCCATCTGGCCTGTGTGCGAGTCTGACAGAGAATAGAGATTGAGTGTGGACTATCGTGTATTGAATGAAGTGACTCCACCGCTGAGCGCTGCCGTGCCGGACATGCTGGAGCTCCAGTATGAGCTGGAGTCCAAAGCAGCGAAGTGCTACGCCACTACTGACATTGCTAATGCATTTTTCTCCATTCCCCTGGCAGCAGAATGCAGTCCTCAGTTTGCCTTCACGTGGAGGGGAGTGCAGTACACCTGGAACCGACTGCCCCAGGGGTGGAAGCACAGCCCCACCATCTGCCATGGACTGATCCAGGCTGCCCTGGAAAAGGGTGAGGCTCCAGAGCATCTACAGTACATAGATGACATCATTGTGTGGGGGAACACAGCAGTGGAAGTATTTGAGAAAAGAGAAAAGATCATCTAGATTCTGCTAGAAGCTGGCTTTGCCATGAAGAAGAACAAAGTCAAAGGACCTGCTCGAGAGATCCAGTTCCTGGGAGTAAAGTGGCAAGATGGACGGCGTCAAATTCCCATGGAGGTCATCAATAAGGTCACTGCAATGTCTCCACCCACCAGCAAGAAGGAAACGCAAGCTTTCCTAGGTGCCATAAGTTTTTAAAAGATGCACATTCCTGAGTACAGCCGGATTGTGAGCCCTCACTACATGGTTACCCAAAAAAAGAACACTTTCCAGTGGGGCCCTGAACAGCAGCAAGCCTTTGCCCAAATCAAGCAGGAGATTGCTCATGCAGTAGCCCTTGGCCCAGTCAGAACTGGACCAGACGTGAAGAACGTGCTCTACTCTGCAGCTGGGAACAATGGCTTGTCCTAGAGCCTTTGGCAAAAAGTGCCTGG
>NC_031799.1:64348618-64356368 GCF_001522545.3 Parus major | reverse complement strand
TCCCACAGAGAAGGAAATTTTAGCTGCCTATGAAGGAGTTCAAGCCGCCTCAGAAGTGATTGGCACAGAAGCACAACTCCTCCTGGCACCCCGACTACCAGTGCTGGGATGGATGTTTAAAGGAAAGGTTCCTGCTACCCACCACGCCACCGACGCTACACGGAGCAAGTGGATCATCCTCATCATGCAGTGCACCCGTATTGGAAACCCAAATTGCCCTGGGATTTTGGAGATAATTACAAACTGGCCGGAAGGTGAAAACTTTGGTCTCACTGATCAAGCGGACCAGGAAATTGCTTTGAAACTAGGTTGCCTTGAAATCCGACTTCAGGAGATCCTACGGAGAGATGTGTCCTGGGGTGATTATGATGTTAAATTGTATCCCCATTCGTCCACCTAACCCAGACACAGGTTCTGTATTCTTAAAATTCCATCTGAGACTAAAAGTGAGTGGAAAAGAAGCACCGAGTCTGTTATCAGAGACTGTACTTGCTCCCCCCGCATCGGGAGTTTAGACTACAGCACAGACAGACAACAAGACACAGATCGCCTTGGCTTTCCAACTAGCTGGAGCAGAGAGGTCTTCCTGGACTGTTTTCTTTCCCTTTTTTTTTTCTGAAACTAATTGAACCTGCTCTGGACTGGGGACTCGGGGGAGCACCGGGAGCTTGCACCCGTGGACTACCAGGAGCCCAGCCTGGGCAGCGGCATTTTCCAGCGCCAGAGGGACTGATAACAGAGCGAACACCTCCAGGAAAGAGACCCTCTGAAGTTTGTCATCACTTCTGAAGGGCGAGAGGTTTTGTAATTTGATATCATTCATTTTTGTGCTGGGTAGTGCTGTGCCTGTGAAAAAAACAGGTTTTTTCCACTTCTCTCAGAGAAATCTCTTCCCAAACCGGTTGGGGGTGTGGGGGAAAAGGGCCACGTGGGTTTGCTTCCCAGGGGGAGCCCCACTGGAGGTTTTCTCCCAAATCTGCCCTAAACCAGGACAGATGAGAGGCAATGCATTAGAAAAGAAGTCCAACTATGAAGCGTTAGAGAAAGATGTTGGTTTGAGACGGTTTTTCCCGAAGAGTTTACTAGATTCAATGAAGGCCAAAACACTTCAGAAATTAATCCAACAAACATTTCAACAATTTGCCAACCTCAGTAGAGAAGAAAGTATTTTGAAGTTCTTTGAGATTCTCTCTCCAGATTTGACAAGGAATGCTTCAAGTGTGCTCTCGGTTCAAGCTGGATTACTTCAGTGGAACTGGCAATTGGCCCAGAAGAAGGAATCAGTCACCTGACAGACAAGGGTGTAAATCCAACCCATCTAGCAGATTTCAATCAAGTGCAAACCATTCAGTATTCAAACAGTGAAGACAAGGACAGAAAAGGGATGTTGCAACTCAAGATAGCAGGTGCACCTGAGCCACTGACAGTGACAGCATCATCCTTAACCATTGCAGAGAACATGGCTGACCTGATCGATGGCTACTGCCGGCTGGTGAACGGGGCCACGCAGTCCTTCATCATCAGGCCTCAGAAAGAAGGTGAAAGAGCTTTACCATCAAAGCTGGCCAACAGTGAGAAGCAAGGAGTGAGGTCTCACACAGTCTCTGTGTCAGGTGAAAAATTAATATATGTTAGAAATAGCAGATCAAGGGGACATGGTTTTAGGGTGAACTACCCATGACACTGTGCTTGTATCTGTATCTGCATGTACATATGTATATAGTCAAACTAGTATGTGTTCGTGTGTAATTTAAAGGTTTAATATTTGATGTAACATTTTGGTACGGGAAAAAATTTGCGGTGGATAGTGTTGGGGGTTAGGTGTCCTTTTTTGTTCTGGCTTGCCTGTGGAATTTTTACCCATTAGTTGCAGGAACAACCTAACTGTGGGTACTTAGTGGGTGCTCGACAAAGGACAAAGAGTGGCCGGGCCCAGTGGGGGGGAAGGGGGAAGGAAAGGAGGGTGGGGACAGTTTTTGGCTGGCTTTCTTTGGCTTTGGGGAGAGACATTCTTTTTTTTTTGGGTCGTGGAGCTGCTGCAGTAGAGAGAAGGGAATTTTGCCACCACCCAGACGGAGCTGCTGCTTCTTCTCCTTCTTCCCTCTTTGTTGGTTGGCCGCACACCCCCTGTCCTGCCGGGACGTGTGGCAGTGCCAGGCACCACCGCGGAGCTGCTGATCCACCTCATCCACCGGCCCAGGATCTCTGCTCATCCCTGCTGTTCCAGCCAACTGTTCCTCAGAGCCCTGCAGGAGCACCAAGACTGACTGCCCAAGGGGGTTTGTGAAAACAAAGCCTCTCCTCCATCCCATCTCAGCCGAGAAGGCTGTCACAGGGTCCCTGGTTCTGTTTTCTTGTTAATGCTGTAGTTATTGTTGTTTGTTTGCCTGGTTATACTAGTAAAGAACTGTTATTCCTATCCCCAGATCTCTGCCTGAAAGCCCCTTGATTTCAAAATTATAATAATTCGGAAGGAGGGGAGGCCTACATTCTTTCATCCCAAGAGAGGCTCCTGCCCTCCCTAGCAGACACCTGTCTTCTAAAACCAAGACACCTATGTTACAAAAGTAAGGAGGAGTTCATGACAACTGACAATATCTTCTTTCAGAGTGGCTCCCATCTGGTGACCACACTGCTTGAAATGTGGACATGGCTTGTATTTTCCTACTACATAAAAGTGTGCATTGATCAGGGAAGTATGCAATGCAATAAACACAACAGTGTATGCCCCTAAATTAAACATCCTTTGTTACTGTTGCACTGCAACTTTATTTGGGGTGGCTGTGATAAATGAACGTATGAATAAAAATTCGTAGAGGTCTAAATTAATATATTTGTAGCTATAAAGATATAAAAAATAAAACACAGTGTAGCCAACAAAATCCTTCCCCAGATCTAGTCGCGAATTCCCATGCAGGAGATAACAATTCTAGCTGACACCCAGATAACGATTCTAGCCGGCGCCCATCAACCGAAGAGAATGAGCAGGACACAGGCCATCAGGCTGACAAAGGAATGAGCTCGGATGAGATACTCATCACGGGACCTGAAACACCCCGCCTTGCAGACCACCATTAGAGAAGCAATCAGACTGGACAAAGGGAAAAGCCCAGCCGAGATAAGCACCGGCCCCAACCCAGATCCAACCACTCCATCCAGATGGCCCGAACCAAAATGAAATCAAGAAACACTCAGAACCTCTTTACATATGAGGAGGCTCTGCCCGGACATCTATTGACTCTATTCTCCAACGCCAGGAAATCCATTCATCCAACAATCAAGGACTTTTGAATGGTGAATGGTGCCTGCTTGGAATTTGGCCTCAAGACACAAAAGCCCTATAAAAACCCAAGCCAGAGAACACTCGAGCGTGGATTTGGGAACACCTATACCTTTGAGTATAGACCCCTGTCCACCCAGCCCTGCGCTGCTTATTTTATTGTGGTTTTTCCTCGTTGTTTGTTTGTTTTATAATAAATTGTTTTTTTATTTAACTCCAATTTGCCTTTGCATTTATAACAGTGGCTAAATACACTACTGCACAAAAGGATGTAAAACAGAGAGTATGGCTTCATTGGGATTTACTTCTAACCCTTCCCAAGGAATTGCTGCAGAATTTCTTCTAGAGAAAAGAATCTTATCACACACACAAAATTAATGGCTGAGAAATTCAGGTAAGTTTATTGTAACTGCCTCCTCATTATTCATCCTGTGGTTATTCTGCAATGCAATTGCAAGCACTAAGTCATCACTGCATGCTGATCACAAAAGTGACAGGGGAGGTGAATGGGAATATGGATTCTGACCTGACTTTTGTGCCTCTGAATATCAAGGGAAATTTAATATCCACCAACCCAAACCTTCAGTCCCATATGGTAGAATAACCATGCAAAAACGCAACTTAGTGCATTACCTTTTATTCTGCTGCGTATGGAAAAGCTGTTGCATTATAATTATGAAGTATCTGATGTGCACTATTTGCAATGGCAGTAATGCTTTTCCAGTACACTTTTGTGTAATACTGGACTTCTGCTACAAGAGGAAGAGATAATATTTAAAGAGGCAGACATTTTGATGAAAGTATGTATTGATGATGATAATAAGAAACAAAGAAAATATTCAAATTTAAGCTGTAAGAGCAATTCTGTAATTTAAGTGTTCTGTGCATATTAGTCTTAAGCAACTACGGGGATGCCTGGTACCTTTGCTAGAACCACCAAAGAAAACATTGAAGGATATTGAAGTCTGCAACGACAACAGATTGAAGCAGCAGTAGTACTTACAAATTCAAAAAGCATCTTTCATTATTTTAGCTGGGCTATTATAAAAAAAAACATAAAATAATGAATACTATTAAATACATTCCATAGGATTAAATCAGAGTTAAATAATGTTGTTAAACAAATGCAAGAATGCCGCATCAGCCTTGCCTGCTCCTGAAACAAAAGCACGTACGAACACATGACCTTTCCACAATATTGAGTATTTTGTTCAAAGTTGCTGTATAGGAATCAGCCAAATTCACTGTAACTTGATAGACTGACATTAAAATGATATGTTAAAAAAAAATAGTTATAGGGCACCTGACAAATTTACCTCATTCATCCTTCCACCTTGAGTTAAAAATCCAGATTTGTGTAACTGGTCCTAAAGACAACTAGTGATTGAAATGCTACAGCTTTCCCAGGAAGTCTGTTCTAGTGTTTCTCTATCCTCAGTGATAAAACAGGCTGAATTAATTCAGAAGAGATTTCTGGCCACCCACATAAAACATGAAATACTCTTAATGAAAAAAGGAGTTTATATGGTAATACACATTAACAAACATAAATGCTTCATGTTTCTAGTTACTATCTTCAGCATGAAATGCAGTCCTTCAAGAACTCTTTACCATAGAAACTGATTAGCACTCTGAAATTTGAAATGCCTAAATGCATGATTATTTGTATTATACACATTTTTGCTTCTCCAGTAGTCTTCATAAAAGAAATTCTACTCTTATTACCAGATGCCATGAAATAGAATTTACTGAACGTGTTTCTGGTTCACAGAGCTAAACCATTCCTCTAATTCATGTAAAATAAACCATACTATTTGATATAAATGCTATTCATTATTTAAATATCATTAGAATGTATGAGAAAGAGGAAATAATTTCAAGGCATAATTTAGATAGCTTGTTAGAGGTATGAACTGCTGTTGATGACACATTAAAGAAAGATAAAGGAATTGGTGAAATACTAGGTATGAATATTTAAACTCTGCATAGTTAACTCATTTTCTGTAAAAATAAATTTTATCATTGTAAATTAAATGTAACAGCTGGCTGAATTATATTACATATGTGCTATACACATATATATTATCTGTATCTGCCTGTTACTTGAGTGTACAGCTAGACAATAAAACTAAAATACCAGGAGGGAAACCTAAGGAAGAGGAGAATAGCTAAGAGAGGGGTCCTCCCCACTGTCATAAGAGCTCTAAGCCTATTTCTGAATGAAAGCTCAGGAGTGATTTGGAAGAGAAATAAACAAATTGGGAACTTGCCCTGGCTCCACATTTAAGCAGCTTCTGAGACTCTGGGATCCTGATAGGTAATATCAGAGCTTTGAATGGCATGGGCAGAAAGTGAAGACAGTGAATCACTGTAGGGGATGAGCTGGTTTGTGTCTCAGGATGCCATGGTCCTTTTCTGATCCAGAAATGTGTTTTCAATGTAGTAGAATGACAGGCATGGGAACAGACAAAAGTTTCAGGAAAATGCCACAGGTTGTTATGCACACTATACTTTTGTTGAGAAGTGGTTTACTCCGTATTTTACTCAAGTACAAACCAACAATCTTACATTCTAGTAAATGGAAAAAACTTTTAGAGTCTTGACAGTTGGGAGCTTGAACATTTTTGGTCAGTTTCAGTCAGACTGGTTGCAATCAGACTGAGCAGGGAGAGAAAAGTGCACTGCTGGGCATGGCACAAACATCAGTTTCTTAGATGCAGGCAGGGATTTCTTGTGTGGGGTGAAAATTAGTTCTTATGAAGTAGCAGAAGAGCTGGGTTTTAACCTTGAGGGAGGAAGAAGTGCAGCAGAAAGTAGACGAGGAGGAAGGTAGAGCCAATAGTGTTTTCTGAATGTACATGTGGCCTGGCACGAAATCAAGGAGCTGCTGTGGCTAACTGTATTGTAAGCTGCCTTTGGTAGTTGTGGATGGAATCAAGTAAAAACACCTCTGAAGACAGGTGAATTCAGGATCCTCTATATACATTTTCAACACCTGTTTTCAATGAGTCCATGTAACTACAAAAATAATCTAATATACAAAAATTTTATATGGTATAAAAAAAATTATCACAGATATTCAACAGGGTTAATGACACTGACAGAATCCTGACTGTTAGGCTGAACATGTGATGAAGTTTTTACAAAGGTATTAAGTAGGGTTTTATATTGAATTTTAGTTTTTTTAGAAAAGAATGTCAGGTATTTTACAATGGGAAATTTGAACTTCACTCTCACAGACAGAATGGGCTTTTCTCCTTTTGCTGCTGATGCCTTATAGGGATCACTAAGTTACCAGAGCCACAGCAAAGAGCACAGAAAATGCAGCCTTGATCTGGGCTCTGTGTGGAAGGAAAATGCAGTTTCCAATCCATTCCACTGAGACTGAATAACAACTTCCTCACTACACACAACTGATTTTTCCAGCATAACTATTAGCAGCCTTAAGATTTTCAACAACTTCTGTAACCTTTCTTCACTCCTAATGCCTGCGAAGGAGTACTCTCCCGGGAAGGAAAAATCTGTACTTACTTCCAAATTTCCTTGCATCCTCCTGTAAAATGTCTGTTATGACTCAGTTCTGGACAAAAGATATCAGACCTAATAGACCCAGGGAAAGTTCTGTCATCCTGTGAACTCTTGCTTGTAATCTAAGCTAGGGAAGAGAAGTCACACCAGATTTACTACACACACTTCCTGGGGCCCCGTGGGAGAAGTGTGTTTTTGGTCTTACTTGCTCCCTAAGAGCAAACTTCAGGGCTGTTGGACAGATCCCTGTCACACAGAATCAGCATGTTTCCAGGGCAGTTCACTCACTTTGAAAGAGGCAAAACAATACTGAGAAAAGCGAATTATAGCAAATAATTTAATTTTCATGTTGCATTATCCACCTCAAAGGTTTGGGATTTTTTGGTTACGTTTTGGGGTTTCGTGGCTAGTCCCTTTTTTCCTGTACATTTCAGAGAAACCCTCCCAGCAGAAGTTAGGAAAAGAACGGCCGTGCTGAGACCGTGTGGACGAAACAAGACCCTGGGGAGCGGGCCATGGGCGGCGGATCTGACCGCACTCCAGGCGGGTGGGTGCAGGGGCCACGCCGCTTCCCTTCGCCATTCCCGCCTTCTCCTGCGGCTTTGGGACAGGGAGACCGGGAAACACGTCCAGTGGCTCGCTCAAGCCACAATCATACATAGCGAGAACGAGGGAAAAAAAAATAAATTACCAGTGAACAAAACCCCCGATCCTTCTCTGCAAATTAAGCGTGCTCCTTTTCAGCGGCACAGCGTCGGCGGTCCTTCGCTCACATTTCCAAACGCCCAACCGGCAACAAGGGCACAGCCGAAGCGAGCCAGGGAAGGAAGGGACGCCTCCGCCAGCGGAGCTCCCGCCGGGACTCTCCCACCTCCCCTCACCCAGCCGCCTTCCTCCCGGCGTCGAGGCCGCGCCCGGTCCGCCCGCATTGGCCGCGCCGCG